>NC_137663.1:22528111-22845611 GCF_963422515.1 Blennius ocellaris
CACCGACTGCCTTCACCGCTCACCTTCAGCATATTAAATGTGTGCTGCTTTCAATCGATTTTTCCAGTATTCCCTTTGTGATGAAGAACTGGAGCTGGGAAATAACACTTCTCTATTCAAACCCAACAGGTTGCTCCAGAAAAAAACTAGCTACTCCACCTTGCAGCCTGTCAGAGCCAACTGCTGCATCAGTGAGGTAGTTTAATTGTTGTTTAGTGCGACATGGGTGACTCGATCGTAAACTGCTTCAATTACAGAGACAAACCAACAGATGAAGTTGGAATGAGTCTTTGTCAGAATGCGAGGACGGCCAGCAGTGGTGAAGACAGTGGTGAAAATACTTCAGACATATTTGATTTACTGTGCAGAGATTTGGGGCAATACCGATAAATGTAGAATACTTTGACAGTCTATACAGCAGGAATAACTGCCATAAAGATAATCTACCACAGTGGTTACAGCGATCACACTAATCCACTACTGTTACAGTGAAATACATTAAAACTCACTGATCTCGACAATCGACAGTCGGGGAGCTCAAGCAAAGTCAAACCATGCGGTACAAACAAAAGGTCTTCGAGTACAGAGAAGAAGAAGATGTAATGTGCACTAGATGTTTTTACACTCAGTTTATTTACTTGCCGTTTGCTTTCTTTGCTTTATTTTGTGGCGATTTAAGTTTATAAAAGTTATAAGTTTATGATTGGTCTGCAAACATACTGGAGAGGATTTAATGAGCCAATACATCTTCCTACTACTTTTTACTACTTTTAAGATTTACCCAGTGAGCAGTTAGTTTGTTATGGCGTATCGCACGTCCCGCTGATTTATTACCATCTAAACCTCACCCTCTCTGTGATTAAACAATCACTATTTGAGACTATTAAATCCACAAACAGCTTTACTTGGTGTCACATTTCAGAAGCTCAATTAAAAAAAAAAAAAGAAAAGCTTATTCAATCCTTCTAATTTGTTTTCATTAGTTAATTTCTTTGTAAAATAAAGATGAAATCTTTACCGATTCTGCCCTTCCTGGGTTTACTGAACGCCTGAACAGACACACTTTTATTAAGTTGGCATGCAGCTGTCTGACTTGTTTGACCCGTTTTGTTTTTTGTTTTTTTTCCCATCCCGAGTAAACCAGAAACACCCAACATCCAAATGTCGACCCACCTAAAACTGGCCATGTCAGCTCAGCCGTCTTTAAAGTGATGAGTGCTTGTCTCCTGCCTGGAGCGCAGCGACTCCTCATAAGCGCATCGTGCAACTCCACTTCAAATACTATCCATACAACAATAATAAAAGGGGCAGTCTTACCAGCGGCAGCCCTAAGCCGGCTCTGGCCCAGTTAACGGACGACAGCTGCTCTTTTAGCACATCAGCAACTAGGTTGGCCATGTTGGAAGGAGGGAAGACCGGGCCCTGGCAGGTGGGACACTGGTATCCTGCTGGCGCCGTATGGAGCGGCAGCCGAGAGGCCAGGTCGTTAAGACACGACCAGTGAAACACATCTGTGGAAGGACGGGTGAAAAAAAAAAACCCCAAAAAACCTTTACATCACAGAAACACTATTTTACATTCACACACACACCGAGTCGAGTCGATCATCTTACCATAGCAGACCAGCCGGACTGTGTCTTGTGAAGCCAGTGAATTATTGCACAGGGAACAGTTGGGATTGTAGTCGCTGTCCTGAAGCCATTGCAGATACGACTGCACGATGCACTGCAAGCGAAAGCGCAGAACGTTAACGTGACGCTACGAGGTGCAACGCGGACGTACGGCAAGTTGTTCACGGACGACTCACCTTGTTGTGGTTGGAGACGAGGCAATGCTCGCACACGTTCACGCGATGCTCGAAGCAGAATAAATTGGTCACTTTTCTCTTCGGACACTTGCAGAGACCCATCGCCGCCTGCACTGTGTTCGCGGCGAGACACACAAACGCAGTTCTCCCATGAACAGAAACCAAAGTCTTCAGACGGAGAATCAATGTCTCCATTATCTTTTACTTAAAGGCAGTCTTGCTGTTTACTGCTGGCAGATGCATCAAACATGTGAAGTGTCTTTATTTACCGGCAAATAAAAAGCATTGCGCTCAATCTATTTATCCCGAGGCCAATCTTCCTTTAATGCAGCCAAGAGGCAAAGATTGACATAACTTTATCTCTTCTACATTTCCTGACAGCTAGAGATTTCCCCAGAGACACTCGATGTTGACTTATAACCATTTAAGTGCAGCGAGCTTCACAATTTACTTCATATTGTGAGAAAAATGTATCAGAAAGGGTTTGAAAGTAAGCTGAAACTAGTTGTGAGATGGCCGTGAGAATTCACCGTGTAGATGGGAAAGCAGAAGTCACTACTAATATTTACTAATTTATTTTACAACCTGGACACCCATGCTTATGTATGATGTGAAGTGATGTGATAATCTATCAAAGATGAACAAATCAAAGAAAAAGACTGAATGCTGTTCTCCTAAAGTAAGAGGTGGTTCTGATATGCAGCAGGGAGCATAATTACAACAGAGTTTGCATCCATTTGGTGAGAAAAGGGTCCCTCTTGATCAATACGACATGTTTCTGAGTAACCACCGGCAATATTTATATCTGAATGAAAGAGATTTCTTTCACAATAGCAATGCACCCCCACAAAGACATGGATCAATGTTTGGATCAAACATCAAATGAAAAAAATTGTTGTGAAAAAGTAAATAGGGATTGTCTCCCGCCAAACAAATCAATCAATGCCATGTTGCCTTAAAGCCAGACTGGAGGTCCGTTTAACAGTGAGAGAGTTAAACGGAAACTGTTGTTTTCTTTCATGCAACATTAATCTGTGTTTGTGGTTTTTATCCAATGACACACTTAAGCAAAACTCATACATATTCGCTTGGGTGCTCCAACAATTACACAAGAGGTGGGAGAAAGAGTTCATTGCAAGACACTAATGTGATATTAGATTCTGATAACAGGGCATTGCAACCTGCAAATCTTTCTAAACTTAGAGGCTTACTATTCAGGGGGGAAACTGTTGTTTTCGCCATTTAATATTGCTATTCATGCTGTTTTACATAAATCCTTCAAATATAATACAACTGATCCCCATGACCCTGAAGTGGACTAAAAGACTGATGGAAGGACAATAATTGATTGAATTTATTGATCTGTTTGTGCTTCTTTTCTTTTTGTTTGTGTTGGTGTGTCTGAAAGGTTGATTCTTTAACTTTTAGATTCAACAAACTATTCGCTAGAAGCCAATTCATTAGTTACACTTGTTTTAATGCAATTTGGTCCATTATAAAATTGACACACCTACAGGGCTCTTGTACTAGATCACATTCGACTGTGACAGTGTACATAATTAATAATCACTAACAGGATTTCTCTACACACTACCGAAATTACTATGTTGACATGTTGAAAGAAAAAGAACAGATCTTATACTGATTAGGCGATTAAGCTCATCCTTTGTCATCTTTATACAGCTATTAGTATCAGGATGGCATGTCATTGTTATAAGAATACACAATGATTCGAATTAAAGTGAATAAGAGATCCTTCTCTAGATTTACATACATATATAGCTATAGTAGGCATACTGTTTGTTGAAGTGATTCCAGGTGATATTATTATTGGTACCATACACCTTTTGAGTTCACGATTGAAAGGAAATTGCCTCTCGAGTCAGCTTGTTGTCCTTTTTTTAACAAAGAGTCAGTGAGTTTCGACACATCCTGACTTTTACCGGAGCTAACGCATGTTAGCCATTAGCTTAGCTGGAAGTTATCTGTCGTAAGCGGGCTCGCCACCGGACCCGAAGAGGAGGTCCCCCACCAATCAACACATGTCAACGTTACCTGTCACACAGACTTTAATGAATCCCCGCTGGTTTCAGGTAATATTGTGTCATCGAGTCTCCAGAAGCTTCATCAGCTGGCTGCTTCCTCTGTTTATGTGCCACGTCTCTTCCGCCTCCGTCACTTCTTCCTTGTTCCTCCCAATGGCGCTCCGGGATGATCTGCCCCCTGTCGGGCTGGAGGAGATACTGTGTCATGTAACATTAAAGAACAAATTCGTTGGGAAATTAATTTTGACACATCTGTTCACCATAAAAAAAAGAAAAAGAAAGATAAAATCAAGATCTTCCAGACGTCATTAAATTAGCACTGGTATCTTATTTTATGTCTTATTTTATGGTCTTGGTCTTGACTCGGTCTCAGGTTAGGTGGTCTTGACTAGCTGTAATACTTCCCACAAGTACAACCCTTATACACAAAAATAAATGGAAAACAGGGAAGAAAAAAACAAAGCAGTTGAATTGTGAACATCACGTGCTCCGCTTCTTATGAAATTCATAGGTAAAGCGCTAAGCACATGATATTTCCTATAGTACTTTTTGCAGATAAGCATGACAATCACATAAAACAAATTACTTCACAATAATACAAAACAAAACACAATACAATGTAAATCACTAAGTTAATTAAAAGCTTTTCTATGTGAAATTCAGAGTCAGTGCTATCTGTGTGGTGATGCTTTTATAATTTCTGTCCAGATATGGTATGAAAAAAAAATGGATGGCTCAGTGGATGGTTGTATAATCTCTGTTAGTGGTTCTCAATCGTGGGTTTGTTTCAAACAGCCACAGATAGCCATAGTGATGCACATAAAATAAATGATAGTATAAAATAATTTGAAAAACAACAGCAAATAAAGCTTTACAATTCACAGTTTACACATAAAATCAGCATCTTAGACGGTATTAAAAGCAAAGACGTAGAATTGGGTCTTAAGATTATAATGTGCAGTGGGAGATTGGTCCACAGTCTGGGAGCTTGAGACATGAAATGCACCGTCCCCTCTGATCTTCAACCTGGTTTTTGATGAGCGACGACCTAAAGGGAGCATGCAGAGCTGTATGGGCGTAGCAGCTCAGAGAGGCAGATAAGGGCAAGACCATGAAGGGATTTAAGAGTAAAGAAAGAAAGAAAGAAAGAAAAAAAAGAACCGGTAAATGAAAAGGCAGCCAGTGGAGTGAGACTAAAACAGGTGAAATGTGCTCATGTTTCAGTTTACCAGTTAAAAGATGAAATTCGTTTTGCACCAGCTGGAGACGAGCGACAGCGAACCCACTCGCCCTCACATACAGCCCATTGCAGTAATCCACCTTTGTCCGTGTGGTAACAATGATGTGAATTACAGTTTAGAAATGTTGCCTCTCAAAAGCTGGCTTTATTCTGGCCAGCTGCCTCAAACCAAATGAAAAAAAACAACAACTGTGGATTTCACCACTGACATTATGTGACTTTCTAAAAGAGATCAGGAGGGAGGCCTGAGGATTTGACTGCTCTGAGGTTGTTAAAGAAAACCACAATAATATATTTTCTGGAGGGAATAGAAGACAAGAATAACTGCACATCGCTTTCATTTTGAGCTCTGCATCCATCAGCATATGGCTCCATTGTAATGTTTTAGTAAAGCAGAGATTTGAATAGGGGAAAGAAAACAGTATGGAAACCGGTGATTCATGCCACCAAAAATGGAGCAAGGATGCATATCAAAATGGCTTTACCAGATTGTCTATCTTTAATTGTCTTTACGTTCTATACACAATATCACTGTAGTGCTTGCCAACCTGAAGTCCCTGAAGGGGATTGTCACACTAAAAATCGCTGACAGACACAAATACCGACAGGTTAGAAAGGCCTCCAGAATAATGTCTGACCCTATCACCCCTCTCGCCATCTTTCTGCTCTCCTACCATCTGGATGAAGGCTCCAGAGGATTCACACAAGGTCTGCTGGAGCCTACCAGAGCCCCAACACCGAGGAGGTGTTGGGGTTCAGATCCTGCCTCCATCGTGTGAAGTGACAGTGAGCACAGCTGGATCCACTGATCCCATCAAGCCGCCGACTCGTCACACCGGACAACACGTAACCTTGATCCGTGTACATCTTTGTGTTTTGTAACATCGGAGAGTGTCTGATGGCTCTGAGCAACACATCAGGTCCACAAACAGAGAATCGTCAACATCTGGATCAAATCTGTGCGACATGGTGGTGCAGTGATTATCTCCTCCTCAGGCTTGACATACGAATATGAGGAGTTTTGGCAATTCTGCCGCGGCTTGGATTAGTTTTATACAGGTTAATATAACAATTAGATTTAAAGCATATTTTCCATACAATAAGTTACATAAAAATCACACTGTAGCACTTTTATTTTTTTTTGTAAAGAAAAATGTAAAGATACAACAGCAGGGACTTTCTCTTTTAAAATGTTGAATTTAGATATGACAAAAATGTTAATCAAAAACTTTGAATATGACTTGAAATTGTGGGTGTGCTCAGTAAAGAGTAGAACATCTTGGTAAATGACACAGTGCAAGATGAATCATTCTACTTTTTGTTCAGGAAGTGAGCAGGAGGGAGCTTTAATAGATCAACTGGAAAATGATCTGGAAAAGGGTAAAACAGCTTCTTGTGTATGTTCACAGACGCTTTAAGTGTGCATGACATTCTATAGTTGAATATAGTCTAATAGTGGCTACTTAATGGCAGGAAGTATTTATGTGTTTCTCCCACATCTGGTTACTTCGAGGTACAAATTCTCCATTATGTCTCATTTTCTCTACTAATCATGATAATGGATGCGGCTTTTAATGACTCAGTATCTAGTGTTATTTGTTTTCTTCACATTGTGTCATTACACAAAAAGCCATAAATTCTTCCAAAACCAATTTCATAACAACAGACATCCGTATCCTTAAATTGTGCCATCACTGAAATGAAAATTTTTTTATTAGGAAATTGATTGAAATTTAATTTGACACTAAAATGCTCCTTGCTTTCTGAAGAAACACTGACCTCCCCCCTCCCTCCCTTTTTTTATTTTTTATTTTGGCAAGCATTGATATATTTTTGCTTTGATAATATTGCCCTGAGGCACATCTTCCACAGAATGCTTTCTTCAATCAATCACAAATCAGCTCCGTCCTCGCAGATCAAGATATTAACCTTTCTTCAGCAAGCCAGCCCACAAAATGTTACATTATTGATCCCCTTGGTGCGCGAGGATCTTTTAAGGGGATTGTCGATGACTCTGTGGGTCTGCCATCAAGCTCGCGAGTTCCTGCAGTGACTTCATTAAAAGTCAAAGTTAGTTTATTTGTGAATGAAGCGAACGGCACCGAATAACAGATGTCGGGCTCACTGGGATGGTTTGATTGCAGCCAAATGATGCGTCTTCCTGCGATCTGGCGCCGCAGCGTTAACGAGCAACATCCTGCAACTTCCTGCCAAATGTCACAAAGGGGAAAATGGAAAATGGGAGGAAAGAGATGGCGGGGGGGGGGCTGCTACATGACTTGACCATTCCTGACAGACGCAGCAATAATTCAGAGCTGTTGCTTTAAAAAGTTGCCCGGGACCTCACGTCTCACACGTCGGCGGCCATGATGGCTCTAAATTGAGGCCTGAAGAGCACTTTTGAACGCACGGCGATGACATCGACGCGCGGCCCGCTCATGCATAGCAATGACTTTTTGTCTTCACTGTATGCATGTGGGCTTGTGTGTCTAAATGGCCATGGATGTGTCTGAGAATGGGGCTACAAATTGTTTCCTTCACAGTTCACTGCACATGTGAATTGCCTGCAGAGGGAAGCGTTGAGAGAGAAATGGGAAAATGAAAAAAAAAAAAAAATCAAAAGAACAAACGCAGTCTTGAGGAGTGCAAAAAGGGGGAGAGGGTGATGTGCTGTACATCCACAGGGTTTGTCACGAGATACTCAAGATACTCGATGTATGGGAAATATTACAAGAAATATCATTTATATATTGAACGAGTTGCCCTAATTGTTTCATTAAAGTTGACCAGTAAAAAAAAAAAAAAAATGGAGGAATTCAGTCTCGACTTAAATACAATCCACTTCAGTGATTAAACTATGTTGTATATGTGAGGAATCATCTTGTCCCCAGAGACAAACGGCTTCATTCCGGTCAAGAAAAATATGAAAATGAGGCTAAATTGCTTTGTGCAAATGAGCGTGGACTTGTGGCGTCCTCGGTGATGACCGGAGACGAGTATAAATCACTGACAAGGGCCAAGGGCGCTCGGAGAGGGCATCGGAAAAGAGCGGGGCTATCAGATGGAAGGGAAATTTAAAGACAAATGACAGAGGCGCTGGAGGACAAATCAGCCCTGGAGCTGATGCAGCTGGGGGCCTGAAACAACCACAGCGAGGTTAGCCGGGTGACAGTGATTGATTGAGTCTGGCGATTATTGATCAGCTATCAGCTCCATCTGAGAGGGTGAGCGTTACGATTCGGGCGCGGCTCGTTCAACGGATCGCCTCCGCCGCGCCTCAGTGACTGTAGGAGGTGGTGCTGCACTCACACTTTTGAGATCATGCTGCGTTTAATTCAAGTGGAGTTGGCGCGAGGGTTTCGCATCTGTCACACAGCGGAGGAGGAAAAAAAATCACTGCGGAGATCTTGTCACACAGCCTGAGAAGTCGAGATGTTTCGCTGGTCATGGGACCGCCTTGCAACAAATGTCTTGCACCTTTTGTTGTTATTTTTTATTTCTCTCGATGTTCTCGACGTGTCTAGATGTGTAAATCAGATGGCGTCAACAACAATGTGTTTAATACTGATGTCTTGCTTGAATTCAGAGTATTTTATGGGCAATATGTCCAAATAAACAACATATGATTACTCTTCCGATGTAAATCACATTTGAACGGTGGTGGTGGGAGTGTGTGGGTGACTGGGTCGAGGCATGGTGGGCGTTTATTTGTGATTCCATCAATAGTTGACAGATGATGTCTTGTGCTCCTTGGAAATCATTTCATGATGTTGTTGAATCTAATGTTGCAAATTAGCCTGAGATCCACAGAACCACCAGTCGAGCCGGGGACATTCTTACACAACGTCACAAGTAAAAATGCACCGTTTTGTGAATTTACGTTTCAGAAAAATGTCACGATCGTTTTAAAAATGATGTCTATTTATGACAGAAATGCTGAAAACAATGTAATTAGCACGTTGGGCCACCAATGGGTGCTGTTAGTATTTTTTGTAATGAACACACACACGTAGGCAGAGAACCATAAACACCTGCAATGGAAGATACACAAACATTTACGTGGACTGACTATGGAGCTGGATTACTATTATGGGTGACTGTCAACTATAAAACTACAAAGTCCCAGGAGAAAAAGAACTGGGAGAATAGTTTTGTGCCTGAAAAGAATGTGTTGTATTTGGCACTGTATAAATAAAGTAAAATTGAATTGAATCATTTTATTGTCATAATAAATTTGCCCTTCCTTTCTCCTCTTTAAATACAGATATAAACATACAAATATAAGCAGAAAGATATTTACTGTAATAAAAATATGTACTGTAATAATAAAAAATAAGTAGAAGCATAAGAATCCTAAAATAGGTAGCGTGTTGTGAGTCGTGCCATTCTGGAGGACAGCGTTGTTGTTATTGTCCATCTCCTGTTGGATGTGCAGAAAATCAATTTATTAAGGCCACGGTGTGCATGCACAGTAGCAGCGTTTCAGAAAAGTTCTGTTTCTACAGAGTTCGGAGTGTTTTCGAAAAGTTCCACCTTGGGAGCTGTTTTCAAAAAGTCCCGCTTTCAGTACAGACACCCAAAACAAAGCGTAAGTTTTATGTTCTCACTTAAAAAAAAAAAAAGTCATGATGTAAATGGAGTATTATTAGCACTGAAAGTCAACACATCATAGACGTCGTGTACACAGCTGCGTCCAACTTAGTGTTTCACGGCGCTGCAGCCAATCACAGTTGAGTATGGGTGAAGGCGGGTTACAGCCTGGACAGTCCCTCACAGGTCCAACGCGGAACCACAGACATGCACTCACATTCACAGCTATTTAGAAAAACAACAGTTTATCTCATGCACCTCTCCAGGCTAGAGTACACAGCACAAAAACACCCTGAAGCCCAGAATCGAACTGGGGATCGTCTCACTGTGATGCCAAATTCTCCAATACAATCAGCCTGCAGTCACACTGTGTGGGCTAGAGGAATAAAAAAAGATTGAATATTTGTTTTTTGGTTTAAAAGAAAAAAAGTTCTTTCATTTGTTTTGCATCTGTGCACAAAGCGGAAGATGTGATCATTTATTGCAAACATAGACGAGTAGTGTCAAGCAGCCCACTTTCACCCCCCACCCCCTCTTTTGTGTTCTTTGTGGCCCGCAAAATACAATATATTCCAAAAATAGTTATGCAATTAACAACGGTTGAAACCAACATAAATCGCATTAATTCCTGTAAGTAAAGGCATTTCAAGTGGAAATGATCAAATACATACATTTGGTTTGCATTCATTTATGTTTAATTACTTGCACCACTTATCACACACCATTAAATAATCCAGTACTGCTTTTCCCCTCCCTTACAGACGCGGATAATATCGCTGCTGCACGGTCGATATTGTAATGATATGCAGTTTTACTTGGGTTTTGCACTGATTTATACCGAGGAAAGCTATTTGGCCTTTCCATTGACACATGTGAGAGTGGCAGAAAACGGTTTAATGGAATAAAGCTCAATATTAATACAGACTACGATTAAAAAAAAAGAATTAAGCACAATAAATAAAAACTTTTCAAGCCATATCAAGCCAAAGCGAACATCAGGAGTTTTGGGAAAGTAGTCTTTGATCGCATGATCTCCATCTGTATCTACTGCCTACCAGTAGGTGTAATCACTTTAGTTTTGGATTAAATATTGATCAGCTGAACGTAATTCAGAGCCGTGAAAACAGACTTTGGTGTTTTTTTGACCAAGTTAAAACAAGTAGATGTTACCTGTGAAAACAGTCAGATGTATAATAAATACTGAGATGACAGTTAAATGTGCTTTATTTGTATTTCTCAGCACCAATCAAGCATTTTCAAGACGAACACCCCTGTTTACCCCATTTCAGAGCCGAGCTGCGAGTTTCTCTAAATTTGACATGTTTGTTTCTTTTGATGCTTTTTTTTTGTTGTTGCTGTTGTTCTTGTCCCACTTTTTTTTTTCTTTTTTTTGTTCTCTTCCCGCGCATGATGACTGAAAATGAAGGGAAATGAAATCCACGGTCACATAAGCACATCATCTGATTCCCAACGTAATTACACAGTGGATACTGTTACTTTATCAGGACGGTGGCGCAGAAGCAAATCCATCAGGCCTCGCTCTGGATGAAATTGGACTGACTGATTGATTTATGTATGTCAAGTGAAGGGCAAAGAGACGGACACAAAAGAAACCGCCGAGTGTGAGAGCGGGTCAGGGGAGGGGAGCCGCAGATATATGGATGAAGCGTGGCCCCCTGATGGGGGACGGAGAGTATTGGATCAGACAGAGACAAATGGAGTGTGAGAGACGGAGAGAAAGGAATTCAGACATATGCCTGCTGACCTCAACTCTTTTTTTTTTCTTTCTCCCCCTCCCGACAAATCAATACAGGGAAATGTGCATGTTTGTGTGATCATGTGTGTGTGTGTGTGTGTTTGTGTGATCTTTCGAGGGAGGGAGGGAGGTTCTCCCGGTGCCCTTCCCAATAAACATCACAACGACAGTGACATTACCTCGGGCCTGCCTGACTCCTCCCCAACCTCTGCACATGGCTCGATTCAATTCTGGGCCCTGTAATCTTGTAAAAGTCTGAGAGGTCTGGAGCACTTAGGCTGTCCTCGTCACTGAGCCGGGCGAGGAAAGTGGCGGACAAAGCAAGAAACATTACTGCTGCACAACACAGGCAGAGCTCTATGATTATTTATGTGGGGGCAAAGGGCGGTATGAGAGGTAAACTTAAGCGGCACTTCAAAGTAATAAACATTTATATTGAGACTCCAAAAAGCCAAGGAAGAAATGGAAAGGGGTTGTGTTTCTGCCATTGGGGTGAGACTGGAACCATTTACATGTTGATGTTAGAAATTGACAGTTTTGGTAACGAATGGTTATAGAAAGACGTTTTATGTTTGAAATACTTGTATATACAGTTGAAATTTCTGAGGACGACATAAACTGAACTGAACAAGCAAGTGGGTGAAGACGTTCTGATTGTTGATATAGTGGAGTTATTTCATCTTGATTATTTATGGCTAATCAAACCTTTCTTTTTTCGATACATTTATCCGGTTGGACATATTCTCTTAGCTGTATTATTCTCTTCAATATCTACTCTTTTATTACCTATATTGAGATATTCAACAGAGCACTGGGCAGGTTTATTGGGGCAAAATAAGAGCAAAACTATCATTGATCATTTCCACATAGACAGAAAAAAAAAGACACTATTATTCTTTATTACAATGACAGGTAGCAATATTTCCTAATCATGGGTGGGTGTCCCTCGTGTGACCCCACTGAAGCACCGCCCCCACTGCATAAATAATTCAGCTTTAAATCCAACTGAAATTGTATGACATTAGCTGTGCCTTTCTCGTTTCTTCATGCAGTTTAACAGACAGTGACGCATTTACATGCGGGAAAAAAAAAAGATAATTAGAAGCAAAGAATTAAAATGAATGGTTGATTATTAGTTGCTTTTGTGCATCTGCCAGATTCTCTCCCACTCACTCCCAACACACACACACACACACACACACACACACACACACACACACACACACACACACACACACACACACACACACACACAGGCAGACAGAGAAAAGACACCCTCGTTTTCTAAGGAATCATTTCTTTGACAAATGTCTGCTGCATACAGTATATTGCTTTGAGCGGTGCATTCTTCCCCACGGCACAGAGATCCACAAAGTTTCTTTTAATCAGCTAAAGTGTGATATACTCCACCGAGGACTCACACACACACACACACACACACACACACACACACACACACACACACACACACACACACACACACACACACACACACACACACACACACACACACACACACACACACACACACACACACACACCGAAATCAGCATTATTATTGGTTCCTCACGTAATTTAGGATAGAAAACGAGAAATAATGCGCATCTTCAGCCAATTAGAAGGAGCCACGGCGCCGCATGATTCAAATCCACAGTGCAGAACAAGCAGATCACCCCATACAGTCAATTACCCAGACTTCCTCAACTGACAGAACGAGAGTGAAAAGACTCAAGCTGGAAAAAAAGAGAGAGAGAGAGAGAGAGTGAGAGAGAGAGAGAGAGAGAGAGAAACCTGTCTGTGTGGGAACACATCAGGAAACATTACAATAACAGCCAGGATCAGACCCGGTGGTGCCCAATGTTTACGGAGGAGACAGAGTGTGCGCGGTCACAGATTAAGTGTCCCGGCTGAACGGGAGTGGAGGTGTGCAGAGGACGGCGGTGCAACCCTCCCTACCTCGGCTCTCAACTGTTATTGGTTCTCTGGATAGCCTGTAATCACCATTAAATCTCAGAGGGCCCGGCTTTATGAGACAGTAAATTAAATTGGCACTCCTCGGTGTGAGATCCTGGTGAGTATTAGATAAAGCTTCAGGATGTCATGATGGACAAAGAAATTGCTGAGACCTTGAGTGGAGTGTCACCGAGTGGGGTGTCCCCTCCTCTTGTGATTAACTGCTAACAGAGTAGATCATAAATAAAACACAATCCCAACAGCTGGGTGAGACACTTTGGTAGTGGTGCAGAATATCATTAGCTAATCTCTGACTGTTGTCATCCAGTCGTTGGGGTTATCAAAACAAGACCCCTGTGCAGAGCGCTGCCAAGTGCAATACAAGGATCTTTGCTAATTTCACACTAATGCTGTCCACATTTAGAAAATGTTAAGGCACACTTTGCTTTCAGGGGAAATATGAGAGGACTCCTGGCTATGATGTCACAATCTGAACATTTGATCTAAAGCACCCGGACCGAATGTGTCTGAATTCCGTCTGTGCTGTTGAAGTGCAGATAATGTGAGTGAGTTTGGCACGTGATTTAAATGGCTTGTACTCGGTCACTTAATTTTCTAAATTGCAAGTCTGTTGCTGTTGTTTTTTGTTTTTTTTTCTTTCCCTAACATAAAGCAAAAACCAGAGTTTCATCTTCCGTGTCCTTTCAATTGCAGATGCATTTTCACATTGGTGATTCAATCACTAAAAATATAATCATCTTGCAAAACAGATTCCTCCAATTTCTCAGCAGTAATGTGATTGCTGCCATACATGCAACATCGTTCATAACCGTCACATTTCGACCGGTGCTTCTATAGAACAGGTGATAAATTAACCTGATCTGCTCATAAAAATAACTAATGATGCACCGATACCGATATCAGTGTCAGATGTTGGGTTCCTTTTTTTCCTTTCTTTCTTCTTCTTCTTGTGATGAGATGGAGATTCTTTAATTTCGATGAGAATGACAAAAGTAACACAGACTGTAAATTATGTTCTGCTAAAATATCAAGAGGAGGCGGAAGTGAGTTCGTACAACACCAGCAACTGAATCACTAGAGACAGAGACCAGCAGAGTTAAAACTATGTCGCTCATTAGTTTAACTGATCAGTAGATCAAGGAGGATTTTACCACGCCACATGCTATACGCCACATGCTATATGCTACATGCTCCATGCTATATGCTACATGCTATATGCTACATGCTAAAGAATTCCGGGGCTCACACATCCGCGATGCTACATGCTTTATATGACTAAATGCATGCTGAACTTCCCAACAAACTATGTAACACCATAGAAGTTGGATGGAATGTATGTCTTTTCCTGGTGTTGTTTTTCACTTTTGAGAGTTTTTTTTTTCCTTGACATATTTTCAGTTCATTTCAAATATAGCAATGAGGACCAAGTGAGTTATTCAGTCTCTATGCTTCACTGCAGGAGTGTGCATATTTTTAAATAAAGGAAATAGAAAACACAGACTTTTTCTTTTATGCGAGACCAAATCTAAATTTCATCAGAAAAACATTTTTTAAATGATTTAACAGAGCCTTGGAAGAGTCACAGTGCGACAAACATTTACTGGATGCTGCTGGTAAATCTCTGTAGCTGCTTAAGATAATATTACTGTAGTATGTTTATGTTGATCGTGATGTAATTTACACTGTGCGATCAGTCCATACCTGTCAGAAACAGTTTCATGTTTCAGGTGCGAGACGGAGCCCAGTATTGATTTGAGGTAAATAAAAATCACACGATACAGACGAGCTTCCCTCGGTGCAAGTTTGTTCACCATAGCTGCCATTCAGCAGTTCGAACCAGTTTGATTTTAGAATTCATGAAAGGCAAAATAAAACAATTGGTAAATTAACCCATCATCAATGTTCAAAAGGCAAAGGATTAATCTCAGACTAAATCATTTTCAGTGTAACAACATAAACTACATTTATCATGTCTATATAGTGTGTTACTTTGCCTGGAAGATTCTATTTTCCAATCATTAAAAACTAATCAATAGATTTTGTCTCATGCCATTTGAAATCATCTCTGTTATATTTATGAGTCATCTCTGCGGTCCGCTGAGACAGACAGATGGTCACCCCTCCTTTTTTTCTTCTCCATCATTTTTCAAAACGGAGGCAGAATTAGTCAGCGACGTCTTATTAGGCTGCGGCTCAAGGTGTCGACTGACTCACTCGCTAGAAAACCGGCGAGTTTAACCCGCCATTAGCGTCCCAAGCTGCCGCTGGCCGTCTCAGCGTTTGAGGCCATTTGAGCTGCTTCCTCCCCACAACTGTTGCCTTTGATTGAAAGAGAAGAAGAAGACTGTTGTTACACTGAAAGATTTGTTGGGTTTCATCCTTTATGGGACTGGAGGAGAACGAGGGATGTTGGTTTGATATAAGACCCGGCAGCTGCTTTGTGAGTTAGCGAGCCATCTGTGACTCACCGACTCCCGGTGACTCCGACAGGCCCAATTTAACGCAACTCAAATTGCACCTGACCGTTCACTGTGATAACAAACACAAGACATGGATAACCTTGTTCCTTTGTTTAGAAATAGTGCGTCAGTAAAACCTTTCGGCGGGGCTGATGAAAAGCATAAAAGATGAGAGCAGAACCGAAGGAGACTGTGTTCAGGTGATGACACTGATTTGATGGGTATAATGGATATGTTCAGTCAGGGTGGAAGGAGATAACCCATTAAAGTGGCGCGTCGGTATTACTTGCCGTTCAGGTGTCTGATCAGAGTGGCTTTCTCTCCACAATACCCGAGTATCGCTCCAATCATAAATGATTAAAAGTCAACACTTCACCGGATCTGTCAGGGATGGGAAGTAACTCGTGGTACGAGGAATCGCAGTCACTGGGAATTTGTCATGAATATTTTCCCTGACTCACGGCGTGGTATCCGATCATCTCCAGAGAGATGTTGAAAAATAAAATGGGTAAAAGACAGACCTACCTGACAGTCAGTGAGTCAGACTGGATTTTTACAGGCCTGAGAGATGCTTCCTTCAGAAACGGATCTAAAACAAAAAACAAAAAACAAAAAACAAAAAAACCCCCAGAAAAACTCAAAAGCATCTTGAAGCTATTGTTCTCTCTTTTTTTGTTGCTGGCTGACAAACACCTACTGCCAACATATTTCAGTGCCCACTTCTTTCATTGTTTCTTTAGTGTTGACTCAGTTTGATTACTTAGCATAAACGAGTCAATCTAACGAGAATGGAGTGTGAGCGTGTGAAAATGTGGCACGATTTGACACCCACTGAAAAGATGTATGAGTGGATACATATGTAGATTGGAGTGCGTAATGGGGAGAAGGATGGGTTATGGAGGACAGAATGGTGTTCAGAGCGGAGCTGACGTGGAAGTGTTTGTCATCGGAAAGGCAGCTGGGAAGCGCTAAACGTGGGAATCAGTAGTTCTGGTACACATGGGAGGCTGCTGGAACTACTTTAAATCAGGAGGAAATTCTATATGAGGGCAAAAACCATAGCAAACAATGCGAACGATGAGGGAATGTTCATTACAAAGTGGCAAAAAAAAAGAAAAGAAAATGTCAAGTTGCTTTTTGCATAAACAGAGTGAATACTTACCATATTCATCATTGTACGCAAGCCATGCATACAGCGAACCCTTCCCTTGTTTATCTCAGCATATCTGGTAGTTGGAGGAGGTAAATCTATAGCAAATGGAGTGAATTTCATTGGAACAGTGAAGAAATAACATTATTTTCTGTAGTTCTGAACTTCATCCGAAACTGTATGATATAGTTCAAGTTATGTGCAGGTGATGTGAAGTGTCCTGGCGTAGGGATATGGAAAACGCGAGGATGATTTGTGGGGTTCAGTTATCCCCCACTGTTAAACGGGTTTGATCGATAGAGACAAAAGGTCTTCTGCTTGCTCACCCATAGTGAGCCACCCGTCCTATATGAACACGGCCTGAGCTTGAACTAGCCGACTGCTAGTAAACATGCCACCTTTCCTTTTACGAGAACGTTGTAATTTCATACAAACAAGCAACACTATGAGTCACTGGGATGGTTTTTAAAAACCTCCCAACGCTGAAGCTAACGTATCACATTGCATGAAGCTGTCCTGAATTTAAACCTGGCACTCTGACCTCGAGACAGAGTTTGTTTGAAACAAGTCGTTATTCAAGGCACTTGAAGCGCAGAACTGTTGTCTCAACGAGGCCCAAGGCTGCAGCAAGTCGATGAGCTGCCATTTGATGACAATTTGTTTGTTTACTCTCTGTTTCTGTGTTCTCCTTTTTGATCCTTTAACCCAAACCTGAATGGTAGAAAGCCTTGAGATGACTACTTTGTTATTGGCACTATAGAAATAAAATGATCCAAGTTTGGGTCCAAGAGTTTAGTTTCTATCACATTAGGCAGACGGCAAAGTAAACTCTGCACAGAGGAGCCACTTCTCCCAAAACCTTATAAGGACAGGATTGTAGGGGGAAGCTGGAGACGAACCACAAGCATTGGGAAAACATGGAGACTTCAAATGGAAGAGGCCCAAGACAAATGCAAATGTTTTAACCTCCCTTCCGGACTGACTTTGTTCTTTTTCCTGCCACCTTGAGAAAACTCATTTCTCTGTTATTGCTGGGTATGTATCCCCCTTTGAAGATTAAGTCCACAGACCATTTAGTCACAATTCTGACATGACTTGCAGACTGACAGCCTAAACGATTGACTGTGAAAATAAAACCGTTTGAAGACGACCACTGGACAAACTGAAACACCGAGCAGAGTCTTTATACGTGCTGGATTTAATCAGCAGTGAATTTCAAGTGTCAATTTGAAAATGATTACAGCGTTTCAGCCTGTTAACCATCCGATATAAAGTTTTCCGTTCGGCGCCTGACATTTAATCACACGGTGCCGCAACGAGCCATCCTTTCTATAAAATATTTGTTTATCGCGCCGTGTCAGAGGAGTTCAGCGAAAGAAGCAAGTGATCATTGGAGGCAGTGATTTACACAAACACACAGGAAATTTAAAACAACAAATAAAATGACGCTTTTGAAATCTTGTTTGACAACCCGGAATTACAATTATAATCAGCTCGGTGTGGCGGTGGGTTCTTGGTGTTGGTGCTCGTGTGACGCGTGGCAGTAAAGACGAGATGATGAAGAGTTCCTATTGACAGAATATTAAGGAGCAGTTTCCTGCTTCATTTGTGCTACTTATGTTTGTTTTTTGTTTTTTTTTCCCGGCTCAGCTATGACACACATAAATATGGCGATACTGCGGCAGAAGCAGGGCTTTCTTTTTCTTTTCTTTTTTTCGAATTTCACACGAATGTCTTCAATGCGTCCAAGTTGAATAAATTTGCCAGCAAGTATGTGATCTTCCTCTTAATGGTATTCATTTTATGTAGTCCCTCCTGTAGAATGTATTTACCGTCTCAGTCCATTCAGAATGAGTGTGTCAGGGATATCCTCCTGATCTAATTGTAAAACAGCAAGGCTAAATTGGTTTATAAAATGTAATTTTATTCCAGTCTGGAGCAGCACCTCGGCAATTTGAACCACATCACTGTGATTACAACCACTTCAGAATAAATAGCACACTTCAAACAGATGCTGGGCTACCGACTGTAGATTTGTACCGCCACAAATATATCTTTGATAATACCAGGCATAAAACCACTCATAGTGAAAAATCACACACCTACACACAAATAACACAAGGCTGACTTTCTCTCTCTCTGTATTTACTTATTAAAACTAAATGTAAGCTTAATCGTTTCAAATCAAGACCACAGTTAGAACTGCAGGGATTTCTGGGAGTCTTAAGCACACAGACCTCAAACCAGACAAGAATAACAAGAGTGGGCTGGTATAGTGTTACTGTAGGACCACTGCGCAGGAATAAAACGTCTGTAGGAAAGAGATCACGGCTGATAAAAAAAAACAAAAGTTGTGGAGGGGGTGTTAGGGGGTTATCGCTTCAAAAAAATATAAAGACAAGAATTGGAGGGGGGAAAAAAATTCTCAGAGACCTTTGAAGCTGAATGCGCGAGTGTTTGTAGGTCACTTCCATTTGGGAAGCTGTTGCAGCCAAACCTGATAAACTGGCACATAACGCGCAGTGATTAGAGCTCAGCTGACACCCAGACAGGTTCAAGAGGATATTACAGTACCAAGGTCCTCTTCATTCCACAGTCACACCAGTGAGCTCCAGCTAATAAGCTGAGCTCCATCCCTCAGGAGCAGGGATTATGTCGGGCTCCCAATATACAGTTGTCTGTTTGTTTTCCGACACCGAGGCTGCAGTCGATGCACAGAGCTTACCTCTGCCTGGATTTTTTATTTTTTTCCCCCCCTTTTCCTGTATCTTGTATGCGCAGGTTTTTGCACCACAACCCGGAATGTTTTCTCTGTTCATGCAGGTCGCCCCAAGTCCTTAGATGGCAGTGTTTGATTAAGTAAACAGAATAAAGACCACTTTTACTAACTGGAGACTCAGACCTGGCTTAGGCAGGTTGCAGGCCCTGCAGAAATCTACACTTTTGAGTTTGTCTGCGCACTTAAACATGGTGTCCTCAGTTCACTCTGGTCTTTCCAGAAGATTTTAGAGGCTCAGGCATAGCCTTCTTTTGAAAATCCACACAGTATTACATTACGCCTCTCCAAGACGATCAGACTGCCAGCTTATTGATCCTTAACAGTCAAAATCTTGGAAAAACATTATTAAACCCTCTATGTTACAAAGCAAGCAAACCCATCTGCTCCGAGATTCTTGAACGTGTCACAATGCCAACATCTCCACCATCTCCTTCTCTGCAATTTCCCTCCTATGGTCTCATTTCTAAGATTCTCATATTTCCTTCCCCTTGCCTTTTTACCTGTCGTGCGTTGAGATTTACAGCGGATGGTCTTAAATCCTGGAGGCAGGAGACAAAAAAATGGGTTCCTATCCAACCTTCAGGTCACGGTTGTTTGAGTTGTGATCTCGCTGACCATGACAAGAAGATGCTGTTTCATTTCACCAAAAGGTGGAAAAAGGAGGGAGTGGGTTGTCCAACAGCAGGCGGAGAGACATACTGTAAGTAATGTTGGCAGTAAAACCTTCCTGGGTGAACATGAGGGTAGACAAGGGTCATCTTCTTCAGACAACGGCTGAAATGGACAAAAGATTATTGCTCCGAGCGCAGTAGCACTTATTTTAACCCTTAAAACGGAAATATCTTCATTTCAAAATGGTCACGAGTTCAACCATTTCAAAGCTCAATTGAATGGCTGTTTTCTCATCGAGATGAGATATTGGTGCTCAAGAATACCTTTTGCTTGGAAAAGGTTTATTGTTTTCACTCGTGGAGGTCTGATATACAATAAATCTAAGGTAGAATGAAGCAAAATATAAAAAGCAAACGATTTGCAAAGGCCTTATGTTTGATACCCTTCTCATAGAGACACGCACAGTTACTTCAGTTATGCTGAAAATAGAACCATGCTCCTCTTACTCAAACAGTGCAGTTCTCAATAAACAAACCAGAATATTGAGTTTTCTTTGTAACTGATACACTTAACAAGATCATCCAGCCCGTCCAGACTGGACCAGCCATATGTTTGGAACTCCTGCTGCAGGGTGTCAGTGTTACGTTTCAACTGAAATAAATGTGTGAGACGAGTGGGGTGTGAAGCATCTCAAGCTTCTCCTGCCAAAGGTGTCACCAGGTGGAGGAGCGCCACGGCCTCCGGCTCTGTTCTTAATTCTTCCCCGTGTTACTAAACTCACCTCACTGCTGCTATGGCAACGCGTGCTGCTTTTACGACGCAATCGAGAGGCTGTAAATGTTCCGTCTCAGTTTGTTAGCTATACCTTGCAGACTATCCAGTTCCAGTTAGAGAAAGGCCTTGTTTCCACGGCAACATTTTCAAGTGAAAATACAAAGCTCTCGTTGCGTTTCTGGAGTCCGTTTACGCGACAACAGGCATCGCAGCCACTGAAAGTTTAAGGTGGAACGCTTTGAAAAAGCTCGAGACTCCGTCTCCATGGAAAAGGGAGAAAAAGCAACTTTCTGAAAACACTGACTCTGCCGATGCATTTTTCATAAAATGCCATGTAAACTGGGCCTTCGAGGATCATGTTATTCAAAATCATTCAAAATTCAAAGGTGAAATGTTCTTCTTCCTTTTCCGCTTGGTGCTCAGTTTAAATCCGCTTTAAACCTGAGCAATATGACCGAAGTTGACACAGGCAGAGCATACAATAAAACTTGTACTTTAACTATACCTGGTGACGTGTTGACTTTGACGTCCAGCTTTTATCCTTCCTTCTTGGCTCCTTGAGCAGAATCTGAAAAGCTGCAGTGTGATTAAACTTTACATATTTCATAACCAATATCACCCTTTAAATTAATTAACAAGCAGTGGGTTGACTCACAGCACCGGCATGTCGAGGAGAGGCTAATCCAATCATCTTCTGTCGCTCTGCATGGACGACTCGGCTGCCTTTAAAAAAAAAATTTCACGACGCTCTGCAACAGCAGTCACATTGTTCATCTGTGGCAAGACTCATTAAAACGCTCACAGACCCACCAAACTCCCATGGGCATAAACATAAAAACAAAAAAAAAAAAAAACAACAAACTGGCAGCACACTGCTGTTTGGCAGCAATCAAAAGTGCGGCAACCAGAAATTCAAGTTGTACTGAGGAAAAAAAAAAAGACACAAAACAAAATATAGGCAGTCAAGAAACAAAAGGTGTGTGTCTCTCAGTTGAGCTCCAATATTTTGCACCTTTGGTTCACAGTTGCCTTTATTAGCGGCACCTTTTCAGTCCAACAGCGTTTGATCTCACTATTCAGACCACAGACAGTAACAATGAGCCTCCTTTTGACACCGCCGCACGCAGCATGACTGTGGGTACACAAAGGCTGCCAATGGCGTCTCCATTTCCCCTCAATCAATGTTTGCTGTTTACAAGCAAACGACTTGAATCCGCGGCGTTGTTTCCATGTCGACATCTTGCCATAATGGAGCTGACAAATGGTTTGCTTTTTGTCATGCACAGCAGTAGGCGATAAAGTGGCACAGCCACACTTTTTTCACATATTGTTAGTTGAAAGTAGTATTTCTGCCTTTATTTATTTTTTTATTTTTTTTAAATCACAGTTTACAACAAGGGATTTTAATTCACATGTTGAACAGCTGTTAGTGTTTGCTAAACCTCTCTGGAGACTTTTCTCGTAGCACTAAAGTGATGTTGAAGTGGACCCACATGATGTGCAGATGCACAGTGACATGAGCGTTAGCTGTGGTTGCAGGTAAAGTCAGGCAGAACATTTAATGGAGAAATGTCATAAAACTGTCTTTTTCATCCTTGGTAATGTCTGGGTGAAGCAAGAATAAATCTTTGAGAACGTGACACACCATAGATAATTGGGTCAACACTTCCAACTTCAAATCGGTAAAAAAAAAAACTAAAAACATGCTAAAATAGGTCTCAAAATCCTCTCTCTTCTCAGATTGACAGATTAGAGCACTCTTACCAAGCATGATGTGCACATCTCTCCCCATCCCCCACCTTCCTTCTGCTCATCCACTTGTAAACAAACATGGCAGAACCGTAGTGGTTTGACTCGCAGCCCGTATTCTAGATCAATCGTCCATGTCAGTAGTTTTATTGTTGAGACTCACCCGATAGCCCCCAATGCGTCATCAGTCCATACAAATGTCGGATTTTCTCCATTTTCTTCATGTTTATAGCATATAGTTCTCTGCACACGTCCGTGTGGGTTCATTACAAAAATCAAGCCACAGTGCCCTCCAGTGGCCCGGCATACTAACTCCATCATTGTTAAAAATATATGAGAACAAAGCATGTAATTGTGATAACACAGAATTCTAAAAGTAGCGCAGGATGTTGGCATAGCTGTGGGTGTTTTTATTTCATGAACTCATTAAAGACTTTGAGATCCTGAGTCTACATGATAATGTCTATACTTTCATGAAAACAATTACTACAGAAAACAAGTACAATCTTGACAAAAAGCCAATTTTGATTATACCTTCTGGTGCAAAATACAGTGAAATATCCAGAAAGTTTCTTTTATAGCTGTTGCTTTGTGGGCGTTTTTACAAAGTCGCAAATTCTTTCAGCTCATCTCAGTGTTGTGTTCACTACTCTTAAGAAAGTGTTGAAAAAAAACCCCACCTATATTTTCTCGGAATTGTTTTACAATTTTCTTAGTAGTTTGGCCGGCTGAAATTGAGCCACTTGCGGGCCGGTTTTGACCCACGGGCCTTATGTTTGACACCCCTGGCTCTCTAGCAACTACATCAGGTAAACAAAATTACCGTTTCTAGAAGTGTTTTTTTTTCCCCATCTTAGTCTTCAGAAACAAATCTTCAACAGCTTATCTTGTTCTTCTTTCAGCACATTGGCACTGATTTGTATTGCAAATGCAAGAACTTTGTTTCCCCTTTACTAAATTAATAAGTGGCTGTGTCATGGGTGGGTGAATATCCAGAGGTAACTGAAGGGCATCCGGCTGAAGTACAAAGTCCATCCTCTGGTCTAAAATGCCAGCCCAGCAGAGACTGATTACTATTTCATCTGAAGTGTTTTGATGAAGTTGTTCATTTGAAGTTGAAGCTCATTCAGCCTCGTGGAGTTCCAGGCTGCATGTAAACACGAAGTCGCTGCGGGCAGCAGCCTGTTGACTCTTCACAGCTTCATTTCAAAATCTCAACAGGTTCCGAGTGCGTGGCCTCGAGCCGGGGAAGGTTTATCTCGGCTCTGCTCTGTGCCGTCATCAAATCAAAAACAATCAGTAATTTTTAAATAAAAGACAGCTTGAGAGAGAAGAATTTTATGCCCCACCAAGGTTTTCGCCCCCAGCGCCAGGTGAAAAGACATGTTACAAAAATAACAAGATTATAAAACTTTTATTGATCCCCTCTGAAGATGAAATTATAAAGCAAATTCCACACATATCTCAGGTTCACATTTTTTTTTTCCTCTTTTTTTTTTACGCAAAGTTATGGCACCATTACTTTCTATTGTTTGACCAAAAAATATTCATGTGGCTGTGTGGCCATGGTTTTATTTATACAAATGATGAGGGAGTATGCATTTGAATAGACCCACTAGAAAATAGCAATTACACTATATCAACATTCCCCAAAACAGGATTAGCCAGGCCAGTAAGACGTACGATGTTGAAGCCAGTGATTCTGGGTGCGAGATAAAATATACATTCCACTGACATATTGTCGGACCAGCAGTGTAAAACTTGGCCCAACAGAACAGTCAAGGAAGCACAATTGGTTTCCCCTTTGGAAGCGACACAGTGGTAAACAACTGATGGACAATATTAAACCCAAGGGTAGAAGGTAAGTATGACAAACAGATTTATGCATGGGTGAACTCCACTGTGCCAGAGCCATCAATTCTGCGTCTTTGTCAGTGCGCGAGGATGTTTCTTTTCCCCCCCGTCTCCCCGCGCCTGTCATTACATTTCTCCCTGTTCCCTGCTAAGTGCTAATACATTTACATTTTTAGTGCTGCTCAGTAATAAAAGAGGCGCAATGAGTGGAGGCCTTTTACCGTTGCTAAAACAAACATCCATGACCTCCCTTCACCGAGGACTCACCAGAACCCCCACCCTCCCCGCCACCGCCCCTGTCCACCTGTCCATCCACTCACCGCCCCCCTCCTGCACAGCTTGGCCGCCGCCCCACAGTGTAGGTCAACAGTGTTTGTGGTTCGAGTATTCCTCTGTCGCGCTCACAGTCGCCGCCTTGTCATCGAGAAGCTCCGGTCCGGTTTCTATGCACACCGTCTCTTTCGCTCTTTCGCGGAGGTGGAGTAAACATTTTGCAACCGAAAGTCACCGAGTGAAGTCACAGGTTAAGCACACAGGCACAACATCGGGAAAGAGGGACAAAAGAAGTTGGTCTCTACGGTCTCATCGGGCTGACATGCTCGTCTTTGGATGGGGTCTAATTTTTAAAATTACATAATAATATAAACAGTCTCGATAAAGGACTCTCACTCTTTTTGTTTTGAACAAAACATGAACCTGGAGACAGCCATCACTACATTTTCTTCACTTGTTCAGATAAAACAAAGCCAGTGTCTTCAAGAACTGCGTTTCATCAATAATGACAAACAGTAGGGTGAAAATGAAATAACAAAAAAAAAGCATTTTTTTGCAGAGACAAGGAAAGAAAAACATCACATAAGGAACAAAATAAATAAATAAAGAGAGCTGTGCAAGGATTTAATTACTAAACAAACCACTGATAAAAATAGCAAAACAGTTTTTCAAACACAGCCCAGTCGGTATCTAAGTAAATTATCTACACGCTTGTGCTGCATTTCATGTGATGCAACACTACAATACTGATCCTGTGTGAATGATCTCAGGAGGTATTACCCAGGCTGACCAGCCCTTTTCAAGATCTTCACCCTGCCAACTACTGAAAAAGGTAATAACAAGCCTACTTTAAGACACGTGGTTATTGGGTTGCTTGAAATAGAACAATTCACAGCTTTACAAAGCCCTTTCCTCAGATAGCTGGTAGGGCACATCAATATAGATTGAGGCATTTGGAACAATGACTTGATAAGACTACATACTCTGTATGATTGGTGAACTGGAAATGTGTACCAAAACAAAATGTCTCTTTGTCATACTTTATCCATTTTGAAGTGGCTGCTTGCGGCTCCGGTTCATGAAAGAGGAACTCGACCTGCACCTGTGCTAAGTTTGACCTTTTCACAGCGGATACATTCTTTGCTTACATGTCGTCACAGGGAAAGAGCAGAAAAGGAAACGTACACAGGCCATTACTAAGATGGTGAAGAAACACTCGGCTGTGCATTTACAACTGGGGCATTGGCTGCTGCGATCCTGCCGTGAACCGTTTTCACAGGGTTTCAGTTCCAGTTGATCACTTACAGTTCTTTCAGTGCTGTGAACAGCAGGTCATTTGGAATGGGAGACCAGAAGAAGAAGGCACAGAGGGGTGCTTCAGAAGTGTCCATGCGAAGGGAAATTGTGCATCTATACAGTTTACCAACAACACTGTGAACAGGACCTGGTACAGTGCATCATGTGTAACAGTAGTCTATATCTGGGATTCCTGCTTCTCGATAGCCACGATTAGTGCCATGTCCTGCATTAGAAACGTGATTGGCACCCTTGTACAGGCCAGTGCCATTAGAGGGGAAAATGGTATGTATGATATAATCCTCTCGAAGGGGTTTCGGCTGCATTGGTTGACAAGCCGCCATTGGCGTCATCTGGAAGCCCGGGCCACGAATCTCCAGGATGGTGTTGTCCTTCTTGGTGCCAGACTCAATATAATCATCATAGTTTTTCCTTTTTTTTGAGTTGTTGCGAGTATAGTGGTCACGGGAGCACAAATTCCCAGTCCTATGTCCATACCAACAGAAGACACCAAAAATAAGAGCGAGAGATACAATGGCAGAAGCTCCACCAACAATTCCTGTCAGGGGTAAAGTTGTCATCTGCTTCGAGCCTTCATTCTTCTCCTCCTCCAAGGGACTCGGCTCTGATGTTTCGGCTTTTGCACAAACCAGAGCGTCATCAGAGTCAGTATCTCCGGAAATTACACCTTTGCTTTCGGAACTAGCAGGCAAGGGCACCATACAGATGATGTAGCTCGAGCGAGGTTGCAAGGAGGTGAGCAGGTACTCTCGACGATCACCTCGGACGAGCGTCTCTGTCATCGATCCCATCGCATTTCCAGTGCCCAGTCGGAGCCAGCTTAGCCTGAAGGAGGAGCTCGGCTGAGCCACACTCCAGGTAACACGGACACTGTTGTGGGACAACGGTTTCACGTTGAGGGCGAGACTCTTACCCACTCCACTGCTGCTCAGAGTGTAGTCTAAGAAAGAGTCAGGAAACCCAAAGCCAGGTCGCTTTGACCGGAGGGTGAAAAGAGAGCCCTGTGGAGGGGTGTTGGTAGTAGAGCCTTCAACTCCACCTACGCCTGCTCTGTCTTTGGTCCCCGCTGTCCTCACCACCTCACAGTCCTCCATTTCACTGGTCAAGTCTAATAAAGCCATGTCTCGCACCCGGTCGGGCCCATGGCAGATGAGACCCCTGACGGTGATGGCGTTACCGCGGGCATGCAGCCAGTCATACAGCCATCGAAGGTTGCAGCCACAGTTCCAAGGATTCCCTCGAACCAGCAGTTGCCCCAGGCTATCCAGGTCTTTGAACAGTCCTCTCGGCAGTGTCGTCAGATTGTTTCCTGACAAGTCCAGCCTCTGTAGCCTGCGCATACCATCCAAGGAGCCACGTGGCATATGTGTCAGGGCATTGTCCTGGAGTGAAAGTCGTTGCAGATGGGCGCTGGGCAGGTTGACAGGTGGAGTGAGGAGGGAATTACGGACAAGGGACAATTCAGTCAAGTTAGAGAGGCGGGAGAATGTGTCGTCTGCAATACGCTGGTTTGCCAAAAGGTTTCCATCCAGGACAAGACATCGAAGTGAGGCAAGGCCTCGGAAGGCGTGGGTCGGGATAGTGGAGATCCGGTTATCATCAAGACGGAGTTCTTCAAGAGAGGCAGGTAGCCCTGAGGGGATACTAGACAAGTGGTTGCGTGAAAGGAAAAGTAAGCGCAACCGTGGGTTGTCAGCAAAGGCCTGGTCCTCGATGGAGACGGTGGAAATAGAGTTGTCATCCAAATGGAGCTTCTCTAGCAAGGGCATCCGAGCCAGTGTGCTACGTGGAATGGTGCGGATGTTGTTGTCCTGCAAATGCAGTTCACGCACCGACGGTGGCAGGTGCATGGGGAATTCATCCAGCTCGTTATCATAGAGGTAGACCACACGGACGGCAAGATGGCGCTCCAAGGAGGTGGGCAAGCCTGGGTTGTTGATGTGGTTGTTTTGAAGGTACAGGACGGACGCAGAGGGAGGCAGTGACGGGATGGAGCTCAGTCCACGGTCATTGCAGTAGATAAAGTCCTCATCGCACCTGCATACAGATGGGCATGTCATGTCTGTCTCTCCAACATACCCTTGTATCGTTGCCGCAGCAAAATGAACCATGCTGGCAAATTGCGTGAAGCAAATAAACAGCACGAAGAGCCAAGTCCCTAGTCTGGTCACACATGCAGGTGCCATTGTGATGCGCATAAGCACTGTCTCTGTTTTCCCAGGGTGTGTTTAATCCTCAAATCACTGCAGGAGACTGGGATCCTGTGACCTCCACCCTGTGAGAGAAAGAGAAAGAAACAGTCACCACTGATGCATACATAAATTAGTTACTCGTCCCAGGTGAAAACGCAGATGATTCCACACAATGTCATGCTGCACTCCCACTCTCCTATGTCTCAACAATATGAGATTCTTGTTATTATGTCAAAACAAAGACATCTTGCAGTCAGTAACACGATTAAGTTTTCTCTTTTTCTCCAATAATTAATTATCACATCTTGAGGATGTGCATGCGTGGATGGATCTGTGAGAATTCCCAACACAGCCTCTTACAAAATACTGCCACCCAGTCAAAGTCAAAATAGACACAGAGATACTCCACAGTCAACAATCATTATGTTGAATTAGCAAGAGTAATCCAAGATTAGAGGGGGGGAAAAACTCGATTTGGATTTGTAAAGCATTCTGAATATTTAGACAGAAACAAGTCTCGGGAAGCCACTCTGGAATCAACAAATCCAATCTTACATTGAGAATTAAGCCTTGTGCGTAAATATGAGGCCTTGAGAATACTCTCCATGTCTAAATTATTTATGAGACCTTGAGAGGCTCCATAACTCCATTAGGAGTTGCCAGCAGATGGCTGCATTAGCCAGTCAGAGCTGAATATACTTTTCATTATCAAGTAGGAAGAACATGTTGTAGAGTGATCATCGTGAACGTTCAGAGTCGGCCTGGCACCGTATAAAGCTTCTCCTTGGATCTCGTTGACTTAACCAAGTTTTGTTGTATCGTTGTACCATAAAACAGTAATGGAAAGATAAAATCTGTAGCTGAATGCAGACGACTTGACAGCTAATTAACTATTTTCAGCCTCTGTAATTGTGCAGTGGGAATCTACATAAGCGGCGCTCAGATGCTGATTGGCATCGTGATTTGTTGTTGCTAATTAAGTGAGAGATACCATAACAGCAAGCGCAGTATTGACAGCAAAGATACGGAAAATGGTGAATTGCAACACTCGCGTCAGTGACGAACTGAGCCCATCGAAGTCTTCAATAACCAGGAGCATTAGTCAAACTGTTCAGGCCCACACGGCGGTGAGACGTAGTCAGACTGTCGTATTGATTTCCTCACAAATCCGAGGTGATCTGCGAGAGCCAGTCAGCTCTCATACAGATTACAGTACTCCCAAGAGTGTAAGCTAGACGGCACGATAATTAACCAAATGAATGACAACTCTGCTGGGAGTTGAATTTGTCGAGTACCTATTTGCAAACATTCATCAGTGTGCCTTCTTGTTTATTAGGAAAACATTGGAAGTTGTGAGAATAAACTTTGGTGTCATTTCACTCATTTTCAAGAAACGAATGACCGTTAGCAAAAAAAACAACAACAAACATCATCAAACACTCCAGCACTTGTTCAGTCGAGGCAGGTTTGAAGACAGTTCATCGACAAGTAATTACTGTCGGCCGTTTGCAAATATTCAGAAAATTCCTTGCTCAGACGACAAAAGGAGGATTGCTTTTCGTCTCCGCTGTGAGATGTGGACGTTAAACATGCAAGCATGTAAATAATTCACTATTAGGTTAGACTTGAATTGAACTTCACGGTTCAACTATCAAACCCATCTGGACACTTTAATGCCCATTGATCGCAACCATTTGATACTTTCGCTCAAAACAAAGTGCGCAGCCTGGAAAATGGACGACTGAGATTGAGGCTGGCGGGATATTATTAATATTTTGGCTGCTGCAGAAAGTGTCACACATGGAGAGAAATGGATTTCTATAGCTGTGATGTGTGATGTTTTAAAAGAAAATCAGTTTTCAGGCAGGACTTCCTTTTTTGTTGTTTGTCCTCTGTGTGGAACAGCCACACATCTGCTGTTTTTTCTCACATTCTGCTTGGATATTGTGCACATATTTCTGCATATATGACCCCAACTGGGAAGATCATTGCCGGCTTTTTACATGAAATTTTCGGCCGTCACGTCTGTCGTGCAAAATTCTGGCGTGACGTGTTTTGTAGTTCACATTTGCCCGACGCCGCCGTGCTCCGTTAGCACATCACAAGGGCCCGTCAGAAGAGACCGTATTGACTGAGTTTCCGGCTCCACGAAATATTAACAACTCAAATTCCCTGGTAAATTCAACTACGACTCTCTAATCCCTTTTTTTGTGCCTATTTCCATTTCAGTCCTCTTGACACAGCAAAGTGGTGTCAGTGCACTTTAAGTGAAACCTGAAGAGCGAAATAAAAAATTTAAAGAGCTGAGAAATGTTACTTTACGCAGTTTGATACTGATTCACTTTATCACAAAAAAATGAAATATATACAGAGAGAGAGAGAGAGAGAGAGAGGCTGAGTAGTGCTAAAGAATGGATGACTTTTGAATCCCCAGAGCTTCAGCAGCGAGTCTCTTGGACGGTGGAGTATTTGGGCCAGCCCTTTAAAAACAAGCTAGATGTGGTGTGAGATTGAAGTGGAGCAGAGAGCCAGAGGGATTAATAGAGCATATTGAGTCATGAGTCCCTGGATTAAGCAGGTGCTGCAAAGCACAGCACACTCACATTGCAGGATCGTTTTTTTTGTTTTGTTTTGTTTTCTTCTTTTCATATTTCTGCCTCACTGTTGCTCTTTTTTCCTCCATCTATTGCAAAATGACACAAAAGCGCAAAGAGCCCAGCTGCCCTTTGTGTCCGTCTGTGTGTGAATACATCCGAAGTCCTGTGTGTTTGCCTGTCCATGCATGATCAAATTGCAAACATTAACCCACATGTGAACAATCTATATGGTTGCATTCTACATTTCAGCCTCTCTATAGAGAGAGAGGAGAAGAGGGGAGGGGGCGGGAGCAGGGATGTGGGGTAATGTGTTATCCAGACAGCCAGCCGCCTTAGGCAGAGTACAGTACACACAACAACCCCCAATCTAATACTGGAACCCAAGACTGGATCGATTTACATAAAAAATAAAACCGACAGGGAGCGAGAGGGAGTGACAGAAATCAGCTCGGAGCAAGACCTTTGAATCCCATCTCCCCATTAAGGCCCCCACAGAGGAATAGGGCTGAGAAATCTGGAAAACTGGATTTTGGATGACCGAAGGGGTTGCTGATGTATCGGGAAATCCACTTTACCGATGGCGGGGAAAAGATAATAGCGGCCCGCAGCTTATCTTACATGCCACATCTGTGGATCGCATTTTAGATTTGTGGATTGGACATGTGGAAAAGATGATGCAAAACATGCTGGTTAGGGTGGCGACACAAATAAATCAAGAGACAGATGCAAATATCAGGCAGTAAAGCACAATCTTGTCATTCAAACAGAGCATCGGGGCTGTGGGGTTTTATGATGCTTCTTGTAATTCTGAAGATAAGACGCTGGGTTTTAAACAGAAATGTTATATAATCTTCAAGCCATCAAAAACAAGGACGCACAAATAGTCTTTGTTCCCGAGAAATAAATATATAAACAGCTTAGAGCAGATGCATTTTACACTGTGCAGATTGCTTCTATTGTTGGCAAAATCAAAGTGTTCATTGTCGCTTCATTGACATCTTCTGTTAAGAACGAAGCCGTCTATGTTTATGTTTTCAGACCAAATGAGTCCCCGTGTCTGTGGCTCATGATCAATTTTAATTACGAATTACTTGATGTTCCAGCGCATCACAATCCCATCAAATCTCTATCATCTCCTCCTCTTTTGAGAATACGAATGTGCCATAGAGGCAGATTGAATAACGTGTTAAAGGCTAAAGAAGTAATGGATTCGCCCCCGTACTAACTCACTTTTTTTTTTTTTGGTTTATGCACCGATTTCTTGGCATGAAGGATTGATTGGATTTGCACTCAGCAGTTTCTCATCTCAGCTGCTGACACAAAGACCCAGTGTATGTGACATATAGAGAGATCTGTGGCGGGGGGGGGGTGCGGTTTCAGTGAAAATAGTGTTCTTTTTTTTTTCGTCACATACTCCATAATAACCCATAAATGAAAAGTATTTGCACCCTGTGTTGAGAAGACAGATTAAACGTGACCAAGGCATCAAGCATTTGGAAAACATTTAAGAAATCAGTTCCACCGCTTGCATGTGCAACGGGAGCATATATGCTTTGCAGCTGTGAGCATTTCAGTTGTCCATCTTCTAAATGGCTTTATCTGACGTAGGCTCTGGTGCTCTGGTGACGATCCCAGCTGACTGAGTGGAGGCAGAGAACTCACTCACACTCAGGCTCCGTTCACACTGCAACGAGTGAAAACGCGTATTTTTTTGGTGTGTTTTGGTTTCAGAAATACTAGAGCTACTTTATTCCTTTGTATCACAGATTCAAGAAGGTTTTAGGGCCGGTGTCCTACATTGCACTGCAATAAGGGTCTCGTTACTTGGCGTTTTTACAAGCTTTGACGATGACGTCATCATCAGATTGAGGCGTGCTGAAGCTGGGAGAGCTAAAACGTGCAGGACATTGGGGAACCCTGATCTAAACCCTGGAGACGGTTGAAAATCCCAGGAGATCAGCAGTTTATGAAATACTCGGACCATCTGGCACAAACAACCAAGTCACATTCAATGTCCTTTAAATCACCTTCCTGCCTCATCCTCATGCTCACTTTGAACTTCAGCAGCTCATCTTGACCATGGGTGTCAAACATTTTAGTTCAGGGGCCACACACAGCTCAGTTTCATCTGGATTGGACCAGTAAAACAGTGTCATAATAACCTTGTATCGCTGCATTATGTAATCATGTTGCACTATGTAATACATTTTTAAGCAGTTATTACAAAATGTGTGTGTTCTACTTTTTTTTTTTTTTTTAAGAAAATGTAATTATCCGGTCATTATGTTATAAAGTTTGCCCTTCATCTCATATCCGTGGTTCTATGTTTAATAATGACAAAAAGTCAACATTCAGTTGGACTAGCATTATATGTCACTCTTTGTTTTTGCTCACGTCCCGCCAGCGTAAGCAGTAGCCAAGCAGTATTTCCACCACCCATATCTATTTTCTTGAAGAAATGAGACCAGATTGTTAGTCCCACTGGGTTCATTCATTCATAACAACCCGTGTTGCAATGCGGTAAAGTTTATTAGAAAATGAGTTGAAGAATTTTATTGCAAAATGAGGAAGACAATCACAAAATGCAGCAATATTACATAATGCGGGACTACAAACCTTTAAATGTGCTTTTAATATGTGTTTGCTGGTGGTTATGCGCCCCAGAAGAGACTTTTTACTCTACATTGCTTCATAAAACTACGTCCTGTCATACCACTAGTCTAATACCTCGTCCTCTCTGTGGAAGGGGCTGCTGCTGCCCCCTGAATTAATCACAGGTAAATATTCCCAGCATTGACTCACAGCAATGTGCTCAAACACATTGTGTTTGAAGGCAACTCCAAATCTCACATGATGTTGAGAGGATTCTGGGAGGGTTACGTTGTAAGTGTGCAGCATGTTAACCCTGATCAATAGCCTAATCCAGTAGGTTTCTCCGGGGTTTTACTGTGATGCAGTCAGTCACCTCAACTAAGCTGGTTTATTGCTAAATGCAGCAAAATTCAGTTTGCCAGCAAAAAATAAAATAAAAAAAAATTGTCTCACTGATCGGCCAAAGCTTTCTGGGGCACATTTTAACACCTGGGGAAGATTTACATACTCGGATGAAATGGACGTTTTACCACCATCGTTACAATTTAAAAGAAGCAATTTCTTAAAGCTTTCTTAAACTGTCTGCTTCTACGAGGGAAGATCAAAGTTATAACACCGGAGGAATTAACTCATCCACAACTCAAAAAAACCAGGCCTTGTCTGAAGTCCGGAATTTGTGGCGAGTTACTTCGCTAATCAGCGAAGTAACAGCTGTTTTTTTTTTTATATTAACCATTCTAATCATATGCATGTGTGTAGAACACACTAAACACATTAACAGTGTTGACGTGAGCCAGCTGGTGGGAGGAGGAACTTCTCTCATGGAGCTCAATCCACATTCTGCCTCAAATTCAAATGTCAATATCCAGTTTTTCAGGGTATCTTTGGGACCAAATGAGATATTAATAATGACAAAGTAAGTTTTTACTCTGTATATTTTTTTATTCTTATCAGGATTTATTTCTAGAAATTAAAGGTGAAAAAAAATATACAAGGAAGAATAACAGACGTAACTTATGAATGTTTACTTATGAAGTAAATGAAATGGAAATCCAATTGTTGCCATGGTGACCACTGTAAATCAGCTTTTTCTTTTTGTCAGACACCTGCTGTTTTGTTGAATTTCAGCATCAAAATCATATTGCTTGTTTTATTGTCTATTAATTGAACACATGGGTGGTTTTATTTGCTACCGCTGAAGAAAACTAGACTTCTCCAGCTCTTGGCCCCATTTGGCCTCTATTCTGATAGTAAACGGTTTTTTTGCAAACAATGTTTGCGTCCAGAGTGTCACGACTCCGAGTCTATATTTTCATGGGACTATGTACTGTAATAGTTGGTAGTCACCCGTAATGGCAACCTAACGTGGCCGTTTGTCCACACCAATGTACTTGTACTTGACATTTTTAATGTTTATAGTGTATTTGCTCTCTGCAAACCTGTGTGTGGTTCATTACGAAAACAAACAGCAGCACCCATTAGCGGCCCTACAAAAAAACTACTTCACTGTTTCTGCGTAAACAAAGATAATTTTCAAAACTCTGCTGGGTCAACGGAGATTTGTTTGTCTGAAACATGTGAACAGAGCCTCAGTTCACCTCATTCACTGACGTTACCTAACAGCAACTTAATTTGCACTTCAAATAATTTAATTGGTTTAATTTATTATGCTCAGTGTAGTTCATGTTTAAGTGGAGAGTTCATACAATATATCCACGTGACTTCATCAGTGATGACGACGACGAGTTTTATATTTGGAGTCATGTTTGGTGTTTATCGCTGCTGGACGTCCAACATGGCCGTCAGGCATCAGCTCACAACCCCGTAAAAGTGTCAGGGATACGGGGAGCTTTTCCATTGATGTTATCTGTCGTCCCCCCCCACTCTGTTATTTCTGAGGTTAATTTTCACCCTGAAGGCGCCGGGGCTGTTGTGTGACTCAGCCGCCCGGGCCTCCCACGGCCTTGTATTTTGCAACCTGTCAGGGTTGAATTCAGATTTTACCAATTAAGTTAACCAACCTCCCTCTCTCCCTTTCTCACAAATAAAAAAAAAAAAAAAAAAAAAAAAAAAAAAATCCAATCAGAGTCCCAGCTGAAGCGTGACAACCACAGGCCGACTCCTTGACTTAAAGGCAGAAGATAAATTCGCCTTTATAAGTCGCATTTAAAATGATCAAGTGCTATTTTCTTTCTCAAAACGGGGAAGTTGGCGCTTCTTGAGAAGAAACCGTTTCCTCTATTTTGCGCAGCGGCAACATTCAGAGAGGTGCGAACCATTTCCGAAGCCTGCGAGGGCCCGATCAAAGACCGCATTATGACCACTGACACAGGCGGACGCATCTGAAGTTTACTCGCCAAGCTCCTCTGTCAAGCTCGCGTTGTGTCTTCCACCGACGGCGCAGAGCAGCACACGGCTCGTAAACTAATAGCGTCTTCGTTCTGAACCGCAGCGTATATAAAAAAGGCGGAAGCGTTCACTTTATAACATTATGACAAAGCTTCACTGGGAGTACAATCCTGAGACCCTGACGAATCCAGACGCTTAAACAGAAACATCATTGATCAGCAAGTTCAGCAGGATGTGATTTTCATTCTGTATATTATGTTATAATCACACTCGGGATGATCGCTGCAAATTATTTGGCACTTGCCAAGATGTCAAATGGTATTTTCAGACATAATTGTTTTAAAAGATTGTTTAGAAAGTTATTTATCTTGATTTTACAGTATAATCGGAAACTAAAAATTCTATTTCAAGATTTCTTTTCATGTAAAATTCACTTGCTCCATAGACAGATAATCACCATTTCACTAGTTTTCAGTGCTTTTCTGCTGAATCTTTGAATCTGAAGGTTTCATTAAAATCAACTTTATGTTAAGATTGTAGTAATATTGGGGAGTAAGTGTTTGGTTTTCATGAAAATATCTACTGTACACTTTCTTCACAAATACTCACAAATACAACAAAGAAAATCTTTAAAGGTTAAATTTAAAGATTATGGGACTATTTTACCGGTGCGGCCCACTCAAGATGAAGTTGGGTTGTATTTGGGGCTCCTCAATTAAAATGACACCTCTGAATTACAATCTGAAGGCAAAAGTTATATTAACCTGTAACATTTACTGTATTTTTTTTCAATTTGTCTGAAATACGTCATTATATTTAGAATTTTTTTTTTTTTTTTACTAAAACATGGAGTTGTGAAGCTGAATAATATAGATCAAGAGAAAATCTGATGCCTGTTAACACATCAGGGTTTGAGGACATAATGTGCTGTTAGTCTGTTTCCGTCTGTTTTGCTCCTGTAAGTTCTTTAAATTGATTTCCGGTTGGAAAGAATGACTGATTTCAAGAAATCTGGCTGCCTTTCAGTAACACATATAGCTGAGCAATTTTTCAAAGCAAACGTCCTGCTTACCACAATTACCACTCTGGGAATGGAAGCAAACAATCGCCGGCACACAGCAGCAAGTCTGCGTTCAATATCATAAAGAGACCAAACAGGAGCAATTTAGGTGTGTGGAGAGAAACAGAGTGAATTTAAAAAACATAATTACAGCGCAATACGGCTCGATCATCGTGAAACGCATTTGTCACCATAAGAGCAGAAAATGCCTTTTTTTTTTTTTTTTTTTTTTTTTTTAAATCGCATGGACGTTCATGCAAACAACAATCTGTCCTTCAGAAATTAAACTTGCATCCTGGTACAACCCAGAAAGTCTTATAAATAATTTGAGTGTTTGGTTGGACCGATCATAGGTCGCTTCCCTTCACATGCCGGGGCCGTGATCTCATCCGATTTCGCAGCTGGTTGTGTTACTCGAGTGCCTTCCAGCAATTTGTATCTCCACGCTCTCCTCTACATCAAGAACCAAAAAAAAAAAAAGAAAATACTGTAGCATCCACAATCAAACACAGTCGGCGCTGCCCGAACATCCGAGGACTCAATTTCACTCCGCATTGATTTAACAAAAGCTTCTTATTTATGAGACACACTTTTGTCCTTGCTTCTCCACATTGCCGCCCCCCCCCCCCAAAAAAAAAAAAATCACACATGAGGCTCGTGGCTGCCTGAGACCCAGTTTCCCCTTCCTTTGCTTCATCATCGTCTTCATCAACATGACTTCCTCACAATCATGTCGCCCTTTCACTGGCCTGCCGGCAGTCTGTGTCACATTCACGAATGTCTTTAAATGCATTGTCCAAAAATCACGGGCATCCGCTGCATTTCATGTCTCATTCTTTCCTTCAGTGATTCTGTCCTTTTCTCTGCATTCGTTTTTTTTTTTTTTTAACTAACTTTTCAGCAGCTTCTCTCCTCGCTTTTTGCATTATTTTCTCTTTGTGCTCTTTCTCGCCTTTATGTTCCTCTTTCTAAGTATTACGCAAAACAAATGCTTGATTCCGCCCCCCTCCCCATCTTTTTGTTTTGACTGATTGAAATAATGAATGTCACCCAGTTAAAATCCACTTTTGTCCAATAAAACTTCCTCTCGCGGAGGAACGGCTCCAGTAATGCAACTTGGAGAATTAATTAAGGAGCCGTTAAATATATCAAATAGCAATAAATCAGCTTACGAGATTGAATTGTAGCCGCGGTTTGAAAGCAACTGCTGTATATAAGCCCGGCTCGTCTTGATAAATATTGTCTTGTGTTGCTGCACTTGAAGCTGTACGAGTTCATCAACTCACCATATGAGGAATCACAGTGGATAAACAGATACGGGCCGCCCCCGGGGCCCAGGAGCAGATCCTATGCAGGCTACGCTTGGCTTTGACTTTACACGGTGTTTGTGTGGGTTTCTGCTGCATGAAATATCAGCTGTGGGAGTGTTCAGATCTCAAGCAAAAAGTTCATTCGAATCCCAAGATGCCTCGCACACTTTTCCAAAAGTCTCCACTCTCCCGTGGCTGCACACGACCTCGCTCACCCCCCCCCCCCCCCCCCCCAGCCAGACTGATTCTCAAAAACCAGAAAAAGTAAAGTTTTATTCTTCATTTAGGAATTAAACTCCTGGAATTAATAGTTTTTTTTAATTATTGTACTCCTATATTAGGTACAGAATGTGGTCATTTATGTCAAAAAGGTCAGGACTCAGCTGGTGCCACAAGGCAAAGCGCACCTTAAAGTATTGACTAACAGCAGACAGTTACTATTTTGTTAATAGAGGCTCAATTTTAGACATTTCCTTTACTTTGGCCTCCCGCCCAAAAAGGAAAAAACAAGCTTTATTGCCCACTGTTTAACTGTGAAGTGTTAGTTTGTTTAACGGCTTCAATTACATCTTATTTAATCACGGCCAGTTTGAACAGGAGGTACAGTTTGTATTTGTTACAACTCATTTTTAATTCTGAGATAAATTGGGGGATTTTTTTTCTTCACCCAGAAAGATAGGAAAAAAAGAAAGAAAAAGGAAACAAAACTTAATGTTGTGATCGTTCACAGTGGTAATTTTCGTACAGTTCGTTGGAACAAGTCTATTGTTGGCTAATGATTTTAAAATCATGATCCTTTACTGAGGCTGATTGAGTTACATTTGCATTAGATGGGGTTTTAAAATGAAACGAGAGCAAGTCTTCATGGATCTGTTGTTACAATTAAGTTAGGGTTTCAGAGCCGAGTGCCCATTTCTCTGTAACTAAAACTCAGGGAGGCTTCATCTGAAGGTAGAACTCATTATCTTTTGTGGTTTATGAATGTGAAAATACAAATGACTGAAAACAAACACCGGTACACGGTGTGAGGCGACACTGTGGTGGAGCTATCGCAGTTTGTGGGGGTTTGCATGTTCCCCTGAATCCTCACAGAGTCAATCCTGATTTTTTTTTAGGTTAATTAAATTGCCCGTAGGCACAAACACGTATGATTGCCTGTCTCTTTAGACCCTGTTTACGTGACTATAATAGACTGAGACTGCTGTTGTTACTCCCACACAAAGAACAGGAGGACGTAAACACTCGAGCTCTTTCTTCCTCATAACGGCCCCGGTGTGTCTGAAAAATGTGTCTACGCAGATGATGGTATAATAAAACGTACACTTTGTTGGAAATGCGATGTCAAATTCAAAATAGTGAGCAGTATAAACATTTTGTTTATAAGTGACTCCCAGGGTCACGTAAACAAATTGCCAAAATGCAACAGAAGTTCGCTCAATTTTTCCGCTCAAAACTGTGTTTTGGATGGCTGGACAGACAGAACGATGGAAATCCCTGTTATGTAATATTTATAATTAAAGTATAACTTCTTAATGCATGGGTTCATGGCCGAAGTGTCAAACACCGTCCATTCGAATGCTTATGCGGACACATTATCATCATCGTCGCAACCGAAACTGCAACTTAAAGTGACAGGAAAGTGAAGAATAACTCCACACTTTAATATGCTGCATTTTCATTTTCTACCTTTTTACTGGTTGATGAAACTAATGTTGCAAATATGAAGGTTTTTTTTTTTTTTTATCACTTTAAATGCAATACACACTGCTGTGCTTAAAGGCTCAGATTGTGTGTGGGGGAGGGAATCATTTCATCAACAAATATATCTCAATATTATGCAGCCAATGAGCATTCTGCACATTGTGCAGCACACACAGAAGAGTTGGTGTCAGTGAAGGGGGGAAAAAAAACAAACAAACTCCAAAACAAGCATGTAACAGTTTGTCCATGTTCAATTATTCCATAAATAATGACTCGATAAAATTCCGTTCGTGCTCCTGAAATTCTGTGATTTCAATTTGCTCTAAACGTCCTGTTAAGGTCATTGCTGACAGCTCAGCGACAGTAATACAGCTATGTGGCCATTTAGAGCAAAGACACACTGAGGAAGAGTCTTTAAAGGAGAGTCAGTTTAACATGGAACTGCTCTAACGTTGCATGAGATGTAGTATAGGGTGTTGTTGTTTCTTTCACTTAAGACAGGGGTGTCAAATATAAGGCCAGTGGGATTAAACCCACCAACAAGAGGGCCAGGAAACCAGCGATCAAGCAAATTGAAAAATAAACCATCAACTTTATAACACAGTTTGTCTCATCATTAAAATTGGCTTCAGGTTGAGATTGTAGTCATTTTCTGTACTAATTGGGAGACATTTAGCAAAAATATAGACTTTTTCAAAACTTCTACTCAACGCCGCAACAAAGAAAAACTTTAAAATTGAAATTTAAAGGTTATTATGCCACTATATTAGCGATCCGGCCCCCGACACGCCTGACTTAAGACCTCCATTTGGTTGAAGCCAGAAAATCCACACATACGGTACAAAAGGTGCTCAACAAAACGCTACACCAAAAAGCGAATTGCTCAAAATGCACCGTGATTAATTTAGTGGACATTTGCTCCCATGATCACGATCTCATGCTAGAAATACTTTAACTGCTTTGCTGTGAAAGGAGAGAAGCACTATATTCATTGTAATTGTTGCAAATAAACCAAATAATATTGCACTTTCTTATACGACAATAACTTTGGAATGAAATTTCACAAAACACTGCTTTTGGATTCATTATTTGATTAATATTTAATTGCAAATAATCTCACAAAATAATAATTTCAATTTAACACTGTTGTTAACTCACTTGAAGGATCATCTTATTCTTCATACAGCATCACTGTGACTCAGACATTATGGCAATGCAGTGAGCTTGAGGGGTTGGAAAAGCATGTGGAGCAACAATGTAAAACTAAAGAAAAAAAGAGAGAGCGACAAAAACGTGAAACACACACCAGATATGAGCTTACTTTTTGAAGTGGGGCTGACAGAGAAGGAGGTGCTGCAGCACCATTTGCTCCGTCCTTCCCAACGCGACTCCTTCAAAGCCTCCAAACCGTCTCTTGTCAGGCGTCAACACGTCGTCCGTGAGCTCTGGGAGGCCGAGTCGGTCGATGGTGTGTTTGTGTTTGTGTTCGTGTTTGTGCTCGCTTCTTATAGGAGAAGCTCTTTCTCCTTCATTTTCTTTTTTAATGCTCAGATTTGATGCAGATTAGTTGTCACCTCTGGTTCCACTGCTTTCCTCTGTGGAAAAAGCAAAACAGAGTGACAGGAAATATCAGCGGGGATCAAACATGACCATCAATGTCAGTAAAGTGTCAAAGTGCCACATTGCACATGACAGATCTCTCTGCCAGCCATGTTCCTCTGCTGCCGTATGTCACAGACTGTAATTCCTCTTTTTGCAATTATAGTCATCTGCTTCTGGTTGAGAGGATTAAGTGATTTATTCCTCATTTATCAAGCTTTTATTACATTTATTCCAAATAAATTAGATTTCATTTTGGATAACCGTGACTCCACGCGGCCCCCCCCAAAAAAAACCCGCTGCATATTAAAGCACTTTGCAGTGAAGGGATTTTAAGGCCATTTATTAAAAATACTAAGTCAGCAAAATTAAGCAACCAATTTTTCGCGGTTGATTTTCTGTGATTTCTTGGCACTCGGTTGATGGCCAGCCACCTGTGATAGCTGGAGGCTCTAAAAACGGTATCAGTTTCCGCTGAAATCCCGTCTAACTCCTCAATGCTCAGCCGCCATCGCGCCTCTTCCTTCACAAAAGGAAATGGGCTCCTGATTACCGAGCACTTCCCTTTTTTTTCCTCAGACGGTTCACCTGGGCCGGAGTATTTGCTTTCTCGCGGCGTCTCTTTCTCACGGCTGACGGCACCGTGACACGAGACAGCATGCCGTCCCCTCTCAAAGTCACTCTGACTTACTCCTCTTGTCATGAAGCTGAGCTTCATCTGATCGGGCTCCTGAAACTGAGACTTATCTCTTCTCCCCTCTCCTCCATATCAAAACTCGGATGCACGGCCTGCAAATGATGAAGATATTGTTCGAGAAGATTGTCCCCGCGAGCTGCACTTTCTGAGACAATTGTTAAATGCCAGGATTGCTCAGTAATGTGTAGAAATATCTTTACGCAGTACAGATATTTGGGACGGGTTTGCAGAAGCAAAATACTGGCGGCTGTTTTAATGATCCAAATCACATGGCTGCAGAGCAGGTTGGCATTTCGAGATCCAGTCGGACTGTTTTAATTACTAATCTGCATGATTCCAAGCAGCTAAAACTAAGTAGTCATTAAGACTTTTAAAAAAAGAAGCGGACTATCACACTACAAGATGTCGCATTAATTGTTTAAGATGGAAAGGATCTTTTTTTATTTTTCAAAAGGAATTTTGGAAAATACAGGAAGACTGCATGATGGTTACCTCACTGTTACATTTCAAACTTTTACACTTAGATGCTTCTTCACCGGAGTCTTGTCAAATTTCTTTGAATGCACTCAAGCAGACGAGTTCTCCAAGATTGCAAAATTACTTCCAGTACAGACTTTGGATGCCAATAAAGCTGAAGTCCTTTACTCTTCTGCAAACAACAAAGGCAACTTAAACCCCTGGTTTTGGCTAAATCGTGGTTTGAAAGAGAATTGGACTGTAAGCACCTTGTGTAAGTATGCAGCCATAAAATAATAGGAAAACACTTCAGTATCGCATCAAAATATGACTTTAGCTGGTGAGTTTTTACTGTTTTAAGACAACAATGAACACATTTCATTATAGGCCTGAAGTGATCGTAGATGAGAAGATCTGTACCTTTATAGCCACTCATACCATTTCAATTCTACTCCCCTCGGCATTATGACCAGTATTATATATATAGTTTACAGGTTTTGGCTTTAAGCACCCAGCTTCTGGGTTAAAGTCCTGGCTTTACCTCCACCTTCACATCTATCGCCAATATGGAGTCTATTATTCTACATCCCTGCTTTAATTAAATGTAGTAGGGCCACAAGAGGCAGCAGTGAATCCTCACCTTCTTGTTCCAGAACTGGTTCATTGTGTTTGATACCATGTGGGCTGCTGCTTCAGTTGTACCATAGTAACACTAATTAAAACTAACAACAATAAATGAACTAAAAGAAAGACAAAAGTAAAAGAGCTGAATCACTGTCCAACGAGGGCCAGGAGGTAGTTCCAATGGCCAAAGGAAAAATACCGCCCTGGGAAGTGTGAGCTTCACTACTTTAGATGATACGGGCACTGTGTTCAGATGTAAATAATTCATGAGGATAACGAATGTGATTGTCAATGCTGACTGCAACAATTGCAACCCAGTAGGACTCTCAAGTACATTAATTGCATCCATGAGTTGTGTGTTACAGTCAACTGTTGTGACTCAACCTGCTGCTACTGATAAGCAGGCCAAATCAGCAATGGGTTATTGTGAATACAACGTGAAATGCCCGGAACCTTTTCACTTCACACATCGTCTTTCTTCCTTGTTGCATTATATTAGTTAGTCACGCCATAATCAGACCTGATTTCAAATAATAGTTAGCTTTCTCTCCTTGACCTCAATTTCAACCACAAGGGCCCGGAGGGGGGGGGGGGGGGGGGGGGATCACAGGCACATAACCAGTTCCCAGTGGCAGCGGTTCACAATCATTTGTTGACTTTGTTGTTTTCAGTCATTTCTTCTTGATTTGGGTGCTTTGGACTTCTGGCAGGCAGCCACCAGGAATGATGTAACGTTGATATAGCGAAGTGCAATACAACCTGTTGTCGACACAATCCAGTGCAGTGGGCCTGCATCTGGTTGGCACAATATATTGACGGTGCACTGAAACGCAAATTATCGCAGGTCAGTCCGTCTTTTGTCACGTGTTGATCGGAAAATGTTCCTATTGTGATGTGGATACATGTGGTATATATTGTGCAGCCCTGTTTCATAATGTTTCGTGCTTTTGTCTTTGCACTCCCCGATTCAACTCTCTGCACAAGGAGCGCTTCACAGTTCGGGAACTTCTGATTCAGATTAAAAACGTAACACAGATGCCAGGCACAGATGAAAGTGTGCATTCAGAGTTAGAAACATAATCGTGCCACTGAACTGGAACTGAAACAAACACAACAGTTGTCAGATTGCTCGGAGGCAGAGTCAAATTGCTGCCGAATGTAATTCCAGTACATCTACAGCTGTATGTTTTTAATCATACATATATTGTTGAATGTATGTATGTTCAACTGTGGAATAAACGTAACAAAATGGCAGCAGCAGAGTGTGGAAGGGGGGGTGGGGGGGGGGATGTACAGTGCCGTTTCATAGCTCTTGTTGAAACACGAGTTATTGTTTTGAAGCTCAATACAAGAAGGTCTGCAGGTTACCTGGAGAGCTTTCAGGAAATTCTTCTGACACCCAGATATATTGCTGAAAACACTTCTTCCTGGGCTTTCGGGAAACACTCACAGGTATCCCAGAATTTAAAAAAAAGTCAGCATCCTCTCCTCAGAGGTCCGACACGGCCGAGCCGCCTTTTCTCTCTCTGCACTGAACTTCTTGGCTCCGTCATCGCATCCCATCATTCCTCCTATCATTGCTATGGCACTTAACTGACCTCTTGATTCCCAGCTCTGACACACAGGTTGGGTTGCATATCTTCAATTTTCAAGCTTGAAATCTCCAATTGGATTCCTGCCAAACACCTCCCAACTGACCTTGACAAGGCTGAGCCGCTGTTCTCCCCTCAGAAATCCTGCCCTTAACAAGAGCCGTCAATCACCGTGACACCCGCGCCGCTGCTTCTTCCCGGACCGACGTTGAGTTTGATCTCAGACAACCGAGTGCTACAGCTGCTATTGCAGATTTTTCCGCGAGTAAAATCTGCTGACTCAGGTCCAGCGGCTTGCACAAACACTCTTTGTCTCCCATCTGGACTTGCTGCAGCTTCGATCTGGCTGAGCAGCCCGAACAGAACCGCAACACGGTCGTCAAACTGAACTCCAACATATACATGGCCTGGTTTTCCATTACTGTCACACAAAAAAAAGGGGGAATATACTGGGGAGCAGAGTGAACCGGTGAGATTTTCAGACTATCGAAGCAACTGATAATATCAATCTGACATTGTGGAGGACGGATTTCCTAAACACACCTCTAAACTTCAATTAAATGTATGTAGATGTTCTTTCACAATAGTTTTTGGTCTTAGTTTATATATGAGGGGAAAACTGCTGGAAGTAGGAGGACAGTAAGATTCACTCCTCCAAATATGAAGATCATGCTTCATGCATGTTAAGGTAAAAGTTTTCATGCGGTAGCTTAAATGATAGGCAAAGCAATATACAAGTATCAATCATTCTAAAGCTATTTGGGGACTCGTGCAAATTTCATTAAGAAGCAGTCGATACCTGCAGACTGGAACCATTGGTCTAAGGCCATGTTGGCACGGTAATTGAAAGTGGTGAAAGAACATTATCATCTGATGTCACATCAACATGGTGATATTGTTCCACTCTTCAGAGAGACATATAGGAACACTGCAACGAGTGTTCATTAAAGTTACTGTAAAATTGTTCTCCAAAACAAGAAATGCAACAGCTGTTTGTATTAGGTTGTGTCAGGTACACGAGTTGTGAGACGTGTATTTGCTTGTGCAGAGTGCAGCTTGAAAATAATAGGAAAACACTGAACCATTGACTTAAGATGCAGTTTTCTTTGTTCAAGTTTTGTTGACGTTTCTTGGATCGGAGATAAAATGCTACCTAATTATTATGAAAATGCATTTTATTTTATCCTCTCTACCACCACAAACATGTTGGAGGTTGACCGCCATGACAGTGAGACGCTGTAAAGTGTTAACTTGCCTGTATGGGAGTTGTTTCATTTCTATAAAGTCACTCGGTAATTGGACGACCCACCACTTTGTTAAAAAATGCGACAAACCTGCCGAACAACCTTCACCTTCAATACCTTGGGGATTTCTCCACAGCGGTGAGCTGCAAGAACATCGGAAGTTGGCGTTACAGAAAGGCTTTAATGATGTTTTTTAAAAGTTAAAGCATCACTCTGCAGTATGTCGGTGTGGCCAGTGGTCTGCACCATTGCACTCCAGTAAACAGGTTGCTCTGGTCGGCAACACCTTATAAGCACTTCCTACTCAACCTGTTTCCATAGATAACCTTGATCGCTGTGGAGACTGAATGGTGGCGATAGTAAGACGGATGGAGGCTGGAGAGAATCTGGTGGATTGTGTAGTTGAGAGGCATACACCAAGACCTGAAATAGTGTTAAAGAAGATTTATTTTGTACACAATCTAGACAGGTTGAGATGGTTGTACATCTTTTCTTTTTATTTATTTTTTTTGCACTTTTACCGGCAGAGGTTACGCTTTTTTTCTCCATAGAATTGCTATGTAAGAGACAAAGCTGTGCAAACTGGGGATGACTTTTCAAGCGAGAATGCATCTTTTTTGCATTTTCCTTTCAGAAAAGTAAAAACCGCAACATTCAGAAACGGTGAAAGTGATGTCGATAGCATGCCAGGCCACGAGTTGGTGCACTTGGTTGTTTTTGTAATGAAACCATGCATGCAGAGAACAATTCACTATAAACATTATCAATGGAGAGGACACGGACATTCGTATGGAGGTCACTCCCAACTTTAAAACTACCAAATCCCAGGAGAATATAGACGAGGAGTCAATAACACTCTGGAGGCCGCCATTGTTGTTATTGTTCATCTACTCCAAAAAATGTTCAGAAGAAGTATTTATTGCAAGTGCAGTAGCAGCATTTCATAAAAGTGAGGTTTTCCTCCGCGTACAGAGTCGGAGTGTTTCCGAAAAGTTGGCGCTTTCAATGCCGTTGTCGTGGAAACAGCCTCCCAAAACGCTGCTAAAGTTTTCAGTTTTCACTTGAAAACGTTATGTAAACAAGGCCTGAAGCAAAATATGAATCAAACTTCCAATTTGAACTGGTTAGACCAGAAAAAGTAGTAAATAATTCAAGATGAGTTCGGTAGATAATCCAACACAATCTGACACAATGAGTATTGTTTACGCTGATGTGGTGATAATATCACGATTGTGATATTTCCCTATTGTGACAGATGACTGTGTTTTAATGAGGCAGCCCCTTCTTGTAAAATGTAGGAAAATATACATCAGCTTTAACTTACATTTATAAATACTTTAGAATGTGCTTAAGACAAATAGCTCTTTAAGATCTAGACATGAGAGATTAATAAAACATGTGAGGAAGCATATAAAGAAAGGGTCGTAATGATGTTTTCACGGTTTGAAAACTTCAAATTACAATCCAGGCGCTGGTCGGACCTGCCTGCAGATTAGCGCGCATGTCTGTGTTGCTGTAGCTCAGGCTTTCCATCTCCATGTGGGGCCCAAAGAAAAGATCTAAATGAGAGCGTGTATGTGTTTTAAATTGCTTCTGTCTCACAGCAGGTTCCACTGTGATAGACAGCGAAGGTGCAGAACCTGAAGCTGAAGTGATTTCTCCCTCACACACACACTCACACACACACACACTGCTCTCACACAGATAGCCTGCGATGTGATCTGACTTTCAACGCAGCTGCACATAATGCGTATTCACCAAACAGGGAGGTGGTGGAGGGCGGCGTGGACGGCAGTGACGAGGACGACAGATAATTGGGAGGAAAACGCAGCGAGCGAGATGATTTCACACGTACACTTGGCTCGGACCTTTTCTCCATCATTGTCCCGAAGTTGTTCTCGCTCTTTCCTATTCAGTGCGATGATGTTTCCTTTTTTTTTTTTCTCTCTCTCACCACCCCCCCCTTCAGAGGCCCATCTCAATGACAACTGAAAGAGCATTCTCTCTTCCCTCGTTAACTGAGGAGTGCATCAGTCCTAATAAGAAAGCTTTTACACGGTTAATTAAGAGACACTGTAATGCAGTATGTAATGCTCAATTTACTCTATCTCATTCTCCCCCTCGTCCTCTTTAATTTCATTCTGAATCAATCTGTCCGACTCTTCCTTTTCTTTTTTTTTTTAACCCTATTATGTGGACTTTTCTACATCAAAGCCTGCTACGATTGTCTAATTTGCACCATTTTGAGCCTTTCCAATAGTATTTTCTTCCACTGCTCATCCCATCCGCCCATTTGTTTTAATTCTCGGTCTTGATGATTTGAATTTAAGGCAGTGGAGGGAGAAGGTGGAGAGGAGCAAAGAAATGGATATAAGGGTAAAAGCTGAGCGGTTTGGGAGAGATATTAAGATAGTAAAAGGCTGAAAATAGGGGGCAGCATTCACCAAAACACAAATATTGGCAGGGACAGAGCTGCAAGGACTTGCCAGTGAAACTAATGTAAACATGGAGAGAATATAGAGTGGAGGGAGGAAGAGAAGCTGTGAAAATAGAGAGGGGGAGTACCTCTAGTGAAAGTGGATGGGTAAATAGACCAATCACACTTTATAGACAAGTAGGAAAAAAGGAGGAAGAGGAGCTGAGGGTGTCAGAAGACCGAAAGACCAGAGAGGGAGCGAGCTGATGCTGGTGTTTTAAAGATCTGCACGTCTGAACGTTAATTAAAGTTATCCACTGATGAATTGCCCTGTGATGAATTGTTTCCCTTACCATAAAAACTGTGTATGCATCCCAGAGGGATAGCAGCCGGCCACTAAATCTGCCGTCCATGTTTTTCATGCTCTCTGCGTTTGACAGTAATGAGCCGGGCCTGTATGATTGGCCGTTCAGCGGCTGATTAAAACTAGTTTCTTCTAATACATGGATTCACTTTGACATTTCTTTGGGGAAGAAACCCGATGGCTTCTTCAACTGTGCTGAATGTGATTATTGGTTTCATGATGTTCTCCACTCTCACTCACTATTTCATCCTTGTTTTGTGATTTTTTTTGTTTTTTTGTTGTTTTAACTCGTACCTGAGGCAATGGTGTGAACACGCCACCGCCAATGATTCTCTTTCCCAAACAACATTTTGGAGACAGGAACAGGAGCCGATGCAGCATTAGCCAAAATATGGAAATAATCAAGATTCTCAGAGAGAAAAACACCCTGCTGACAGCCAGCGCTGCTTCACATGGCAGTCGAAGCACGTTTGGCAGAGGTTTTGCTGTGGATATGAACACATTTAGGCATTGAAAGTGGATGGCAAGAGATGAGACAATATTTTAAACGCTGCCTGTCCGTATTAACTTAGTTTGGAAAGCCACAGAATGCTTTGTGTCTTAACAGGCCCTCAAGTCCAACCCCGATCTAACCAGGAACCTCTTGCCATGAGGAGATCATGCGAACCACAACACCTCATTTTTTTTTTTTTTACTGTGACTATGCATTTTGCTAAATCCATATTTTTTTTTTTTTAATGGATGAATTAGGTCAACAAGGCTAAAGTCAGCCTTTGTTATAGACAAACAAACATTCATAGCACATTGAAAGAAACAGGTATGAAAATGAGAAATGTATTTAAAAAAAACCCAAACAAAACGGTAATGAATCTAATGAAAAAGTAGGAAAAAACACGACATTTAAGTCCAAATGAAGCTACTACAAAATACAATTTTAAGTGTGCGTATATACGCCCCAAAAAGATGACATCTCGATTTGGTTAATCGATTTGATTTCTGTTGAACTGGATGTATCTCCATTGTGGAAAGTCCTTGTCTTGTTATGCTGGTGTGTTTATACTGGAAAGTGCAGCTTAGTTTGACGTCCTGTTTCCTCGTTCACTTCTCCTTTCGAAAAGACCTGTAAAATAGTACCATAATAACCTTTACATCTAAAGTTTTTCTTTGTTGTGGTGCACAGTATACGTCCTGAAAATGTCTATATTTTCATAACGCGACTGATTAAAACATTCCCGGTGAATGATGCTTCGTATTTATATGGGATGTTTGAAGAAAACTAAAATAAGGAGATAGTTCTCACTCTTATTACCAAATATAAAATGCATTTTGTGGTCATTTCTTCATAAGCAGTTCAAAACAATCTCAATATGTGATTATATTTCCAGTTTAGCAATATGTTGTGGATATATCAAACATACCGTGTTGCGTATGAGGAGGATTATTGCTCATACACATTCATAGCTCGAATATCTGCTGTTTAAGAGACCAACAGTTTCCAATGAGCCATTTGAGACGAGGAACAGAGCAACAATCAGCCTGACGACTGCTGCCCACTTAAAGGGCGATATACATGAGAACAGGTGTGAAGTGCTTTCGCAAATGGGCAGTTAAAGCTGCAACATGATTACAATTGCCATTAATAAGTCTTGTTTATTTGGTTTCAATCAATGTTAACACAATTTTAAAAAAATCAGCGAGACAATTAATCACTTTAGTGTGTAACCTACCACAATGTTGTTCAACAAAGGTGCATTTTCTGTCAATTATCGACTGACTGTTGTCTCAGTTTTCCATAATATCTGTACTAGAAGAAGAAGATCTCTAGAGAAGCCTTTTTTTTTTCTTTTTTTTTACCTCAGACGAGCTCAGAATTCAACACGCGTTTGGCCTCGGAAAAGCTACAGTAAGCTGTAATCACGTTGTATTCACAGCACTGTACCTCCCTCTTGTAAACGACCTTGTCATGCAAACGTGTGATTCACTCGCATTTCCCAATCGTGAATTCAAATGTGCCTCGCAAGAGGCACAAAGAGGGAGGCGCGAGGCGAGGCGCTCAGGAGTGTCGCAAACCGGCAGTCGCCGGCCGCTCTGTGGCTGTTCCAGCACGCAAAATGGGAGACAAATTGCAGAGTTGCAGGCTGAAATGGTTCATGGCCTTGGCTGAGTCTGATATATTTTGCCTGCTGAGCTCCACTAATCACAGCAGCCTGTCAGAGACACACCCCCAACCCCCCCCACAACTATCACACCCTTGATCGCAGGGCAGCCACTGACCAACCCCGCAAAACACACACTCCAACACACACTCCGACACACAGAGAGGTATATGACGCCGAGATTCCCTGATTGTCAAATGGATCACAGCTGAAAGACAATCTGTGTTTCTGCTGCTGCTCTGCCTGGTAACAGACCATAGAAATCCACCTTTTCTGCCTCGGGTATGATTTTTTTTTTTTTTTTTTTTGTGGCTCACAGGAGGCCAGAAACTGCACGCCACAGCATAAAAAATTTTTTTTCCATATCTATCATTGTTAATTGTTTCTTTTCCACACACACGCATGCACGTGCACACACACACACACACACACACACACACACACACACACACACACACACACACACACACACACACACACACACACACACACACACACACACACACACACACACACACACACACACACGGTTTGTAAGCTGTATCAGTGTAATTGATGCAATGACTGGAAATAAACAGGCAATTTAAGTGCTGGACACCTCACTGCTCTAACCCCTCCTCTCTCCGCCACTCTACTCCCCACCTCTGAGTTTCCTCTTTGTCCCCTCTCTCTCTCTCTCTCACACACACACACACACACACACACACACACACACACACACACACACACACACACACACACACACACACACACACACACACACACACACACACACACACACACACACACACACACACACACACACACACACACACACACACACACACACTGTGGACTATCTCACAATCGAACAAGGTGGAATAAGGGACAAGGTCAACATGCGGGGGGGAAACGGGGACGTGGGAGACGGAGAGGAAATTAGGTAGGATAAGAATAGAGGGGGACAGAGGGCACACAGAAAACAAGGATTAATCTCACAGATGACTCACGTCTGAATGGCCGCTTTAATGACAAATTCCCCGCTCCACAGTGCGAGCAGGAGACCACGCCATCACGCACTAAAGCACAGTTTAAGCACCGTCGGTTTTTCGCAGTTCGGACCGTGTCCCTCTGCTCTTCCTCGCTGGGAGGCCCTTTGCAGCTGTTCTTTTCGCGGGAGGTGTAGTTCACAGAGCGTTCTCACCTTGCAAAGTGTTCCCGGTAAAGAGGCTTGGCTGTACGCGTGATGCTCGGCCCCGGCTGGACCCGCTCAGCCGAGCGGACGGCGTTCCAGCCTCTCCAGCCCGCAGCGGGCTTGGACCAAAACGGACAGAAATAGCCCGAGCTGATCCAACTGGCCGTGTCAATCTGAGCTGGCTGCAGCACAACACAACTTTCAACATCCTTCATGCATGCATTTGCACAGCTCCACTGTATTCTCCCATATAACGGTACAACTTATTAAAAAAACACACACTATGCCAAGATATAGTCGTGTCGGTTTTAGTCTGCCTGTGTGTGTGTGTGTGTGTGTCCATTTATCTGAATCCACTCGGTCCCGTTCACGTCAGCTGGGAACAGTCAGGCTGTGTGAATATTAAAAGGTTGCTGCCAGTTGTGTATGCTACAGAGTTAATAATAAACGAGGTCTAATAATTTAATGGGTCCGCATGTTGACATGTCCCATGGGCCGCCATACTGTCTGTACGTGAGTTAATGGGAAAAGAAAATCAAGCATAAAATGATACTGCGGGATTTGGCAAATGGGAAGAGGCAGGAAACCAAGAAGACAGGACGGAGGAGCGGGAAGCATGGCTTCCCTTCCTGTCTGGAGGCTTCGTCCATTCTTAATGAAGAAACGCCTCCAGAGTTCCCTCACACAGGCCCAGGGACCCACATCATGAAGAGCCTTTAGAAATGACAGCTTTGCAGATAAAAGAGGGAAAAACTGAATTTAAAATAATGTATTTAAGCCGTTACGTCTTTTGAGGGACGATATATCGACACCAACGTACTGCAATCAGAAAAGTGCCACATCGCTGCAGCTTCACATCGAGCTGGACTCTCAAAACATCGAGGACAAAGTCCAGTGATTAGAAGGAGGGAAGAAGATTTGGGGACGATCCAGTCCAGGTTGGACCATCTCATCCGTCACTATCTCACCACTCACACACACACACACACACACACACACACACACACACACACACACACACACACACACACACACACACACACACACACACACACACACACACACACATGCAACACCCCCGTCCTGCTGGCGGCAATAATGAGCCTCTTAGCGTCACTTTCACCGTCAAGGCCGTTTGTTCTCGTGCCGTTTTATACAACTACGTTTTCAAGGGGAAACGAGATGGAACTATTTGAAAGCAATCTGACTAAAAAAAAAACACTTTTCTGAAATGTTGCCACTGATTATGTGCCCCATAGTAAATACTTCCACTGCACATGCTCAGTAGATGGACAATAACAACAATGGCGGCCTCCAGAGTGTCACGACTCCCATGTTCTCCTGGGACTTGGTAGTTTTATAGTTGAGAGTCACCAGGAACAACAATCCAACTTCATCGTCTGCCCATGTGAACGCCCGTGTACTCGCCATTGTTGACGTTTCTGGTTTATTGTTTTAGGTGTGCGTGGTTCCATTAAAAAAAACAAACAACTGAACTAACTTGTGTCCCACATGTAAACGTTGCTGTGTAAACGCAAAACTTTTCTGGAACTTAAAACACAAAAAAACGATGATTTTCATTTGAAACTTTGACGTGTCTCAATTGCACAAGAGGAGGCCTTCGAAGCGATTCACGGTCATTCTGGAAAATATTTCTACCAGAAGATTCAACCAGACAGGAGGTTTCAGACAAAACCTCCACAATGATGCCGTTTATTGGTCTGAATGCAATATAATGCACAAAAGCCTATTTCTATTATGTTTGATGGTGTATTTTATTTTCTAGTGAAATGTGTGGAAACACACGTCTCATAAACATCTAATTACTTTCTTCTTCTTCTTCTTTTTCTCAAAGTGATTATAAGAACTGTGCTGCATTATTGAATAGTCATATCAGCACACTGTTCTCAAATGTAAGAACTTGTACGCAGGGTATAAAAGGTTATCAGTGCATCTATTCCAGAAGGTCGATGAGCAATAGTCTCAGTTGAATGGCGTGTTTCCCCCTCCAGAGGGACCTCCAAGACGTTAATGTGGATGCTTTATGAAGAAAGTAAATAGCAATCAGCCACAGCTCCCAGGATTCCTCCCCTGCGCCGCTGGTAGGTCATACGGGTTTTTATCTCCGGTCATTAACAATAACAATCATTACGGTTGTTATGGCCGGAGAAAAGCTGTGTGTGTGTGTCTGTGTGTGAACGCTGCCCACTGTCACCTTTGACCACAGTGCTGCTGCAGACAGATTTTCTGAAGCGATGACACCTGCTCTCCTGCTGAGGGAAATATAATTGTCACCGTTCACAGCTCACGCCCTTGACTTAGACCTTTAGAGCAACACAACCACGGACGACTCCTGACTGAATGCCACAGAACTGAAGAAAAGAAGAAAGAAAAAAACACACCAGTTATTCGACTTACTATTTCGCTAAAGGCTCTTGTTTAAGTTATTTCATCCACTTCTGTGGATGCTATCCATTCCATTTGAGTTGCATAATCATTTGTACACATGTAAATGTATAACGCAGTTAACACATTGCAAACAAATGATTACAGTCGATGGAAATTCAAGCCTGAAGTCTATAGATCTACACCAGAAAATTATACATGAAAACTAAGTATAAAGGTCTGGGTTTAAGGGCTTGGCAAAAAAATGACTTAAAATCGATTTATTGAATTTGAAGCTAAAAATGATTTTTCTTTTGCAAATTCTAGTTTTTTTTTACCCCAACAGATTTTCTGCCATTGTTATGTAAACGGGCATTGTTTTCATAATGTTGCAGGGCAAACACAAACGAAAATGCAAAACAATACGTTTTCACTTGAAACGTCATGCAAACAGAGCCTCTGTTTTAATCTTTTAGCCTTTCGTGTGGAAATTGTGCTTTTAATCAATAAGCTTGCAGTTGCTAACTTTGTTAGTGGCAAACCTTAACAAATTAAACAATAAGCAGTGAATCGTGGACATTGGTTCCCTGTCGTGCGACAAAAACATGTATGACTTCAGAATGACAGTTTATTAGAGTATTTAACGGTACTTAATAATGTTAAAATCCACAGAAATATGTTCTTCATAAACGCTGCGGTGGGTTTTTGCGTCAATGCATCCCGTGCACAAAGCTCCAAATTCTCTGGATTTAAAGCACCACAACATTGTCATTTCATTAACCAATATTAAGACTAATAAGTACCCTGAAGGATTTATGTAAGTCAAGAAACAGCAGTGCTTTGTTTCCAGTTATTTACAATTGTGATAACAGTGTGTAGGGTTACATGTAGGTGTGCCAGCAACCTACGACTTACATCGATCGATATATATATATATATATATAGACATTTTTTACCTCTTGGTCAGAAAATGGGCAAAATTGCTCCGAATACACCTTGAATTATTAATAATAGGGTAGAAATATCCTCTAAAAACAGATCACTACATAAATATACTATATTATTTTGTTTTAAAAAGTTCATAGTATATGTATGTGTGTGTGTATATATATATATATATATACACACACACATCTAGAAGGGAAAATAGTTTAGCATATAATGTACTTATAATGAATCTTAAATTCCTTGAAACATGCAAATTAACGATAAAGTCGTGAGTATACAAAACAATGGCGTTTCGTGTAGACACAGGAAGTCGTGGCATTTATTAGCCCAACACATTTCAAGCCTTCACTCAGTCAGACAGATTCTGACTGATCATACTGCTGCTGTGTAACCAAAAGACCTTGCTGACCAAAATCCATTAAAAAGTAGATTAGTTCTCTGCTTGTGAGCATATTATGGCTGCATCACCATTTAGAAGTGACACATCATGTACTGTTCCAGCAAAAATAATGAAAAGCATTAGCTGCTCTCCATTAGTCGAAGGAAACCTTGATGTCTGGGAGCTCAAATATACAAAAACAATGATATTGCCCTCATAAAGTGCGCGAAATATTTCAGAAGACGTGATTTCTTAGCTCGCTAGCCTTCCGTGTCTCGTTTGTGGTTTTTCGCTCCCCTTCACTTCTTGACGTTGCTCGTTTTGCCGTGAAAGTCTTCACTTCCTGATGGCGGCATCATCACTGCAGCCTCCGAACAAACAAACCTCCGCTCGTACAACAAAGCATGCTCACACACACACACACACACACACACACACACACACACACACACACACACACACACACACACACACACACACACACACACACACACACACACACACACACACACACACACACACACACACACACACACACACACACACAGCCGCAGCCCTCCGCAGTGCCTCTACCTCATTGACCACAGTATAATACTTCATTAGCCATATAGCAGATTGTACCGTTCTAAGTGAGATTAGCTTCCTTTGTCTCCGTTTGGCCTCTGAAAAGCTCCCCGCCATAAACCTTCTCCGCAGTCACAAAGCCAATAACCTCAATGTCAAGAAATTTTATGTTTCCCCAGCATTTTTTGCTTTTTTTTTTTATTTGCAATTCATTCCTTTATTCTCAGAAAGTGTGTGTGCTGGAACTGATCCACGGCCATATGACTCCGTGACTCTTACACTGCGACACCGTGACACTAAAAATACACATGAAGGACTCCCGGAGGGGTCAAACGCTTTTATTAGTGGAAAAGAAAAATTGAGACATAGTATGGTGGTATAAAAAAAAAAAAAAGGCATGATGCAATTTTCTAAAAAGCTCATAAATTATGAACTGCACCAAGGTGTCTTTGTATATTTAACAACTCACTTCTGTAATATTAAAACACCTCCAGTATTAACAATCAAAACTGCTTAAGGCGCTGTCATACGGGGGGTTGAGGGTTGCCATTTGTCTCTTCTTCGCGGGGGAAAGTTAAAAAATTCAGGAGGCAAGCCGCAGCCACACAACTCCATTTTAAACCTTCGGAGAAATTTTCAGCGCAATTGATCACCGCACTTCATTTCACAAAGCACAAAAGCCTGAAGCACTGAGAGAGGGCTGCTCGGCGGCGACGGCGGGGAGGAGGGAGGAGGGAGGAGGAGGAGGAAAGGAAATCAGAAACAGTAAACCTGTCCATCTGGGCCCCGTCTGCGTGGGCTGCTGGTTATTGCACCCTGACGGGGCGTCCACACTGCCAGCCGCCTCCGTGTCGCTGCAATCTGACCGCGCGTGGTCGGAGCAGCCGGCCCTGATTGTTTCCCGAGATCCGCTCTGGCGCAACTTAGCGACGTTTAATTTCTGCACATTATTCTTTCGTTAGCATTGCGAGCTTGCCCTCAATAATAAGAATTCTTCTGATTAGGAAAAAAAAAAACCAAGGCTCAAAACCGCTTCCCCGTCACAAGGTGACGTACATAAAATGCCGATAATTGGTGGAGTTAATGAGTCAAACTGCGTGTCGGGGTTTGATTTCAACGCTGAGGCAAAGCCAGCAACATCTAACGTACTGATTTACTAGGATCCTGAATAAAAATGTGATAAATTGCAAACAGATTGTGCTCCAGGCTTGAATGATGATCAACCAAGAATCATACCGCCAGTGACTTCATGGCACTTTTTAAATGTTATTTCGCCATGGAGTGGCTGGATGAAGCAAATAAAAAAAACACAATATAAGAGATGATTGGTCACGAATTTAACGTCGAGGGGAAAAGAGGAGCAACGGAACAAGGCTCCGTCCACATTTAAACCGTGGGGGTCAGCTGAGGGAACGTCTCTCACCATAACAACGGCCGCAGTTCTGCTGAATGATGAGCTGGTTTGAACCGCCTTTTCAAACATGTTCAGACGATGTAAATCACATTGTGCTTTGTATATCAATCATTTAGCATAAAGCCCTTGGACAGCCAATAATCAGTATTCATGCACACAGGCCTCCAGCAGGTCCTCACTGTTCCTCACAAGACATACAGAAGCTTATCTTACAATAATCTCACCGATTAGTGAGTTAAGTAATGTTTCTTCCAACCTTAATATTTCCTTCCTATTCTTTATTTGAAATAAAGGACCTGAAAGTTTTGAACCATCATAAAGAATCGAAGTTATGGAGTAAATTCATCCATCCTTGAATAAAGTACCAAAAGTAAACCTACGCAAGTCCTGGAAGAACATGCAAACTTCAAATGTAACTTGAAGTTAACATGCTGCCTTTAGGGGCTTAATGAATATAGTTAATACACTAAATAATTCGTCCATTCTCGGTTAACAGACTTTTAACAGGATTTTGAGAACACTTTTTTTTTTCTCGTTTTTCTTAAAGACACTGATCTCATAAACTTGTACACAGTGTCAAGTTGAACTGCTCAAAGTTGACCTCCAGTGAAGCATCAATATGCAAAACACCACTGTTAAGGCCCAAATATGCCTCTATTATATTGCTACAAGCGTTTCAAACATTGTCATGCATCCCTGACATTGACATTGTTAATCGATACATAAAGTAGAGGGCAGTTCACATTATTGGTTTCACTGAAACGGATTCAACGCTGCTGAAATACGCATTTATCCCTGAAGCTTCTTCATCCTGATGTCCAGGCGAGGAAATGTCATAGATTTGTTTGGATCCATGCACACATCTACACAGTCTTTTCTCGAAATGATCCTTATTGCAGTTGTCTTCCAAATTCTGTTGTTTTCTTTGTTCCTTTTGCAGGTCACACCTGAACACCTTCAAATCGCTCATCAAGACTCTCCAGTTCAGAGCTGCTTTTAATGCTTCGCACAAATCCATTTCTTTTATTGTGAGTCTTTATGACCCTTTTTGATGTTTCTCCATCTTATGCTTGTTGATTTTATAATATGATGTAAAGTCTCTGAGTGTGCGATACAATAATGATGAATATTATTATCCTTATGACTATTAGTTATATCGTGCAGCACTGCCCCCGAAGGTCATCAGTGGTATTACTCCGTGGACTACGCATCCACAAACGCTCCGACATATACGTCTTTACGTATTTGAGCTCATATCCTGTACGTCATCAGTGACGGCTACTGGCGGCAACTGGAGACGTTTGACTGACGTTTACCAGCAATCAAACTGCCGTTCTTGAAACGCTGTGTGAGAAAAGCGAAGGTCAAAACCCAGGAGGACGTCATCATTGCTTGGGGTTTAGCTCTCGTGGCACACAAATGATTTGTGTCTTCTGCGACATTAGTTCAGTCGGGAAAAACGGTTTTAGCAGCCGTGATAATAGATATGGATATATCTGCAGCTTTTTGTTTGGAAAATCAAAATCACAAAGCGAATCCCCGCTGACACATAAGTATCTCTTGCCAAGTGTGTTACAAATCTTAAACAATGGTGAGAAATAGATTACAGGAAACTTTTTTTTTCAGATTTTCTGAAACTTGTAAGAGACAGAAGCGTTCTCCCTGATGTTACAATTCCTGCTTTATGGATGACCACAGGGGCCAAACAGCCGTGGAACCTGGTGATGGTCAGCAGGCTTGGAGGTCCTTTTTCTGTGGGGTGTGCGTGTTAACAGTGTGCTTTTCTCCAGATTCTCCATTTTAAGCGACTCCGAGTTCTGTTTACCTGACAACTATCGATCGAAAACAGCCTGGCGTAACCGTGGAAACACCAAAGTAGCTGTCGGTGTCATGTCAGGCCAGGAGGGAAGTTCAATTTTCAGAGACTCCGGACACCGTCGTCGTGTGAACGAAGAGTTAAAGCTGTGTGTGTGTGTGTGTACCCTGCTCCGACACGCTGCAACTCAGAGTTGGATAAACTGGCTGAGAAGATGGCTGAATGAATGGGCGGACGACAATAGAACAGAACAGCGATCTCTCTCTCTCTTTTTTTTTATGCGCCGTAATGAGTGTGAAGCTGTAAAACCTTTTGTTGTAATTTTGATAATGGACTGCAGGACAGGACAGAGACGTCGGGGGGGGGGGGGGGGGGGGGGGGGGGGGGGGGGGAATGAGCAGAGGGATTCAGAGTTGGAAACCGCAACAATATGCGGCGACGACGTTACGCAATGTTCAAACTGCTCTGAATCCTTCTCATCTGCTCCCGGTTTTCTCTTTCGCAGCTGCGTCCTGCTCGGGAGCCAATCCAGCCAGCCTCCTCTGATGGATTGTGAATTATTCATTTAAACATGATTGACCCGGGGATTGAATTACGGGACTGATTGATCAGTGGGCTCGTAAAAAAAAAAGGAATCCCGATGACCACCGAAACCTAAGTGTGACTTAAACGACTCGAGGGAGGAGCAGACCTGCTCGCCCAGTGCAGACTCCCACCGTCCACCCTGGAAAGTTCTTCCATGGCCTCTTCCAGAGCCAACGAAATAGGCTTTTTGCTTTAACTGCAGACTGACGTATTCGCCGTGACTTTAATGTCGAGGATAAAGATTAAGCCTCGAGCCACAAGAACAAAAAAAAACAAAACAAATTTTATAAAACAAATACTATTATCTGTCACTGCAAATGAATCTACTTTTCTCTCCCGGATCAGGGTTGCGTCTTTAAAATGACGTTTTGTCGTTTACAATTGGAAAACGGGGGCCAGAGACTTTTTTTCCTTTATCATCCAACAGATTACAACAACTGCTGTAAATAAATTCCTTGACGGCAGCCGACAGATTAATATACGGAAATGGTAAATATTTAACGAAAGGCTTAAAACGAACCCCTTCAATGATAAAACATTTATTCTTTTGAAGTTTCCTTTTTTGGATTTAATTTCATGTTATTTCAAGCAACTATTGTTTATTCCAACTTTTTGTCGCTACTTTGACATTGCCTTTGCCATTTTATTTACTATATATTTGAATTCTTAAAGTATGTTTTAACTTAAATCTCTTCACATGTATTAACCATTTTCAGGTTGTTATTTTTTTACTTCAATGACATTGCATTTCCTGTTTTCTTGTCCTCTCTTTTGTCTTTTTATCACTTTGCCAATCGTTAGTGAATCACTTTGACTCGTATTATCCCGCCTGACAATGACTGATCGCTTCATCTGGAAGATGATCGATTGGCAAGCTGGTCCTCTGATTATTTATCGGCCCTCCCGATCGACCGATCGATCGATCGATGGATTTCACCACGCCTGCGATAGAGATGTTGCCGGCTGCGACTGCGGCGCGGCGCCCTCCTGCCGTCGTGCGGCAGCAACCACCAGCAGTCTCTCTTTGCGTGTCACCGAGCAGCTTTTCAGTGCGACGCACAGGAACATGATGCGATGTGTGCAGTGCAGGCGTCCTGGTGGTGATCCTGCCCGCTATGGTGGTAATTACACAAATGTCTAAACTGTTATTGGAGCAACCAGCTGGATGCAGAACTGATGCTAACGTGGAGTGCAATGTTCACCCAGATATCAGATTTATATAGGGATGTCTGTTGAGTGTCTATTAAGATTATTGTTTCTGCTTCAGATTCTCTCTCTCTCACTCTCTCTCTCTTTTCATTACCGCCTCTCTTGATTTATCCCTGAAGGTTCAGGTCTTAGCTTCGTCTTTTCTTTCCATGCATTCTGTGTTTTTCTTTGTGGCGTCAAGTGTTGGACACGACCCCCCCCCCCCCCCCCCGTCTGTCACCACAATAATCCCAGATTACACTTGGATATCCGACGCGACTCGGCTTGTACACGCCTTCTCTTGTGTACAGTTTTATTTTCTTGCTGTCCCTCTGTACGTTTCCTTTAATCTTGTGTCCTCTTTGCAATCCCTGACCTCTCTGCGCCGCCACCAGTTGCTGCGAAAATTCTGCAATCAGGCCACCGCCGCACACTAATCAGATGGTGGGTGTTTGAAGCTGCTGTTCGCTCTGCATCACCCAGAGAACCTGACCCAAATGTCTATTCCCATTTGGGGTGAAAAGAAAGCTGTCTGCCATTTGGGAAATTTCTTTCTTTTTTCTTTTTTTTGGGGGGGGGGAAATGTTGAAATTATTAAAGATTAAACTTTTCATTGCCGCTGCGCTTGTTTTCAACACCACTTATCACGGCTTGTCAAAGATGACATGCTGACCCGAGAATAAGCTTTGCTGCAGCTGTGCTGGCGTGGCGTGAGCCTGAACTTGTAAACATGAGTTCGACTTACTGATTCATGAGAATTAACCAGAGATTTTTAAAAAAAAAGAAAAAAAAATGTCTGTTATTACTTCGATTTTATATAACATGCATAATAGTAGTGGAATTATTCTCACCTAGAATAAGCAATATGTGGCACAAGAATACAATTTGTTTCTCCATCAACCACTTGAATCTACTATTTGGAGGAAGAACATGAGTTTGGCAGAAAAACATGCAAAAGCCTTAATTAATAGAAACTGAATAAAACCTCTGAAAGTACTCATTTAGTTTGTTGGACTGTACTTAATTGTATTGTACTTATTTATTTAATATATTCCTATTAATCACTTATTATTTATTTACTTGTATTACTTATTGTTCTTAAATACATATATGTACTTATATAGGTCACTTATTTCAAAGAGCTGTATAAATGTAAAATTCACAAATCTTTTCAATTTCCAATTGATGAATTGCAGAAATGTCCCCTAAAAACCACAAATCAACATGTTTTGCTTCCTTATTAATAATTTTATTAAAAAGAAAACTGGCCAAAGAAAAGATGCTGATGAATCTGAGGGGCGTGGACGTATCTAAAACACTTCTAATTGAAATGGATACGGGAAGCCGTGGCATCTGACCAACCAATAGTGTTACTACTCGATTCCTGATCACCCAATCAGTCACTCTGCTGCGGTCCAGCCAGAAACACTTCAGAAAAAGACAGTGATAGTAAATCCAATGCATTGAGCCAAACAGCTCTGTAACACACACACACACGCACAGTAGTATAAAAACACTGTTACAGAAATGTTCTCTATTTTCTGTAATATTATCCTATACTGTGCTATTTTCATTATTATGTGTTCGAAATGTATATTTTTACTCTTCTGTCATGTAAAAACTGTTGTTCCGGTGTGTAACATGTACCTAAAGCATCTCACTGAACATTATACTGCGTTTAATTGTTGATAAGTAAAAGGACTTGACTGGACGAGATGAGCAGAGCTTTGGGTGAACTTGTAGTGATTGAATGGTGAGTAAAATCACCAAGGTGAGGCTTTGCTTTAACAGCAGTTATCATTCTGCATGTTCTGCGTACAGAAACACAGGATTCTATTGGCACTTGTGTAAAAACAAAGATTTTCAGCGCTGTTAGACGCTTTCTGTCTTCTGACTGGCACAAAAAATGTTTTAAAACTTGTTCTAAAATACTGAAAATACCCCATGACTTGATTTTTAAGTGGGAAAAATACTCCGGAACCAAATCAAACCGGGAAGTTCCTACTTGGCAATTTAAAAAATGGTTTTGACATCAAACACTGATTAGAAATGTGCACTGATGAGTCACACCAGTGTTGTTGTTGTTGTTGTTTTAGCAATGAAGGTTTACAGAAACAACAGAAAGCGTGCATGTACGTAGTGTGAAAACCTCGCTTTGGTTGATTTAAGTCACAAGGAGCTTGTTTGTTTCTTTCCTGGACTCTGATGGCAGCAGGAAAGCAGCACTGCAGGAGGCGACCATGTTGCTTGTTGTTAGTGTGATGTGACTGTTGTAAACTGGGAAATGGGACTTTGCCTTCTGGGAACTATCCCAGTTACCAGCTGCATGCACACAGAGTATATTTCTATATTAATATTGCATGTAGTCTCTCAGAGTTCTGCAACCTGCGACTCCACATTTGGCACTTTAGTTCCTCTGTATTGGCCATGTGAATCTTTCTGAAGTATATGTAGAACATCTTCCATCCTATCATTATCGTTTTTTTTTATTGTATGGGCATACATGGCATATATCATTAATATTATCCTGGCTTAAATAGTTAAAAATGCTAAATCTGCTCATATTGTTATTTAAAAAAGAGGGAGGGGGCTACAAACTTCAAAAATTGCAAAAATTTAATAAAATTAAAATGAGTATTCCCCAGAACTGGCTTTAAAAAAAAGGGCTTTTTTTTTTTTTTTAAGTATCAAAAATGGTTGAAACTGCAGAATGAAGCAAACATATGTCAAATGGTTAATGTGACTAGAAAAATAAGACCTAATAGAACCAAACTCGTTGAATTAGTTAAAAAAAGAAAAAGTTCAAACTGAAAAAAAAATGGCTGCAAAAGCTAAAAGTGTTAAATTAGTTCCACGTCTTGAAACGTCACAAATGTAGGTTGAGCAAATCTGCACAAATAACTTCATAAACTATGGGATATTTGATGATTACATTTTTGTGGCACCGGAAGAATTTTATCGGTAGAAAGTGACGCAAAGGGGTTTTTTTGATGGGAAAGATTACAGACCTCGGCCCCAATCCGTCACGTTTACCGACACAATACTGACTATTCTGTACTTGAACGTTACAGCGAACGTCGCACCAACAACAAATAGAGTTAGAAAATCTTTAGGTTGTCCGTATGAAGTGAGAAAACCGAGGTGCTCCAACTTCTGGAGCCTCAAGGCTTTATCGAAAGGCTTTGTGAAAATACCAACCCACACATCCAGAGAATTACATCCACAGTCATTATCCCACTTTCTGCACAGCGCAACAATAACTAATGATTACCAGCTAATAATAACATTAAATGTTGGGAACAAATAATACTGCCCTCGATTAGAATGGAGGGAAATCAATCCAGGGGAGGATTACTCTCAGATGAATTATTCTCTCCTAATAACTCGAGAAACTCTCTGACACTTTCATGGATGTTGGACAGTTTTTGTTTTTTTACAAAGTTTAACAATCATTACAAAACTAACCATCAGGAAATCAACTAACCTATTGAATCGCTTCGCAGATTTATGTGGTTATATTTATTTAGTTTTTCAAAAGAAAAAAAAGAAAAAAAATCACCCCAAAAGCAATTGTATTTCTCCTGGGTGAAATCCCGCCCACACGCTGTTGCTTCCGATGGTTGATTTCATGACAGCTGCCTGCGCGGCCTCTGCCTCGAGACCGTCCCACCGGATTCCGCGCTCGCATGTTTTAATGACCACGAAGGCTCCGCGGGCAGCGGAAGGGCGCAATAATGTGTGCTGCGTGTGCGCGAGCTCGCCAGGGAGGGGAAGAAAAGAGCAGCGCGGGGAGACGCGTGACTCACCAACGTTCGAATGTGTATTTTCTCAAGTCAGTTTGGCAAATATGTGCACTTGGGTTGGCATGCCCACTGTACCCTACTGTCTGCCAGCTGTCAGTCAGGAAGACGGAAAGATGGCGGATAGGGGAACGAGGGAGGAAGGGGGGGGGGGGGGGGGGGGGGGCTAAAGGGAGTGGTGATGATGCGAGGACATGAGCCTCCCCCTCTGTTTCTCATTTGTCTCTCTGATGAGAGCAAGGGATAATCAAATAAATAAATAAATAAACATGGCAGCTCGAACGTACAGAGGGCGACATCAGAGGAAAAGAGGAGAAAACAATGCTGAAGGAAGAGGGAGTGTGAGCGGGATACGCAAGAGGAGTCGGACTTACCATTTCTCATGTTGAGGAAAGTTAAATATGCGGGGCCACAACGCCGGCCGTTCCTGATGCATTAGTCCAAATGAGACGAAATGAGAAGGGGAGGGGGGGTGACATTAACTATATACAACAACATGCTGCTTTATGCACACTTTGTTTGCAGAGGACAACACGTTTACCCACAGCCTGTTGCAGTATTCATTACAGTAGTCCTCCAACTAATTAGGACGGACCGGGAAGAAGAAAGAAAAAAACAAACTAAAGCTCCTCTGTAGGAAGAGAAGCACTTCATGAGGAATAAAAAAAAAAAAAAAAAGCCACATTTTATCCCGAACAAAAACAGTCATCCTTATGGGTTTGGATTCTCCCCCCATCGTTTTCCTCCCTCTAATTAAGCCCTGGTTTATTATCCCAGCAATGACAAACAGGCTCCAAACCGCAATGAAATTACAAATTCATCAACATGCGAGAGGAAAAAAAAAAAAGAGAGAGCTAAAAGGTCTCTTCTTGATGCCACATTTTCGAACACAATTATGAGCAAAGGGAGTAAATGGAGAGCATTGTCCCCCCCCCCCCCACATTGTGAACCAGCCACAAACAAACAATTACCAGTAAACAGTGGGAAAATGAAGCGTCCGTTTTATGAGGGAAGCTTGGTTTGTTTTGGGTTTTTTTTTCATGCTCTGGTGTGATGAATGACGGCAGGCTGTGAACCCCGAGCCGCCGCCACCACCGCCGCACCAACACCACGCCAGACAGAATCTGATTTCACGACTTCTCCGTCGGACGTTGAGGCCATCAATCAAGCGACGGGCCACGGAGCTGCACACAGAGAATTTCAGCTCTAAAAAGAAAGAAGCTTCAGCAGCACATGCAGGTTTTTTTGTTTTTTTTTGGTCTCCGTCTTTAAAACGCCGCCTATCGGCACATCCTGCACTTAGAGTCTGACGTGAAGCTACTTGATGGTCTTTGCCCTGCTGCGGCAGATTAACAGAAACTCTGGAGCCTTTGGACGTGACGCGACGCGACGCAGACACAACCTCCTCATATCCCACCTCATGGGGAAGCAAGCTTCTGACAATATCCGCAAATTGTGTGCGCATTCCTTCGGCAAATGTCAGATGCAGCTCGATTGAGGACCAACAGAAGTGAGCGTGCAACGCGTGGGCTTTTCATAAGATGCTAATTTCTTTGATTTGCAGGGAACAAGAAGGCTTAACAGATCGGTAAATCACTTGAAGACACATTGAGCTGAATGGAAAAGCTCGCATGCCGGCAAATGTCGATACGTCCGGGCCTTGGAAAGCAAAAACAGCACTCACTGTGGCCGTTATCCATTTTAGATTAGACAGCTCTGGAGATGTACATGCAAATAGTCTCCATCGGCACGTGAGCTTTCTTAACCTCAGGCATCACACACCAGCAGTTTGTTATATAATGAGATTTATTGGAGTGACGTGAACATGGACTTCCTCACAAACGCAGCACGTGCGGACCAAGATGGACGTTTTTTTTTTGTTTTTTTTTAAAGATAAATGAGAATGTATGGTCAAAAAAGTGCTATTAGTCTAAAACTGTGGTTTTTCAAAGTGTGAGGGCTACGGGAGGGCGGAGCAGCTGGAAAAACACCTTTTTCTCAACATTATTTAATGCTTTTTGATTTGACCATGATAAAATGAGATTAAATGAAGAGCAAAACGATTAAATCATGCTATTAAAACACATTTTTCTCATAGAATTGAATGGCATTTAAGTGCATTTGACACTACTTTAAATGATAAAATAAGCTTAAATGTGAAATTGCAGTTTAAGTCTGTAAATCAAGACCGAGTTGGTGTTTGAGACGTGGCGGCCTTATCCTCCCACACTTTGATAACTTCCAACATAAACACCATCTTCATGCACAGAAGCAATATTTTTGTTATATAAAACAGTCATGAGCTGCAAACTGTTTAGAAAGATGGCCGCGTTTCATCTTTCATTCCGTCTCGCTTGCGTTTTTGTTTCCAGGCCGAAGTTTTTTTTTTTTTATTATTTCATTTTCCCATCATTACATCTCCTTCATCCCATGAGCCCGTTACAGAAATGAAAAGTGAATGAAAATTGAAATACTTTCCTCTCGCCGACCCTCTCTAAACATAGCACTGCAAACGTGTGATGGAGGAAACATTATTGGCCTTGGTAGAGCAACACGGGCTCTTTTGAGACGGCCGAAGCGTGATTTTATTCCAGCTCTGTACGCTCTCACAAGCAGCTCCTAGCTATTGATGTCTGTTCCCACAACAATTGCTGTGCAGGATTCAATTCAGAGACACCGGGATATCACTTATAACGGAAGAAAAGGCCGGCACTGGACAGTGTCGGCGCAGCGGTGACCCCCACATCCTCCATCAGCTTTCATCTGTGGATGAACTGGTCACCGTCCCCAGCGACGCTCGTCTGAAACTCGCAGCATTAAAACCAGCTTTCTGTTTTGAAAAGGCTGAGACATCAAGAGATCCCTCCCCCCTCTCGCTTTTCCTCTTTCCTCTGTTGAGATGGTAGACATGAGAAAATAATCAAATGGACCAAATTCATGCAGGAAGCTCTTATTTCCACTCCGCCTCAAACCACAGTAAATGGTGACATCAGCACCACGGCTTGTGTAATCGGGGAGGGATATGCGGCGCGCACACCCGGCGGAGCATGGCAGCCGAGGGTCCGCGGGACCCGGACGCTCTTTTTAACCCATGTCATTACATTGTTCATTCCTCATTTCACATCCAGGTTTAGGATCTTTTACATCTTTTTTTTTTTTTTGTCTCTCTCGCATGGATAAATGAGTTTCAAAAAAATATAATAAATGCAGATGCCTGCACACAGGTGCACTGCACGATACAATTAAGCTATTAACATCCAATCATACTCAGTGGGATAAACATGATGAGGAGACCTGGTACGTTTAAATTTAGCACAAAAAAAAAAAAAAAAAAAAGGAATACCACCTTTTACTTTTAGCTGACTGGCATGGATATATTGCATTTATTTGAATTTCATTCATTACATTTGGTTAAACTTCTCAGCCATTACATTTCACAACATTTATATAACTTTGGGACGTCTGTTAAAACAACAACCGAGACTATTTGATTCCAAATTAGCAGCATAAATAAATAATTGATGTAGTGATTAATAATAATAATTATGCAACACTTTTAACCGTTTCAAAAACGTATCCATTATTATATTTAAAAGCAAATGTTTAACACCTTAAAGAATTGTTGATTTGTGTTTTGAGATCTGATTAAAAGACGAATGAATTCAAGAAATCAAGATTCAGCGGCAAAATCACCAACGCCGGCTTGGGGCTACTAAAGTTTGTCGGTTCTGATATTGACGGATTATCAGAGCACGAAAACTCAACTTAATGGATCATCCTCAATACCCAGTTAACAAAAACGAAATGGAAAAATACCCTAGCCAAAGCTAAATTACAGAGAGGAGGCTTAAAGTATGAATTTAATATTTGCCAGTAACGACTGACTTTACTCTGCTTGAGCGGGAAAAGGAGGCTCAAATGTTCTTGGGTTGTTCTCCCAGTCAAGGAGTTTGGAAACGGCTGCGTGGACGTCGCACAGCCTCGTTTGATCGTAACCAGGCAAAAGAAAAAGCCACAACAACAACAACCCCAAGTCTTTTCATTTTGTGTCGATACAAAGAAGTGCGATTAAGCATTCGGAGTCTGTTCACATCTCCTCGCAATGTTTTTCACGTAACAATTCTGCAGCCTTCAGTGTGATAGCCTCTGCATGTTATCACAAACTCACCCACAACAGTTTGGATTAGAGCTCCTTGCTCGCAAAAAGGGTTGCCATTTCTTATTTCTTTTTTTTTTTCATGGTAACTTGCTGCTATCAGCTTTTCGGTTTCGGGTCTCGGTGCTGTGTTGTTTACTCATCCTCGTAAAATAGTACAAGGGACAAATAATCAATACTAATTATACCTAATTTAAATATAACTTATATTAGGATGATATTTTAGCAAACTAGTTGATATTGTCAGGAGTCAAACTGTTTTTCGTTTATCTTATTCCGATTCTACTGATGGTTTTTAGGCCCACTGTGTTATCTCTTGGATTTTGAAATGTTTTTATGTCATGTAAGTACATTTGTAAGAGCGTTATTTAAAATAAAACTGAACTGAATAGCAGTTGTTTTAAGGAGCCTTTCTAGTTAGTCTTTTTGCAAATTTTTGAATTTGAACTCTTATCCCCGGGTCCCACTGGGATGTTTGGCAGGCCCATTATGTGCGTATCCATACAGGAAGAGCAACGTGACTGAAAGGTCCGGTTCACATGACAACGTTTTTCAGACAATGGTCCTCGGAGCCCCAGAAAACACAACTGAACGTTTTGAAAACTGCTCCAGAGAAGAAAAAAAACGCCCCTACTGTCTATGGAAACGAGGGAAAATACAACTTTTCTGGTAGTTGGTAGTTGAAAGCCACTGTAATAACAATCTAACTTCGTCCATACCAATGTCTGCATAATCGCTGTTGTTAATGTTTATAGCGTATTGTTCTCTGTGCACATGTGCGTGTGGTTTTATTACAAAAACAAGCTGCGGCAGCTCATGGCCTGGCATGCTAAATACATTACCGTTTCCATCTCAACGGACATCACTGTCAAAACGTCAAAACCGTTCTGAAATCAATTTGAAATGCAAAAATTATGAAATGATGTCATGTAAATGAGGCCTAGATAAATTAATGTATAGTTAATGTACTATAACAACATAAATAAACACACTTGGTTCTCAGCCTTATGTTCGTGACTGAAAGCCAGATATAAAGCAGGCGTTGGCTGCTCTGAATTCCCAAAATAAGACATTGTTTTAGACGACTGCTTTAGTATGTTGGTGAGAATCGACTTGCCTGGCTTCACTACAATCTTTCGGCAAATCAGACATCAGATATTTGAGAAGGTATCTGGGCTCCAAGGGAAAAGAGATTGGGAGCTGCTGATAAAGTGTAATCTCTCCTTCACATAAACACTCACATACATAATAAACCTTATGGCGAAAACCACACTGTTTTTTTTTTCCCCTAACAAAGTGCTCATGATTCTGCTGAAGTTAATACTTCCCTCTTTAGTTGAAATATTTTTTGCGAGTTTGCAAATCGAGATTACGACAATTAGACATAATTAGGGAACAATTGGAAATGGGTTTTTTTGTGTCCCTTTATGTTTTATTTGACTTGGAAGGATTTGGCGCGCGCGTGCTGATCTCGCCATTCCCGCTCTGCCAAGTAAATAGCACTCATAAAACTCGGGCGTCTGCTGCACAGGATGGCAGGAAGTTTACAATAAATGTCTGGATAAATCCATGAAAGACCCCTTTGCCAACTTCTCCCCCAATGAAATACGCTAATGGCTGCTGAAAAAGTCGCACAAAGAAGACGAGGCGATGCCTTAATTTGCATGTAAATTAGGTTAATGGGTATTTATCATCAGAATGACAGAAGTTACAACTTGAATATGAGGGAGATGAATGCGGTTAGTGGAAGATGCGATCGGGAGACTGAGACATGGCTGCTCGTCTCGCTCCGAGGTAAGACAGACACATCCTGTCACGAGCTGCCCTTCTCTTGTCTCCCTGCCAGATGACTAACACTCATCCCATGAGCCTCGGTTTTGTCAGCAGTACTTCGACGAACTGTTTACCCTGCAAATGTACAACTAATTAATACGTGGCCACGGCCAAAGATGAAGGCTGTCCGGCTCTGCGCATCCCCGTGGCAAGGGTACGGACACTACAGCCTCACTGGTTCCAAAAAGCCCCCCACCCCACCCACCTCCACCACCACCCCACTGTGTTTCTGTTCCTGCTGCTTGTGGCTCAAGAAAAGCTTTCACTCAAACAGCAAAAACAATGCATGTCAAATGCATTCTACCGCTGACAAATGACTTGGAAAAAAAGACAACAGGTGTACGACCACAGATGTTTCTGCAGGAATCAGACGTCGGAGGGGCTGCAAGGACTCCACTTTTCTGCATTGTCATGATTATTGATGTGGAAAAATGCAATGCAAAGGAAACAAAGCAACATCCATGTCAGAAAGCGTCACTTGCACTTTCAGAGCAGGTGAAAGTGTGCTCCTTCCGATGTGTGCTGTATTTAATGGAAAAACTGTCATATTATAGTTATCATTTGAAGGCAAACTCAAGATGTTTTCATTTGTCGCAAAGCAATACCAATTATCCTTCTTACTCATTGTTAATCAGTGTTTTGCCACGACAGCATCGGAAAATAACACTGTGGGATTTGTGGAACGTCTCACCTGGCAATTAATGCGAGTCAATAGCAAAGTATAGGCCCATTCCATCAAAATCAACCTGGATTTATTTATATTAGCCGTTGTAAATCCTGGTGTTCAGTCCACCTCCAGTCTGTTCTGACAGGTTTCCACCTACTGCCCAACACAGACACTGCAAAACCATCAATTCTTCAACTGTAATGGCAACAATGGATAGCAGGAAGGCTGTCATTCCTGTAATGACTGTGCTGTCATGAATATAATGGCTGTGCTGTTATGTTTAATAGACAGCAAGTTCACATATTCCCAGTGTGAACGGGGGTCCACGGTAGCTGAGAGGAGCTAGCATGACCATGCTGAAACAACTTCTAGTGGATAGTGCTATTCTCCAGACTTCAGATTGTTAAAAAAAATTAAAAATGAATAAATAAAAAATCTTGATGAAGCTTGGCTTGATCGCGGGTGCGGTTGCGATCGGCCGAAGCTAGTTTTCCCTGAATTATGACAAAATGGGATCAAACTTGAGTAACATCAGTAAATCAAATGCCAGCAACTGCTGTTGCCTTGCATTCACAGCCAATTGAAACGAGCACTAATGATTTGAGTCTTGCTTATCACTGGCAGCAACAAACACGGGTGTGTGTGATCTGCCACAGGTTGCCAAGTGAGACACGCTCACAGCGAGCTGGTCATTACTGAAAGTAAGCCCCGAGGCCAAATGCAATAATGAATGGCTCCCTTTACATTATCCTGCGTATTACATAGCTCCTTACCCAAGACATTAATCATTTGATCCTGCATACAGTTTTTAAATGTGTTTTTTTTTCCCCCTTCCTTAATGCAATGTGGTAATTAACCGGGCCACTCAGTACTGCAGCCATGGAAACATTTAGCTTCCGCGGCTACACAACAGCAAGAGTGGTCCAATTTCTGACTAGAAATATATATATATATATATATATATATATATATATATTTCTAAAGTGTCACGCTCTCTAAATAAATCACTTTTCAATGTGTAGTAAACTGGCCTCTGCAGTGAGTAAATATTACTGTACCTCAAATCATCAAAATGTAAAAACTTAAAACACATTATAAGGACTTTAAATTGTAGTATAATGCTTCTCTTTTGGATTTGGAGGCGACAGCAGTCAATGACCATTGGAGGAGGCTGCATTGTGTCCAAGCTGGTCATACAGTTGTAAACCCTCAATTGCTTGCCTCTATTGATTACAACAAAGCCATGCAAATCAATCCGGCAAGACTCTGCAGCATCAGCACCGCAGTCACCGCGCAACATGAAAGATTTTCCTTTATATCGCAACCGGTATTTGTAAGTCATAAGAGCAGGAGATGTGCTTCAGCATGGCTGCAATGGCTGCTGCCAGACGGGGGGGGGGGGGGGGGGGGGCTCGGTGCCAGCGAGTCAGAGGGTAGCCCGTCCAAGAATACCTCTTCCAACTTACACAAGATGAGTTCCTTCCGAGATGCCATCTGTTTGTCTATCGCCCGAGTGCCATGTGTGCAGGTCAGACCGAGTTATTGCAGCGGGCAGTTCTCGAGCTCTTCTACCCATCTATACTGGCACAAGACGTCGCTCTGCCCACTTTTTGTTGTTGTTGTTGTTGTTGTTTCACCTCTGTGATGTGGCCCACCTGTGGGCGTTTGCCAGAGGTTGCTCAAAGCCGCCAACTCTCCGCTCATAGCACATAGGGTAGTCAACATCATCAAGTCCTGTCATGATCGAAGCCTCAATTTTGCGTTTTGTTGTTCTTACACAGACACAGAGAGACAGACACACAGGAGACACGAAGAGACCCTCAAAAGTGGTTTGATATCAACCACTGCTCCTCTTTACAGGAAAAAAATAAATAAATTACGCCATTCATGTTTTCTCCTGTGTTAGGATTCAGTGCATGTTGATTTATGCTGTTTTACCACTTTAACGGGAATTAAATTCCCAATGCAAGGCAGGGGGTGCTGCTGCAGGAGCAATATGTGCATCAATTCTGTCCACCAGACTCCCCATCAGATAAGCGAGGGCAAATATTGCAGGGTGGGGCTGTCAAAACTCACCTGACCAACTTTACAGCCTGGCTTTATCTCCAGAGCAGAATGGAGGGGTACGAGAGCTTTGAGAGGAGCCCGATTGATCACTGTGAGCATCGCTTTGCATCTAGTAACCGGCTGCAATTAAATAGGCATACACAATATTCCTTTTGAGTCATATGAAAAAGGAAAAAAAAAGAAATGTAACACGTTTTGATTGGTAAACTTGCATTTTCATTTCTGCCAAATATGCGGCTTCTTCCTCCCCTTGTGCGTGTAGATGTGCGCCAATTACTGCCTAATCCCTCTTCCTTTTCTCCCGTCTCTTGCCTTTTGTTTGAATTTGTATCCAGACTGGGCCTTGGAACCAGAATCCACTGCTTATATATTTATGTATAGATATATGCCTATATATACGGGGCTGCCAGCCTATTTGCTGAACCCCCCCATTTTCAATCAAGTGGCTTTGGCATTTTGCAAAGTCGATCGTATTGTTTCGCAGACGGACCTAATTGTTTCTCCAGCAGCGTCACAAACACTGGAATAACAGGAATAAATAAAATACAAATAAAAATGTGGCACATACTTGTTTGACTATGGAAAAAAAATTATAAAAATACGATTACGTTTTTTTTTCTCCCCTTTCTTCTTTTTGTCAGATCAGATGACGGGAAGCATATTGGCAGTCCGTGCACATCAATCAGGGCTCACCTACCGGATGATGCTCCGCTTTCTCCTCGAGACGGTTTGACGCTCCGTCCGCCCTTTTTCCCGGCGCGCGCTCCTCCGCGGCCAGGTGTGACCACAATCTCGCCTTGTTGTATTCCCATATGTTGTCGCCGGCGCAATTATGAATGCTCCAGTTGATGAGTGACTGGATAGCCTGTGTGCATCTCTCTCTCTCTCCTCTCTCTCTCTCTCTCTCTCCCTCTCTCCTCTCTCTCTCTCTCTCTCTCCCTCTGTCGAGTGTAACTGCTCCCTCCGCCCGGTTATCTCCCCGCTGCGGCACTGTGGCTACACGCGCACACGGAGGAATAAAACGTGCCCGACGCGCCGGAGAACTTGTGCGCCTCTATTTATGATAATTAGTCGCCGGGACCGGGTCCGCGGCTTGCGTCCCTGCGAAAATATGCGCCGGTGCTCTCAGCTGCGCTATTTTGCGCTGAATAAATTGTCCCCGAGAGACGAAAAGCCGAAAACGTGTTTCATTTTCTGAAAGGAGGAGAGAGGGAGAGAGAGAGAGAGAGGGAGGGAGAGAGAGAGAGAGAGAGAGAGAGAGAGAGAGAGAGAGAGAGAGAGAGAGAAAGAGAGAGAGGGGGGGATGGAGAGGGGGGGAAAAAAAGAGAAAAACCTCTCCAATCTGCCGGCTGTGATCGGAGCAGAGGAGAGAAAGACTGAGGCGTAAAGGATGGAGAGGATTAAAGGAGGAGGAGGAGGCTGGAGCACATTTGGTGAAAGCCTATCTTCCAGCTATATGTCCTTTGAATAACCATATACTGGTGGATATCCCCATAACTCGTCTATCTATCTATCCATCTCATTTTGAATGAACATTTAAAAATTTTCCCACAGGTGCGCTGATTGCTATCTTTCCCAGACCCCCCCCCCCCCTCCCTCCACCCCCCATATCATGTGTCCATGATTATAAAATCATGATCAGTTCTCCACTCTGCCATAGAGAAGCGACCAATCATTCTGTCCAATCACAGCTCTGTCTGTCAGCCCCATCCCTGACAAGAGTGTTTTCAAAGTGGTCCTCCAAACCTGTTACAGTCCCCAGAGTGAGGAAGGGGAGGGAGGAGGTGGGGGGGGGGGGGGGGGGGGGGGACGCGGCTCTCAGCTGGAGGAACCCGGCCCTTTGAGGACTGCCTGTAATGTGGATCCCGTCGGCTGCTTGCTTACGTTTCAGCAGTGCATCAAAAAGCAATACTTGTCAGCTTGAGAGCTGTCCGTGAATCAGCTGGTGTTTTTATGTGTGGGATGGCTTCTCCCTCCCTCCCTCCCTTCCGCCCTCCTTCCCTCCCTCCCTTCCTCCCTACATGTGTACCGATACAGAACGTCCAGTTTTCTACTCTTTTTCTTTTTTTGCGTCGTTTCACACCACTCAATCAGACTCGACAGAAAGTCCCGCTTGCGATTTGCATAGACATTTTAGACATGTAAGGTAGAACTGTAAGGCAAAGGCTGGCTCCTATAATTACAATGCAGAGCGTCAGCGTGCTACATTAATGATTCAGCAGGACCTTGAAAAATGAAAATCGCAGCTTCTTATAGGTTTCTCTGGCGTCATCCACTCCTGTTCTCTCTCGGCATCAAAATTACACCGGTGTTTCTCAGGGAAACAATTACTGTAACATCTAAGTGTGGCAAATAAAGCCTGACAGACAGAAAAGAAAACCTGTAACCTAAACTAAAACTGCTCTGAGTTTGTGTTGTTTCCCATCTCGGTGACATCTTTCATCTCTCTGCTTGACACGTATCTCTTGTGTATGGAAATGTGGGGACTAATAATCCTAATCTGAGTGATACGCACAGTCGCAAAGTCGAAAAATTGTCTTCCTAAAGCTGCCACATTTTCAAAAAAAAACAAAACAAAACCCACAGTGACGGCTGTGCTGAGTGAAAAAGACTTGTTTGGGGTTGTCAAGAGTTGCTTATCAAAGGTGCCCGCCCCTGGCAAACAGTGTCAGCGCTGAGCTCAATGTGCCCGCCGTCCTCAGACGCGTGTCACGGGGAGCACACGGCACTGCGAGACGAGCGGTCTGAGATCGTCTGCATGTAAGTCATCAGATCGGGCCAGATCCCTGCTGAGGTCCAGAAAACAGCTCTGACAGGCCTCTCTGCTGATCCCCCCCCCCCCCCCCCCCCCTCTTATTCCTCACTCCCGTACGGGGAGACAGAGGTGAGTGCAGCTTCTTCTGCTACATGTTTGGAACTCGGAGGACTTCTGCAAGCAGCCGCGTTGTCCTGGATAATGTCAGCAACCCCGGCCGAGTGCATGACTCACTGTCGGCAGCCTATGTGGGTGTGCAGCAGCTCGCACGTTTTTCAAATGTGCTAATTAAGTGTGCCCAGTTGTCATAATACCGGCCAGCGCTGTGGTTTGCTGCGTGCTCCGGCTGACAGTGCTGCCGTCCTTGAAGGCTGTGTGGATGTGGGCTGCGGTTCTTCTCCTGAAGCAGCCGTTAAGGTGCTTTGGTGACAAAGCGGCTCTCAGTCTTTCTAATGAACTATTTTGCTGCGAGACGTGATTCGCCATTAACAGGGCTACGTTGTAATTAAACTGCAGATCGAGCGAGAGCTCAAGTGCTTTAGTGCATTTCTCTTTTCGTCCGAATGCACGTGGGCCCGTTGACTTAAAAGCTAAAATTCCTCAACAACAAAAAAAAAAAAGGTTGACAATCATCATTTTCGCATTTCAGAAAAGTTTCTTGTGTACATGGCAGCGTTTTGAAAGTGATATACATTCACACGGAACGAGCAGAAATGCTGTAAACGATGTAGTTTCCAACTTGGGCCACATGTGGGTGCTGTTTGGCTTTTACGTGAAACCACACACACGTGCCGAGATTAAATAAACATTATAAACAGTGGCTATATGGACTACGGACTGGGAGTCATGACACTCTGAAGGCAAATATTGTTGTCATAGTTTATCTACTTGTGTTAGTATAGAAGAATTGTTTACTTGCAGCGAGGTGGGCGTGCACAGTTGGAGCGTTTCAGAAAAATCGAAGCATTTTAGAAAAGCTGTATTTTCAGTGTCTCCGACCACTTTTGTCGCGTAAACAAAGACTGAAAAACGTCGCCTTGTAAAAGAGGCTTGAATTGGACAAAACAGTATTTAAGACGGCAAGACTGATGGATGCTTCATTGAAGAGCCAATTAGAAATTTGTACCTTCAGAAAGGGCTGCAGTGGAAACATTTGGTGCTTTTGTTGTGTTTTGCCTTTATATCATTAAGATGTAAGCGGACAATATGGTGATGGAGATAATGAGGTCAAAGTCACCCTTCACCCTAATCTGCAGGCGTGCCCAGCCCGCAACCGCAACTCAGCAAAGGAGCGAATCTAATATCTGACCCCCCTTGCGACATTTAGTTCATCTTCGCCGTCTCCCACTGCCACCGCTCTCCATCTACGGCACATTTCTTCCCTTATCCTCCCTCTCCATGGGCGTCTCAGTGGGAGTGGGAGTGTAATTACGCAGTCAGACGGTGTTTACAGACGCAAAAGCGCCTTAATTTATTCCAACAGTTAGCAGTAATTCCCCAGTTTAATTTATAGCTCTTCCACCCAGTGGGAAAACGACAGAAGCAGATAGCAGGAACGAGGGGGAGAAAGAAGCAGCATATGGACGTTATATTACAGGGTACACTTGGATACTACTTCTACAAGACGATACGCGCACGTAAAAGCCATCGCCATCGGTTTTACTGCGCATTTATGTTGTCTATCTCCCTAATCAGTGGCTTGGTTTAGATTGTGTCGAGAGTCGAATGAATGCACGGTTGTCTTATTTGTGGCTGGAAAGTGTTTGCAATGCTACTATGAGAAATTATTATCGTATTATCCTTTTGCATACAGCTCCAGCAGGCGCCGGCTGACATTCATGACAGGCAGATAGCCTGTAAATGTTGGAAAAGGACAGGTTTCGTTTGACTTCAGTGTCCTTTCATCAACACGGTGACCGGCTAACAATTCACTGGTGGCGGCGTGTTCCATTAATCCTGCTGTAAACAAAATTTCAGGCGCTTTTGAGCGAGATTTACGGCAAACACAGAGCCATTTCGGAGCAAAAGTGCACTCACTCCCACGTTTCCTTAACGCGAGCTCCTCTGGAGCTGCGAACACTGTTCAGAAAACTGACATTGATTACATTCATACCTCCGCCTCACAACAGTCACAATGGCTCTTATTGACTTTTTAGAAACCATGTGAGGCAAGGTACAAAACCTTAATGACCACACCAAAAGACTCGTGTCAAGATACCCAAGAAAAACAGCCTGCTGAACTGTAGCAGCTGGCGCGGAAACACGCCTCTCCATCCTCAGCATGAAAGCGCAGTATTGATGCAGCAGTTGAGTGCAATTTGAGCGACGAGGAACAAACAGGAACGAGGCAGAGAGGACAAGAAAGCATGAACCTAATCTTTCTTGAGGCGGCCCATCAAAGCCTTGAAAAATATAGCCAAGGATGCAATCTCATGCGGTGAAGCCTTGCAGAAAATCTTGCAGTCAGACCGATTCTGCGGTTAGGGTTTCATACTGATACAGACACCACACGCGGCTTCGTCCTCGCGGACCTCGCATGGCTCCCCTCTGCTCTCACATTCGCCAGCATCATGCGGAAAACAAACACCGACAAACTTAAAGGCCTCCCCTAATTGCACAATCCCAATTTGCATTTACCCGTTGAGCTTAAGTTCACACATGGAAGCCAAATTGCATTTTAATGCAATGCTAGAATGAGCTCAAATTCCTGGATAGCCAACATTACAGCTAAGCAGTAATAAGACCATTAGTCGGGGTACAAGAATCAAAGCCACAGGGGCCTGACACTGAATGTAACAAATCTTCCTGTGTGGCTGGAATGATAATTTATAATAGAGAATCACTAATTAAGGAAACAAGGAATTTGGGTGCAAGATGAAGAAATAAGATGTATTGCACGGCGAGGAGCAGGGTCATGACCAGGACAGGAAGATTTTAGCAGAGGCAATGATTCATGCTTTAAACGTGTGGGAGACTCTGCCAATGAGAGGCTGACGTGGCGCTGGGTGGAGCCACGGATCTGTCGCCACGGGGGGAGAAGAGAGCCGACCACAGAACAGACGCACGCAACGCTGGACTCATCACCCCCCTCCCCCCCCCCCAAAAAAATAAAAAATTAAGAAATAAAAAGCCTCATGGGACCGTGTGCACTTTAGCAAATAGGCTGCATTTGTCCGGGGTCACACATGTCAGCTGTGAAACCACACAAGACTGGCAAGGAAGCGGCACATCTGGCAGGTCTGGCAAGTAATTATGGCACTAAATGATAGCGCTGGGCTGTCGTGATGAGGCGGTAGCCAACACACTGCATATCACTGCGACCTGGTTTGTGTCAACTTGTTAAAGACCACTGAAGCAAATGTAAACAGTATTTGTTTTGCATAAATGCGGTGGAGGTGAGAGAAAACAAAATCCCCCAAATACACATAGAATCCTCAACAGTGATGTTGCCTGGGCTCCTGATTACTCCGTACGCATGCAATAACGAACGCAAGACTCTCATTCGGATACTCGCGTTTGTGCCCGAGTTTGCTTCATGCTACGATTCTAAATTCTTCACATGTAAACCATAAATAACTGAAATCAGTGTACTTTACCCAGGATCTGATTAAAGTAAGTTTATAGTTGGGAACTGAAAATCATCCATAAGCTGAAGCAGGACGTAACACACGATTAAAACAATTACAAAATCAACACTTGTGAAAAAAAAAAAACACTATTAAAGAGTCAACATTTTAAAATGTTGCATGCCGTTTCAGGTGCAGCACCGTGAAACAATGGTAAACATCATCGCCTCGTAGAAGATCCACAATATTGAGGCTTCTCTGTTTTCTCCCTTTTCCTTTGTGGGATTTTTTATTTTTTTTTCCCCCCAAACACTCCGGCTTTCTCCCGTAATCCAAAGACATGCTTGTTAGGTTAATTGGTGACTGTGGATCGTCCAAAGGTGTGCGCACGTGTTGTGATTGTGCATCTCCTGGGGTCGGCCCTGTGACAGACAGGCGTTGGTGAACACGCTTTAAATTTAGTAGAAAACAAAGGTTCGGCTTTGAACAAATGACAGGTGTGTGCAATGAATGGGGACGTTGTTGTGACCAAGTCGATCAAAGGCTTTGAAATGCTGCATGTGAAATGCTTTGGATGGCAGTGAAGGTGACACACCGTGGCAGGAGCAGGCTGAAACCAGAGTACGAGAACAAAACCAGAGAGGCAGAATACCTGCATCAAGAATAGACTTTAGAGACTGCATGTGAAACTGTGTGTAACCAGGAAACTAGCATTATAAATGATGGATTTTTATTTAGGGAAGCAAAACTCATATCTTCATAATCAGTCTTGTTAAATTGGTGATTGTCTTAGATAAAGACCATTATGGTACTATTGTCCCAGGAGTCATTGTTGTATTGTGGAGAAGGTGGTGATTTTAGGTACGGAGTGTGAGCCAACCATCGAGTTCTGGGGTGTCAAACACATTTTAGTTGAGGGGCCACATTGAGCCCATTTTCATTTTGAGCTGTACGGACCGGTATAATAGTGCCATAATAACCTTTAAATTAAAACTTTAAAGATTTTCCTTCTGGTGGTGCAAAATATATGCAATGAAAATGTCGAAATCTTCACAAAAACCAAAATATTACTTCAGACAATGACTAAAATCTCAACATAAAGTCAATCTTAATGAAATCTCCAAGTGCAACATACAATGAAATGTCCAAAAACTTCACCTGTAGCTGTTGCATTATGCATGTTTTTACCGACTCACCCTGACAGCATGGCTTTGAGGCTCATGTTATTTTGGTAGCAATGACAAAGCTCACTTTCATGGCAGCATCCCAGATATCTCAGATCGAGTCTTGGTGTCGAGTTATCTCCACTACTCTTAAGAATTTTATTTATTTATTTATTTATTTTTAAAAAGTCAATGTTTTCTTTAAAATGTTTACAATACATTTACAGATCAGGGCTTCTTGCGAGTCGGTTTTGGTCCACAAGGCTCATGTTTAACATCCCTGAACTACAGAAATCAGACAGGAAATAATAATAATTCAACACCAAATGAAGGTCACATTGAAAGAGTAACATCATGGCATTTCCAACATCTTTGAAGTTGAAACAAAGCTTGAAGTTGTTGTTACATTTTGGATAGAAATTTGGATTTAACTTGGCTCCAAAATGGTTGATAACTCCTACATTACCCCGAATGCACCTTTCCAAATGTGTTTTTCTTCCTGCAGCTAACGTCGCCTCGAGCTTTTAGTCGAAAACAAAGACGTGGAGCTCTCTGCAGAAATCTCTTTTTAATTCGGCGCTGCCAGATTTTTATCAATTTCAAAACGGCTGTCCTCAGACTCAGGTGTTTTATCAGATTCTGCTCTGCTCCCCGCGGAGCCACACAGCGCTCCATACGATTTATCTCACAGCAGCGCTCCTCAACACCTGTAAACAGACTTTGATGTGTGAGATCAGTGGAGCTCCCTTTTAAGAGAGTGACATTGTGGCCACTGATGTGCACATTAGATAAAACAGTTTCACACACAAAAAAAGTTGAAAACTAAGCATGTGGCGACCAGATCAGAGCAAAACAGAATACAAAATATACAGTGTAAGTGAGGCGAGGAGGATGTAGAGGGTGCTCCGCCGCTCTCCGTCAAAATATCGGTTGTTCTTATGTAAGGAGAAACTGTCTGACCTCGTCTGAAGCCGTCCTCTCTGTCCCTGAAGAACGGTCCCACGTTCAACAAGAAAACCCTTGAATATGTGTGAAACTGTTCCTGTTACATTTACAAATTCATTTACAACCCCTGTTTTTCACATGAATTAAATCCATAATTTCTCAAATAAATTCTGGAACTTAAATAAAGCGGTTAAAGTTACTTTACCAGCGACGTGAAGTGAAACGTATCCGGCGATGAAGAAAATTAACACTTGCACTTGGTTCTGTTGTTTTTCTTTTCTCAATATGAACGTCTCGGTTATGTTGTACCGTCGCTGTGACACATTAGCAGAGCTGTCAGATTAATGACTGAGTCACTCACGAAGTTCCGTCGAAGTTACATCAGTGAGTGGGAGGAAGATCCTCAAGACGAATGAAGCAGCCGAGCTAAACTACCAACACGCAGAACGCTCGGATGAGAGAAAGCTCATATTCAAACAAGACCGTTGGTACTGTGGCTACGGACTAATTTTAATGTCGTTTACAGTCTGCAATTGTATGTTTGTTCCTGATTTCGCAATTTCAATCAGTAACAAGTGGGTTACTAGTGTGGTGGTATTGCATTAACATGAGAGGAATGCTCATTAAAATGTTCAAAATCAGACCAAGTGCAGATGAATGGATTGATACTGTGCACAATGTCTTCATGAAGGAAAGTATTGTTTTGGATCTGAGAACACAAAATGAGATAGTTATTGAAAAATGTAAAAAAAACATTATTTCATATGTCTCTATGCTCAGACCAGATCTCAGGTAATCTTTGCATTATTACTTGTATTTATTTACCATTACTTTTATTCTCCTTTTTTGCTTTTCGCACTAATTTTTCTTCGTGCTCATTACTGGAGGTGTTTACCAGTCTCTTTATGTAGGTTTCTATTTTGTCCCTGATGTCTTTGCACTAGTTTAAAGGCCTTCATGTTCACTGTTTGTTGATATGTAAAATCAACAATCAATATAAGGTATATGACGACAAAAAAAATATCTTTATGACCAAATGTATTTTGGTTTGTGTTATATTGGTTTATTATCTCAGCCTCACTAGGTCTAGATTGAGTTTGCTTGTTCTTCCCAGATGTGTGTTTACATGAGAGGTTAATTGGGCCGTTAGATTTCCCCGAGGTGTGAATGTGAGCGGTCGTCCGTCTCTGTGTGTTGGTCCTGTGATTGACCGGTGACCTGGCCAGGATGTATCCTGCCTTCACCCTTGGTCCGCTGGGAATGGCTGAACGGGATAAAACAGCAGAGAAGATGGATTGATGGATCGGTTTAACTCCCTTTCTTCGCTTGGCACAATTATCAACCGACACTCGTAGACGAGCGTTTGTGCTTCTCTGCAACCGTCCAGACATTTGAAAACACACGGCGAAGAAGTGTGTGTGTGCTTTCCACCAGGGTTGTCTGCTGAAAATCCTGAATGGTGTTAACGGGTCAGTAATGAAGAGATGCTACAGAGAGCGGGGTCTCGCACATTACTAGAGATCGTCACGGAGTGTCGAAGGGGTCAAATCCTGAACCTCCAAGCCGGAGCGGTGACAAACGTGGAGTCCTCGTGGGCGCAAGCGGAGACATCTCAGTCCGACCTCAAATCCATCAACGTCACCTGGCATGGATGCCATCGGGTTCCCGCCGACCGACAACATTGGCGGCGACTGTTGGACTTACAATGTTCCCTGAAGTGTTTATGTATATATGGATTAAACTGTAACCTTCCAGAGCCACTCCAAGAACACAACATGAACAATAAGCCAGTCATACTCTTTTCCTGTTGATTGATGAGCACGGCGGTCCCTGTCAAATGGATAAATTCAACTCAAATTAAAAACTGAATAATTAACAGCGAGTAAACACGTCGGGTCCGGAAGTGAGACACATCGAGTCTGAGAAGTTTCTGAACACATTGTTTCCTTCCACGGATAAACTCATCAACTGGAAAAACAAAAAAAAGAGGTATAAATCATTGTTGTAAATTTCCACAAAAACCCTCAAGACCCAATACAAGCACCCTCATAAAACACAATCACAGGATAATTTGTGGATAATAAATTTAGTGTACAGTCTGTGAAGCCTGCAACAGTGGGCCGTTTCACCGCCGGTTTTTACTATAAACGACTCTCTGCCTTCCTCATCTTGAGCACATTTACATATTCAGGATGGCTACAGTATGAAGATTAAAGAAGTGAAGTTGCAATTTTCCCACCTGTCACATCATCCAATTTTAAACAGTGAGATAAAACTGGGGAAATATGTAACGTTCAAGGGACTCCTAATAACCACTGGGAATTTCTCATTCACGTGGAAGTAAATGGGTTTTGTGAGAGCTATAACAATGTCAGCTCTCAAAACATATCACTCCACTATGGAGCCGCACGCAATAAAAACAATCAGTCTTTCCTCCTCTGTATTTACATTTCATGCATTTTCCTTTAAAACTCTTCATCTGCCTCTAGTTTCTCCAGAGAGAGACATAAATTAGGGCACAGGCGTCTAAAAACGTCTCCTCCGACACTGAAACAGGAGGGAAATAAAATGGCTGATTAATGGGATGAAAAACATGACGAAGGGGCATGAAAGGGAGGAAGCAAAGAGTTAAAATGTTCATTTCAGACGTTATTATCCTTTCTTTCCTTTCCATGCAATCATGGAGCCATCTAACCGTGCTGCAAAGGGTAGTGATCCATTACAGCATGATAACAGTCATTTCAAATAGATGAACTGAGTCAGACCACTCGACTAAACATGGAGCAGCTGTCAAATTCAACTTAAAGGACATGAGCTGCCAACTAATAAATCCTCACTGCTCCGTAGATTTTGTTTGTCCTTGTGGGCAATTTAATTATATTTATAAAAGCAATGTTGGTCTCATCTATTACGTCTGTCCTTGTTTCCCCCTACCTCGCTAAATACTCGGGGGATCTTTTTGCTGCCGGTGTAGTTGAGAGAGAGGAATTGCATTCAGGTTGGACTCCTTCATACTGCAGGAGAAGAGGAAATGAGGATTGCAGGGGGGGGGGGGGGGGGGGGGGGGACTCAGCCCTCCTTTTCTTCTGCCACATGGAGTGGTGTGTTTCTTTTTTCCCTCTTGGGACTCACCTAGGCACAGCCAAATATTTACAGAGGCGCACATGTTCATAAATCCACAGTGCAGCCATCATTTGTGCCCTGCGGAGGCAGGCGTGAAACATTCTTGGCACAGAGCAGGTCGGCACGGCGGGGCGAGCGAGCTGGAGAGGAGGTGAAAGGATGGGCGAGGGAAAACTCGGGGTTAAGCAGGTGGTTTGGGCGCAGCATCAAAAATGGCGAAAAGGTCAGTGGTGGAGAGAAGTCAGTTTGTGCACTGAATTTTTATGGTCAGCAGCACCTCCAGAGAAGAAAGTCAAAAGCAGCAATGGATGCTGTCAAATTAAGACTCGGATCAGGAGAATTACCGTGGATGTGTCGAGCAACCAGGAATTTCCCTTGGGCATTTTTAGGCACAAGTCGCATTGGACTTTTCACGTGTAAAATATGCTGAAATATTATCAAAATGCATTAAAATTCTTACTGGAAAAGCAAGTACACCCTTGAAATCTGGATTTCTACAGCAGACATGTCAGCCCATGGGCCACATGTGACCCCCCCAAACCCATCCTTTTTCCAAAAACTTGAAAGTATTGTTCTCTCAGGTAACGGTAAGACTGTGGTAATTTTAAGAACATTGAGAGCAGGTTTCAATTGAAAACACATTCAAATGATCTCCCCGAGTTTATAATTATCCAATAAATGCAAATTGATGATAACTTTATATATAGAAATGTGCTCTTTACATTGAATTAGGTTCCATAATCTTTAGAAATATTTGTCGCGAGTGTACTGCAGGGCTCACTGGACAGGAACACAATCACGTAGACACGTGAAGGTTTAACCTCGAGAAAATACTCAGGAAAAACCAGGACAGTCACAGAGAAAGCATGCAAACTCCACACTAAACGGATCTGACCCAACAAATATTATGACTTTTATTCAACGCAAAATAGGCATCAATCTCGTTTCATGATTCATGTTTTATCTACTCAACCTCCTCCATTCGTCCACATGGATATCAGAGGTCACCTTCTGGCCCGCTCATAGAATGATAAACAAGTCCAGTGGTAACTGCTTCAAAACATTAAATTTAGTCGAGCTTTGCAGAAACACACGGTGTCATTAATTCAATGTGGCAGGAGATTATGAGGTGTACCGTGTCACAACAATCCAGACTTTCTTTACAAACAGCTAGAAAGATTATTTTTCCACTGGTTCTTTGATCGTTACCACATATTTTTTCCTGGTATTGATGATTAGTGAAGACTGAATACAGCCGGCAGACGAAAAAGGTTGACGCTATGATGATTATAAATCCATTGTTGTGAATTTAGCGACATCCACGATTGTACCGCTGGTTCTTTGAGCGCAACAGAAAAAATTAAGTAGTGAATAAAAAAGTTGCAAAGTTTCATTTGAGAGAAATGTGAAGAGTGGAAATACAAACACGAGACTAGAAACAACCTGTGTGACAGGATAACGCACATCCACTCATGTAGCAACGAGTTCCTTTTGAATGGAATTATCAGTCATGAATATAATGCAACAAAAACAGATTTCCCTCTTGTAATGCAGAATTGAACATTCATCAAGACTTCGTTGGAAAGAGATCTTTATCCGTCTTCATTTGTAATTTCTGAATGAGGGAACAGGACATGCTAATATTCTAACTTTCAAATGTACTTGTATCTCCTTGTATCTACGGTTGGTGCAGCAACACATCATGTAACATTAACATCTTTTTTGCCTATTGAAAATATTAGACAGAGTTACAAATGTGTTTATTAGAACTAACATGGTCACTGTTCTTCCTAAAGTAAATAAAGACTATTATGCTCACTCGTTCATCAAAATGCAAGATGGAAAAAATCCCAAAGAAATGCTCCTTTTTTTCTTTTTTTTAAAATTCCGAACTGCATTACTCAGCTGCATTTTGCAGCTATCTCGCATTTCTTCGAGGGTTTACGAGACCGTTTGAGAGAGTTACACCTGAGCAGTGTGCCTTTAACGAGACAACGAAATCTGGACATATCAAGAGATAACATAACGGTTGCTTTTGGTTCTTGAATAGGATTTGTGGACAACAAAAAAGTCAGAGCCTTATCGTGTCAGAGACAATAGAGGGGGAGTTACTCTTTGAGAAAAGCTCATCCCCCCCCCCCACAAGTGCTGATGCTAAATTACTTATCAACTATTCATTGTTGATGATTCCCAATTAATGATGCAATTTTCCACACCGCTGGGCTGACTTACTCCGTCCTACAGCATACGGGACAGAAATATTGGAGGCAGGAAAGGGAGACTAGATTCACCACACGTATATCGTCGGGGAGTGGGTGAGAGTTAAGAGGAGGTCCTCTCTCCTCATGCATTTACTGAACCTCGTCTTAATGAGCTGGATGGTGAAGGGGGAGTGCAGCCGTACAATCGCAGATGAAATCTTAAAAGATCGAACGGCAGGTAGACAATATGCACGGGAAAAGACTGAATTTTAACTACACGCTTTTATCAAATTAAAACTAGGGATTACATCGTGGCAGGCTCTCGCGGTGTCCGTTTACACAAACGCTGAAAAACGATGTGGTTTGTTTGTTGGGCTCGTGGTGCGCATGAGCAGCATTTCAGCAAAGTTGCGTTTTCCTCCGTTTCCATGGAGACGGAGTCAGAGCATTTTCAAAAAGTACCACCTTGTGACATTTTTCAAAAAGCTGTGTTTTGTGACTCAGAGCACCGTTTTCATGGAAACACACACCCAAAACACAAAGAACGTTTTCTGTATTCACTTTGAGTGAATACAGAAAATAAGCAGCATTTACGAAACTTAACTCAAGAATTGTGACAAACCACTGCAAGCTCGAGTGCCTTTTATTCCACTGAATAGCAGCAGCATTTTCAACTTTTCTCAAAATGAGGCACAATCAGACGTATTGTTAATTTGGCACTTTAGATGTGAATAACCCACTAAAATAGACTAAAGCTCAATTGTGCGTTGTAGGTCCTGCAGCTTTGTAAATGGGCAGGTTGCATTATTACTGGTTTTACTACATTTTAAATGGAAGCTGAAGCCATGCGTTATGACTGCTCAGTTTATTATTCTACCCAAACCACTCAAGGTTATTTAAAAGTCAGCCCTTTGAACCACCTCATTTACTTTGGCTGCAGATCATTCATCAGTCTTCTTCACGTGCTTTAATGTCGGTGACCTCTCACGGCGAATATTTGGTCAAATGTACATCTCGGTCCATAAAGGCATTCATACTAAAAGGAGACAACACACACATATATAAACTCACACACCAACATGGAGAACATGCAGACTTCATAAGAATGATCCCGACCATCCAAGCCAGCCAAGTTTAGACCAACATCCTTCTGCTGTGAGTCGACAGATCAATCCACTGCTCCATAGACAATTTTTTTTTTTCCAGCTGGCAAAAAAGGAAATCTGAATTTGTGCCAAATTGCAGTTGAATCGTGACCTACAGAGTGTGTTTCATGGAATCAGAGCAGAAGTTGTCCATAAAGAGAATATTCTCCAGTCGAGTGCTGTTTGAGTTTTAAAATAATACCCTGACACAAAAGCCTGGAATTAATACCGGCCTGTGATTCGGTATGGTTTTCTGAAAATGTGATCTTTTTTTCCGGTATCTTACAAAAACACATGTGAAATCTGTGGTTGATTATAGAGTGTCAGAGAGTTGTGAAATCTTTTTATTCTTCATACTTTATAAAACAATAAAGCGAGACTGGGTCAGTTTGACCTGAGGAGAGTTTTTTTTTTTTGCTGAACATATTCATGAGCAAAATATTTCAAATTGTGGGTTCTGTCATTTAGAAATCAGGTATAATTTGACATAAATTGGTCTATCGTACCAAATGTAAATGTCAAATTTTGTATATGTTAATGTATGAGTATTATACTTTAAAGCAGATTACAAATCATGTGCAGTAAATAGGAAGACAATACCATCATGGGAATTACATAGAAATGCTTCACTTGACCTATTTTTTTATTATTATTTTGTGGTAGCTCCTTGAATTCATAGGAACAATTTCCCCGAAATAAACTTTGACTTTTATGTACGCTGCTGGTGCTCATTAAAACGCGCCTGTCAATGGCCCAACGAAACATTTGCTCTCCTGCTAAGTACAACAAGCTTCTCTGAACCACGTATGATCGGGGAACAAAGAGCCCAGTTTACACCGTGATTAAAAGAGAAAAGATCTCATTAATGAGTGCGAGCTGATACATCAACAGTCATCGAATCTTTTGTCAAAGAAGAAAAAGGAAAAACAACAACAAACCAGCATGAACAACTGAAACGCAGCTGAAACCACCAGGATGAGAAACTCATTTGGATGACTTAGTTTTTTTACGAGGAAATTAAAGCATTTCAGACTTTTTATTTGGATATCGGACACATTACTTCCCGTTCCTTCTCGTCTCAGTGTGGCGGATCCCCCAATGAGTCGGTAAAGAAGGATTCAGCCCATCTCTATATGAATTAGGAGGTGAAGACTGGGCCGAAGAAATGGGAGGAAAAAAAGCCCTGGCCTCAAGCTAAGTGGTTGGCAGTAACTGCACAGTGGCGAATAAATGAGTATTTAATGAGTTAACCTAAGAGGAATGGGGGCTGGTGCAGGTGCAGCAAGATGCCAAGCTCCGAGTTAACAGAGAAAATGGATCTGAGGTTATAGGAAATAGAAACGCTGGGCACCCTTAAAACTATTATTTGAGGAAACGGTCCCGGTGCCTCAGACAACACTCGCTGCCCCGGCATGAGCCATTGGGGAGGCAAGCCGAGGGCAGCTATTGATCCAGTGATCTCCTCCGCATGTGGGTAGGAAGTCACGAGTGCAGTGCAGTCCTTTATTTGCACTAACCCACACGAAGCGGTTTTATGGCAGGAGGAGACAGAAAAGCCTTGGAGTTTGCGAGGAGGTCAGAGCGGCGTCCAGCTCCCTGGTGCAGTAAATGGCTCGGTGCCAAGCAGCCGGAGCGGCGGCGCAAGGATGCTGCTGCTGCTGCTGCTGCTGTTGATTTTCTGTCACACCTTTCTCGTCGGTGCTGCCCAGTGCAACATCTGCCAGAACTTTTAACAGGATCAAAAAAAGGTCATTTGGGAAAGCTGTCCCTCCTTTTTAAGCCTGCGCGTTTACAGTGAATCACCTTTATGCTGAATCTGAGCTCAGGGTTGGCTTTGCTAACTGGACTTTTCAAATTCAATTGTCCTGATTCTTGGTGGAGGAGGTCATTGCTCGCACGGGATCAAAAGACAGAGATGCTTTTTTTTTTTTTATGTGAACAAATCCAAAATAAAGACGACTCGTATTGCATTTACAGCAGGGTGGCAAACGTAACGTCAGAATTCACCCTCAAGAAGCTAAAATCCGGCGAAAAACCCTCAAGAAAATTGCAAAGAAATCTCAAAGAAAACATAGATTTTTTTTTTTTTTTTAAACAAATTTCTTAACAGTAGCGGACTGAACGCAACACTGAGACCGAAGCATCGGTGATGCTGCCATGAAAGATAGCAACCTCATTGTAAGCAAATTAGTTTCAAAGCCATGCTATCAGGGTGAGTTTGTAAAAACACCCATAATGCAACTATGCAGCTAGGAGAATTAATTTTATATTTTTGTTTTGTTTCTTTCAATTTTCCACCAGAAGGTTTCATTAAAATTGGCTTTATGTTGAAACTGAAGTCACTTTTCTTAAAAATGGTTTGGTTTGTGGGGAAATATAGACATTTTAATCACGCATACTCTGTACAACAACAAAGACAAACTTTTAGAGTTTATCACAAAAGTTATTATGGCACCCTAACCCCAGTGTTTTCACACAAAATATTTGCTGAGAAGGATACTTTGATGAAGTATATTTTGTGGATTCAAGTATAATATAATCAAGTATAATCAAAATCTTATTGCCTTTCATGACTGTGACTCGAGCGCAATAAAGACAAGCACCAGTTAAATCTGCTGAGGGACCGAGCTAAAATAAGTGCAGAGCCTTGTTGGTCACAACGGTGCCTCTTTTTTATTGAATCCATCAGGAGGTCTAACGTTCAACATCGCTTGTGTGTCAACGATACCACATACCCTCTGAAACCACACCAGATACATTCACGTCCTCGTATAGATCCGCAGTGACTTCATTGTCCTCAGCGGCAGGACTAAATAAGATGATAATCCACTTGTCAGCAGATGTTTCACTTAATTACTGGTAGCATGCTGTAGCCAGCTTAAATATGCTAATGCTACCTGGTAAACTTCAGCATTTGAGGGTCATGAAATCCCCCAAAATCCAGCAGAGTCAGCACTTATGGCTGCAAGAACTAAAGGTATAGTCTGTATAATTAGATTGCTTTTACTGCACAGCTTACTTTTTGGAACAGTAAATCCACTACAGCACTGACGCCGTCTTACTTCCAAGAAGCTCAAAGGATCCCATTTGCTGTATAAAGACGTCTGAAGCATCAAAGTGCAGGGTGACCTGCTGTCTCTCTCTGAGGATGACGTGTCCCGATGATGCAGGACGAACTCGCCACAACCGTCCAAACAGAGCATTAACTGTCAGCCTAAACGGTTTGATGATGTTCAGAGTCAGACCACAGCGAAAATCAACTCAATTGTAACGATAAAAACTCCCAGATTCTTTCTTTCTTAACTTTAATTTACTTTGATGTGAAGTCGAGTCAGACAGGCCAAACAGCCGGGAGTTCTGGTTTTTCAGCATACGCCACTTAAATACCATTGAACTGAGAACCTCTTGATGATTATGTTTAGATGCACATTAATACAGATATTTGGACCAATACGGATTTGTCTAGCTGATCTGTGCGTGGGCTAACCTCAGATAAACTGCAGCGTCTTTCTTCATCGCAATGAAGGGACATGTCAGTGCAACAGTGTGGCTCGTTGATGTATTTTTAATAGTTCTGTGCAGCGCGACGGCACAGAGATGTCAGACTTTATGTAACAAGTTCACCTGAAGAGAAGTACACAGGAGGCAGCGGGCTAAAGGAAAAACGCTAAATTTACTTTCGGTCAGCAGGTTGCAGCCAAACACAAACTCGGGGTGCGGGCAAAAAGGCAAAAACTCGGAGGAAGGCAAAAGGTCAGACACAGGAAAAAGTGACTATGAAGTGGGGCGGCTGAAAAGATCAAGTCCGGGCAGTGCAAAGATGAGGACAGGCAAAAATGTGAGGTTTAGGGACCGTCTTGATCTGAAGCGCCTTTCCAAAAACTACCATCCATCCATCCTCCAAAGAAGTTACAAGTAAATAAGATAAATAAGATAAATAAGATAAATAAGATAAATAAGATGGATAGATAGGTAGATAGATAGATAGATAGATAGATAGATAGATAGATAGATAGATAGATAGATAGATAGATAGATAGATAGATAGATAGATAGATAGATAGATAGATAGATAGATAGATAGATAGATAGATAGATAGATAGATAGATAGATAGATAGATAGATAGATAGATAGATATAGATAAATATTAAAATCCCTGCTAAAATGCTGCATCTGTAGTCAAACAAAAGAAATATTAAAATTTAGAAGACATCATCACATTGGGCGACTGTATTTTGATTATGTTCACATCTGAAGTTTAGTGAAGGATCCTATAATATTCATGTATTTATCATATTCCTCCTCTGTTTGGTGAGAAACTTCAGTTATATAACCACATGCTCTCTTTAATAACCGGAGACACAAATTCAGGAAGGCTGAGCTTCAGTGTGAAGCTTTAATATGACTAAAAAAAGAACTTTAAATCTCTGGAATAAAGTAATCACAGAAATTATGTGTTCTCTGGGCAGAAAATGAAAAAACCACCAGAAAAAAAAAGCTCTTTTCTCAAGTCTGAGTGAGAAAAAAAACAAAAACAACAACAAGCATCTTTTGAATCATTCTTCTGCTTTAGAAAATCCTGCTTTAACAAAATACCTCCCACAATATTTTTCAACTTGATGAATTAAACGATAAAACCGATCTGGCACGGGACTAAATTTACTCCTTCTATGCGACAAATCTGTGAGGATTCCAACCATTCGTATTGTTCGTTATTGAGTGTAAACAGACTGAACGTACATGTATATGTACACCCTTGATTTAAGAATGCTCACCACTGATGAACAGCTTCTACTTTCTATGCAAATATGCCAGGAAATATCACATTTTAAACGACACTTTGTGAGGCAACGCATGAGGAGAAAGTGAATTAATAACGAAGCCACCGCAACACAAATTCCTTCCTTGGTTTGTGCATTATCAGTACCCCCCCCCCACCACCAAACACACACCTCGCCGCCTCGCCACACAAACACACACACTGCCGTCACAACTCATCCTGCATCCAGTGGCGAAAGCAGCACACTGGTAATTATTATGCTTTGCTGTTTGTGCACAAGGGCAAGGATGCGCTTCACGTATCCTTCAGCAGCTTGTGCCACTTTCAGCAAATCTGCAGCCGCTGGATGTGTGAGCGATGGCTGCAGGCGCTCTGGCCGCCGCCGCCGCCGCCGCTCATACATGCATCAGCTGAGGGCGAATCGTCGACTGCTAATAAGAGCCCCGCTGACTCCACAATAGCCCCGATTGTGTCTCGTCTGAAACGGCGGTCCTCCGTGCTGCATGCCGGTCCTTGTGCGCGCCCATAAAAGCACTCATGCATTACAGGGGCCTGACCCAGATCACAGACATAATAACGCATGACAGGTTGTCCTTTTGAAAGCCGTGTCTCCTAAAAGGCGGACTGGCCATTCCCAGCCTCTGTGTCCGAGACCCCGGCGACTAAAGGAGCAGTCTGACACAACGCGGCGTTTACGTTTCAGCGTCATTTATAACCAGAAACCCGAAGCCATCTGTACAATACAGCCCTATTGTTTCACGCACATATCCAATTCTGCTTGTATTTGATGTCGGGAGGGAACTTTCACCTCGCTCTATATGTGAAAGCTTTGAGCAAAGCTTGGCTGCGTGCCCCGGTGCTTTTTATGGCATAGTTTAATAGTTCATCTGGAAAAAAAAATGACCTCGCATTGAACGATCACCGGCACAAGAGTTGTGGCCTCAACCCCGGACATGTAAACATAATAATCACTGAAACTCCAGCCAAGCTCTCATCGCACTTACCAGAAGCTCTAAAAATACTCATAGGATGTCTCTCACGCACACGCACACGCACACACACACACACGCACACACGCCAGGATGTCAACTTAAGCACAGTTTCCATGGCATCTGTGAGCATACTCAGATTAAATGTATTCATTATACATGGGGACGTGTGAGCGCGACATTAAAGATGCATACGAACAGCTTATCCCAAAGACTTTAAAGGCGCTCCTCGCCAAACAAACAATGATAATGTATTATTCAGACAATCTCATGTCGTGAAACTGTAGCACAAATTCCTCTGCTTTGAGTTATTCAGAGTTAATGAGGCTGAATTTATCCTGAGTGGTGTCAACTGAAGGACGCATACTCCACGTGCAGAGGCCGATCATCCCACCGGAAGATTTACATTTCGCAGTTTACGTAGCCACGTGTGACCTTGTGTGCGGTAATCCAACAAATTGGCTGCTCTGATGATCTTTAGTCAACAGGAATGTATGTATTTTCATTCTGAGCGGCTTAGTCGGCCGTTTGCGAAGGTGAGGTGTCGGCGGGCGTGCCGCGCGGCAGCCATACCGCCACTCCAACGGTGAACAGAGAAGACGGGCCAGCCGGAGTGAGGTTTAACATCCAGCTGTGCGACGGCGGCGGCGGCTCAGACTGGAGCTCAAACACACACGTTCAAACACGCAGCGCAACAAAACAAAGAAATCGTCTTCAATCCCTTTGACACACAGCTGCTGGAGGAAAACGTCAAGTCATAACCATAATTCCAAGAAGAGAAAAACTGCAAATTGTTCAAGAACACGGAAAATAGTCACATAATTGAGGTAATAAACACAATTTGAACAGCAAGGTTAGTAAAAAAAGCACGAAGAGAGTAATATGCGCACAGGGCCTTCACAATAAGGCCTATTGTGGGGTCCTTCACCCACATGGTCAAGATAGATGTTTTTGCTCACTTCTATTTCAATAGAACATTTTCTGAAGCTGTAAAAACCTATTCATCTTTCAAAATTAAACCGCGCTCATAGGCTTTCATGTGAATTTTTTCAATTAAGAGAAACCTTAAATCAATCTGTGTTCATGAAAGGAACCAGGAAGTTGACTTCATTCATCTTATTTGACAAAATATGAAAAAAAAAAACTATTTTTATTTTTATTTATTTACTATGATTGCGAAACAACGTTTCAAGTGAAAACGCATAATTGTTGCATTTTCATTTCAGAAAAGCTTTGAGGTTGCATGGAAACACTGGAAACTATGTAGTTTTCATGTCGGTCCACTAGTTGGCGCTGTTGGTTGTTTTTGTAACAAAACCACACACACACACACGCATGCATACAGAGAACAATACGCTGTAAACATTAACAACGGGAGTACAATGGGACCACGTTGGATTGATATTCCGGTCTCTTTGACCGAATCGAGGAAAAGTTTTTGTAATCGTCATCACAATTACTCCTGTAATCATCAACTCTTCTTGAAATACATTTAATTTGCGAGTCTAATCTAGTTGTGAGTGTGACTGGTTGGTGTGTCATACAGGTGACCTGTGCCGGCTTTATGCTCAGAGTAAGCCGGGATAGCCTCAAGCTCCCCTGATCCTCACTGAGATAAAGCAGGAACAGAGGATGAGTCGAAGGACAATATCTGTTCGGAGGTTAGCTTCTGCTTGAGGAGTTGTTTGTATGTGGGCTGGACAAGAGAACACGACCAGATGCTGGAAAGTCTCAACATGCAGAACGCACAGAGTAAAGACAGAGGTAGAATCACCAAAATAGCAGGAGCGCAAAATGTGTCACACATGAAGGCGACAACATGGAGCCAGCCTACGAGAAGTATGCGCTTCTATAATCTTAAATATTGAAAGATCTAATGTACCTGTGGCTCCCTCCGTGCCTTCAGAAGCTGGTTTGAGAGTCTGGCCGAGAATCAAACGCAGATCCTCTTGCCACGAGCCAAACCGAGTGAACCCAATAACCACTGTCTTTGTTGATTAGCACTCCTCATGAGCCACCCGAGATTTCTGACCGCAGGCCACGAGTTTAACTGTCACATTACAATCACAGGCATGTTTGTGTTGTCAAGTGTTGGTATATTTGGCTTTAGCACCAAGCGCCAGAAACACAACACGTGTTCCACGATATCGGCTTTATTGCTCCGATTCTGTCAAGGGTTTTCTTAATTATTTTGTTTTTAATTCTTGGCTTTTGTCATTTTAAATGGTCGTGCAAATGATTCCCAATAATTCATATACGAGCAAAGGAAAAGAAGAATTACAGATTCAACTGAATCAAGTGTGAATTATTTATAGTTTCTCCTGAGAATTATATCAATGTTGGTATGAATTGCTGCTGACAGTTTGAAAACATAAAAAAAAAAAGTGAAGAAGAAAGGTTTGCCTTTTATATATTGCACACGGCACCACAGTGCATGTCATACTTTATGTTCTTTGGACTCAGCCACAATTCCATGATGTTTATTTGGATAATTCATAAGGCTCTGTATTGAGCCCTATGTATCATTGAAGAGTCTGCTCTCTCCTTTCAAGGCTCACTGATCCAACCGGCTCCCATTTTCACTCGCTGTAGTTACACCCCTGTATCTTCAAAATCACATCAATTACAGTATTTTCTATCTAATCTCTATTTCATTCTTAAATCACTGGATTTCCTTCATAAACTTATCTAAATGTGAAAATAAAGCTCGCGGTCACATCCAGGGCTCATTTAATGTGTCAAAGAGGTGTCTCTAATTATTAACAGTTCAATGGATGAAGCATTATGAAGAATCAATACGATGAGAGATACAGTGTGCAGTTAATGGATTCCTTTCCCCGATCATATCTGGTCCATGTAAACACACGGGGCCAATGAATGTTCCGGCAGGTTTTCCTCCGCGTGCGCTGGTTAGTATTCATCTCTCTCCATAATCTGCGCTGTTAACGTTTCTGGCTGTCTCCTCGAGCATTTAACCTTGTCAGAGATAGGCTGGGATCCATTAAGACTTCCTGAAAGGGTTGAGCATTACAGGCTCATTCAGAATGACTTCCATTTTTAATAAACTGCACACCGTCCTGCAGATCAAATACCGAGGAGGTGCACTTAACAATGCCGGAGAGGTAGATACGCCTTGTAATTTGGACTACATAAAAGCTGAAGAAATCGCACCCGTGCTCCGCACTCATGATCCTGTTTGCTCTGCTCCTTCTGCTCCAGCATTTTAGCATGTTGAGAGCTGCCTCGTCATCTTCTCAAGTTCACCGTCCTTCACTGAAGCTCTGGTGTGATTTCTTTTAATATGCTGCAATAATGTTTACCTTTAAACAGACTTGGACTATTTGTTTCTACGTGGCGTCCTCGCTGCCAGCAGAATCTCTAACAGGCTTGTTAAAGTGCAACACCGGCAGGGAAGCCATCCTGTGATTTTTACACTTTACAACACACTTAATATTACAGTGGTACTCCTGCCGCTACACACGATCGCGCCTGGAGAGCGACGTGTGTGGAAAGGTAACGACAGGAGCTCAGCTGAACCAGAAATGATGAGAGGAGAATAAAGCGCGAGGGGTTAACAGAGAGGCAGAGGGGCAGAGGGCCGCCAGAGGGGAGGGTGAGGTTAATGGAATTGGTGGAGTAAGAAGTGGAGGGGAAAGCCGGTTTGAATGGCACGCGGATTGAGGGGGACCTTTTTAGCCGCCGAATCGATGCAAGGTTCCTCTGTTCGTCAGCGTGCAGAGGCGAGGGGGTGAAGGGCGAAGGGAAGGTAGAAGCCTGCTTATCAACTCTGTTTCATCCCCCAAAATATCACAGAAACTCATTCGCTCACACATGCCCAATCCAAAACGATCTTTCTGCATGACTTTACAAATAAAACCGCCTCATCGAATAGTGATATTTAATACAATACGCAACAACCAAAGGTGACATAGGTCTGACGGAGAAAATTCAAACAGAAAAGTTAGCAAAACTCAGGTACTGTTTACACAATGTTTCGAGTAAAAATGCCTAATTCCCACATTTTCAATTCAGAAAGGTTTTGTGTTTACACTGCAACAGTTTCACACATGAATGCCAGGCCACGTGTTGGCACTGTTTGCCTTTATAATAAAACCCACACATACACGTGCAGAGAAAATATGCTCTAAACCTAAGCAATGGCAAGTACACAGACATTTGTATGGACGGACGGTCGAGTTGGATTGTTAATACAGCGACTCGCAACTATAAACAACTACCAGGTCCCAGGAGAATATGGACTGGGCGTTATTGTCCATCGACTGGCATGTCTACAGAGGAGCTGTTTACTATGACCAAGGTGCACATGCACAGTGGCAGCATTTCAAAAAAGTGCATACGAAAATACGAAAATGCGACGTAAAATTGGGTAAACTCATTAATAATATAGTCTTCAATATAGTGTCGTTCTACCATTTGAAATATTGTGTTTTGTGTGACAAACGTTTCCCATTAATGTTGATTTAATGAAAGAAAATGACTATAAGGTTTCAAACAGCATTTCCTGGTTGTAGTCTTGAACATGCGAAGAAGTTTTTTTATGACTCCCTCCTTTTCAAAAGGTCATTACTGTATATGTACAACTGGGATTGAAGCTGAGGCCATTTGTTCTTTTGTGCAATCTTTCAAAATTTTCAGGTTGATTAATTTGGACTCTGTGTGCCTCCGTGAATGGAATAAGTTTGACTTAACTGTCAGCAGCTGCGGGAGCGTTTTCTATATTTTCTCATGGTGGAGGATGAGTGCTGACAGACCCAACAGCTTCATAAGAAAAAAGTTTTCTGATATTGGCCAACAAATATATCATATACCTTTTGGTAAACTCCAGAATTTATCATCCATTCGATACGTGGAACTAGCAATACAGCCTGACTGGAGCTTCCCCTTGTTTTAAAGGAGGCTGGACTTTTCCTTCTTGGCTCCATCATGAGCTGCAAACAGAATAAATGTAATACGTGACGGATTTTAGAAGAACCAAATCCGTCTCAGGTTGTTATATTAATGTGCATATCTGATGAATTTCTAATTTAATTCATTGCTGATTGTGTTTTTTTGATTAGCGGCATATCTGAAGTCCTCCATCCAGCGCTCAGCTCGCTTCATTTTAATCATTTATAGGTTAACTCGGGTCATATAACCAGTGAAAAGTAAGCACAAGTGAGGGTCTCTCCTCCCCCCCCTTTTCAAGCCATAAAATGGATTACAATATTTTGTCTGTTTCTTAATTAGACATATTTGGATTGAACAAAATCTATTCGGCTCACTGGTTCAAATCCCCCAGCGGGTCTCTGAGCAAGGCTTTTATCCCCCAACTGCTCGGGATTATTTGTATTTTTTGTTCTTCAAAATATAATACTTTCACTTTGCAACGTAGCGTTTCAAGTTCTGTTTTACTCGAATCCTCTAATGTTTAACATCTCTATCATTTTTTTCCCCGGTAAATTCACTGAAACATTATCGGTTTCCATTCGTCTCCTGCTTCCTGACCTGTACGACGGAGGGAAGCAACCTCCTCAGCCTGTTCCCGGAATTTATTCACAGACGGAGGCTACTGCAAAATTTAGGTTGCTTGGGTAAATGCCACCGAGTCGTCGGAGGATAGCGACGGCAGAGGAAGAGCGCACAAAGGATCATACGTGCTCGTCCTCGGCGGCGGGTCGCTGGTCCGCGGTGCACGCCGGGCGGCTTCGTGGAACAATGCAGCAAAACGCCGCTCTGCCTGCGCTCCGGACAAAAGCAAGCATTCAGTCATTAGCAGCTCATTTACATACTGTCATTAATTCACAAAGTGTCAGCGCTTGGGTGGAAACCTCTTGACTGGTTACTTTTAATTTCTAACTTCAATTACAGGAAGCTTAAAAGCTATGAAAATATGCTGACCCTCAGGTTAATGAAGCTTCTTCAGTCGCAAAGGAAGAAGCTCAAAAAGAAGCGGCGCTTGGTCACGCAGTTCAAACCCTGGTGTGACATTTTGGGACTGGGCCGACAGCGCGAACAACAGACGGGCCTCTTCTTCTTGTTCCTCCCGTTTCACTTTTGCTTGACTCATTATTTACCCCTTATGGAGGCTGGGGCGGTCTGCCAGTGGGTTGAAGGCGGGTCTACACACCCGACAGATCAGCAGTTCTTCACAGGGCAAAGACGGAAAGAGACTCACACACACACACACACCTTCCAGGCAATTTAGAGTCAACAACTGACCAGAAATGCATGTTGTTGTTGTTTTGTTTTTTTAAGGAAACGTAAGGCCTGCGGGCGAAAAAAGGCTCACAAGAGGCTTCAATGTGTGAAAACAGACATTTTCATCATGTGTAGTCTGTGCCACAAAAAAAATTAATAAATTATGTTTTGCTTTTAAGGCTATTATGGCAATATCTCACCGGTCCCACCCACTGAAGATGAAATTGGACTATATGTGGCCCCTGAACAAAAGTGTGTTTGACACGTGCGTTTGACAGCCTCTCAAAAGCAGAATTTTGTGTGTATTACATTATAATAACACAAGGGGGAGATTGGCATCTTGTCAGCTTTTAGTTGTTTGAACTGGTGTGACTTCAAAAGCTTTTAAGCTTTAATTCTCTGGCCTCTTTAATGTGAACCTTTAAAGTCTAATGTGTGTCGCTTGATTTTTCTTTTTTTTTCCCGCAGCACTTCAGAGTCCCAGAAGACGTTACACAACCGTGTGACAGGCTGAGTCGCACTCGTCACGATGAGCAAACTGACCTTTATGTGTTAAATTACTGAAGTGTTCTGTTCAGATCTACTTGTCAATTCGCTTCACGCATAAATCATGTATTCTAATCCTTTTTCTCTCCGGGCAGATCCTTTTCGCAGTGACTCAATATTTGTGTCTTCGTGTCCTCTGTTCAGATTTCGGAAGCACAGGAGTGTTCAAGACCACAACGCGCTCATCAAGTAGTGAATTCCTGCAGCACGACGGTGTCACTGCCAAATGCTTCTCCCCCCCCACACATCTTTTTGTGCAGGCCTGCCGCTGACACTTTTCTTGGGTCACTTCCAAGACGGACAGGTTGTAATTGATGATTTTGAGGGAGCAGATCCGTCTCTGTCGTGCTCAATATATTACATTTACGCAGCGCAAATCATCCACGCAGGGATTGATTTGATTAATGGCTCGGTGACACATTATATTCATGTTATCCATCCCTTCTCCATTGCTCACTGCGCCGCCGGGGCTGTGGGTGCCAAGCGCCCTACTGACCCCCGGTGGTGGGGGATTTATGGTGCAGCGCTCAGGACCACGGACAGCGACAGAGTTTATGAAACTTATCAGAGAGCTAATAGAGCATTGTGGTTCCCTGATAGGCAATATTATCTGACACATATAGACAGCATCATGAACTACATATTTTAATAGGCTATTAAATATGCCATTAAGCACGCCCAGCAGTTAAAACACTCGAAACTCCAACCTTAAACTGGACATGAGCCGCCGCGGTGCAGGAGGGACTTTATTTCCTTCCATTATGCAGGAACCAGGAAACACTTTGCAACACAATAAACCTATCCTTGAAGGACTCCTAATACTTTTTGGTGCACTGCAGGCTGTTAGAGAAACGCTAACAACAGCTTTGATGGCACTTTCCAAACGTGTCCGTGGAGCCGTTAATATGCTCACGGTGACATTTAAAGTCGTCCGAGCGACTGGTATTAAATTGGCGGCTTTTCGGGTCCAAACTTGCGAGTTCTCATGAGTAAATGTTTGCTTGTTTCCTGCAGAGACAAAAAGACCTGCCCTTCAGAATGTGCAGCCGTTTGTAGGAGGTGCGGTGCCAATAACGGCGGCCTTTGCTGCAGCACACAGTCTGTGGAGCATGTGAAGCGGAGAGTTTGATTAGCCCGGAGGCCCAGCGGGGGGATTCATCTGCTGCCAGCAATCAATACACGGGCCGCAAAGCATGCCAATCAGTTTTATTGGTTTCTCCTCGCTTTTGTGTTGCCACATGCACCACTGCCACTCATATAATTTTCTCTTTTGTGGATCTATAATCAGTCTGCAGGTCTAACGTTTGGACGCAGACCTAAAAATTACTTCAGAGGGTTTGCTTGGTCTGTTTTCTTCGGTGTGGAGTTTACATATCCTCCCCATGTGTGTGTGTTTCCTCTGTTGTCCTCCAAAGATATGCGATTTTGATTTAGATTTCCCGAATGTGATGTGAGTGATTGTTTGCCCGTCGCAGCCCGGTGATCGAGTGGCCACACGTCCAGGGAAGCAGACCTCACCTTTGACGCGGTGTCAGCTGGGATGTGCTCCAGTCAGATGTGAGCTCCATGAAGCATCAATAGAAGACAGATCGTCACGGGGGGAAGTCGTCACTCTTCCAAGATCTCGCGACGCTCTGACGGATGAAAAAGTTTTTAGTTGTCGAACATTATTAACAAATTCTATTTTATGTGTCTGCCGCTCGCCGCCGACTAGTATCCCCTCCATTTTGTGTTTTTCACCAAAATAATATCTGCTTTGACGGGGCAACTTTTTGCAGTTATTTGCAATTTTTGCAGAAAAGGTTTGCCAAATTGTTAGTGAAATTCATGACAAACTATTCACTCATTTTAGGCACAATTGGTTGTGCCTAAAATTCAAAAATCATTGGAAGTGAAAAGGATTTCTTATCATTTTCTTAAGAAAACTTATCATGGATAAATTGTATGATTAGGATTCTTCTATAATCTCTATCTACCTTTACTCTAGTTTAAAGTCAACTTTTCTATTCTGAGTGAAGTCTCTCCAAAATCAAAGAAGTGTAGCCAGATTTTTTATTCCACTTTACATGTACATATGATGTTAAATTCACCATAACTATTTAATATACAACGTGAGAGAGAGTGAGGATGATAGTACTACGTTTTCCTCTTTAAAGTTGTACAACTGTGTCTTCATTCCTGTTTGTCTGGTGAGAACTGTATTGTGTCCATCTACGTGTGCCCTATGCCCTCTAACAAATACAACCTGTACCCAACCACTGCCACCATGTGTCCAAAACAAGGAACAACAAAAAATATTTAAATAAACTTCACCCCCCAACAATAAGTATAAATGGCTCCTACATTATTACCCATATGTTGCCACGTTTTTCTTCTCGATTTTACTTTTTCTGTCGCATTTCAAGTATAAATGAAGCACAAAGTGTCACAGATTTTTAGGAAGTCGCCAGAAAAGCATTAATATAAAAACAAATATAGAACAGAAGAGTAAAATAAACTTGTCAGAACTGTTGATTTCCTTTCACTCCGCTTGTGCATGTTATCCCACATGTATTCCTTAATGGTTGTTGAAACTATCCAGTGAGTTGTTTGTAAACTTCTCACCTGTTTGTCCTCCATGCCCTCCATTCCCACAAGCTGTCGGGAACTATGACTTCCTGTCGTAACCGGAAGTTCCTCGGGGGAGCGCGTGCACTGACACAGGGGGCTTAGATGATTGATTGAAAAGTTTATTGTGGGCAAAAAGGAAATTATTAAAAGCAACAACAACAGAATTAAATAAAAACACACACAACAAATTAACAGAACAGAACATTTATAAAGATAAATAATAATAATAATAATAATAATAATAATAATAAGAAGAAGAAGAAGAAGAAGAAGAAGAAGAAGAAGAAGAAGAAGAAGAAGAAGAAGAAGAAGAAGAAGAAGAATTATTATTATTATTATTATTATTATTAATCACAATAACAATAATCACCTGACCCTACAAACTTACTGAATGCATTGTTTTATTATTTTGGAGTATCACCCACTCTCAGCTTTTCTCAGATGTCCGCCTCTTTAATGCTTCTATTGGTTGACTTCACTCTTTTACTTTGACATAAGTGTCTTCTATACCCTCACTGATGACACAGGAAATAATTTGGATCAGAAACATAAGTAATAACCCACTACTTTATCTTTTAAATCGAATATTATATTTAGAGATGCTTAACATAAACTATTTCGCATAGTGTGACTTTATAATGAGCCTGATTTGTTGGGCTGAAGCTGTCATTCAGTGGGAAGGTCTAATTAAGAGACTTGTCCTGTGTAATGAAAGTGGATGCTTTCATGTCCTGCCATGTGTCAGCTGTTTCCTCCCCCTTGCATCCCGTGTTAATGATTGCCATCTTGAATTCAAACACTCAATAGTAGATAAATATAACGTATACAAATACAGTTTGAGCCCAAAGCAATTAACAACCAAATTGATTACAGCAGGAAAAATCCACTCCTCAAGGGTTTTATCTTTTTCAAGTTTTTCAACAACATATGGCCCAATGATATATTTCATGGTGCTGTGTTAGAGCAGATTCCTGACATGAGACAAGATGGAGGGAAAGACACAGGACAGGACAGAAGGACACAGCAGCCACCTAATGGTACAATAAACTCATTACACAGGCGCCTGAGGAACTGATGAATAGGAATAGGAATTTGGTTTTAATACCATGTACAATACTACAAAAATAAAAAAGAAAAGGTTCAAAGTGTTCAGTACCAGCAGTAAGAGTTTGGGACAATTGGAAGTACCATTAATGCCGAGATCAGCACTGTTAAGCACGGCTGTGCTGGAGGCTCAGGAGGAACACAAATAAACAGTGAGAGCGATTAGTTTCTGCTCCCCGCCTCCCAAACACTCTCAAACTACAACACATGTAGTTTTTCCCACTTCAGAGCCTGAACTATGATAAAACCCAAGAGTTCTGTGGAGATCAAGTGGAAGGGCAGACATAAAAAATGCAGAAAATAAAAGCTCAGCAGTATGTTACTATGCGTTTTATTGCCTGTCACTTAAGATGTGCAGAGTCGAGAGCAAGAGCTGCACATTTATTTTATATATATAAAGAATTGAAATCCCTAAAAGCATCTCAAGCTGTGAATTTGATCAAATCTTCCAGTTGAAGCATCACTCCATCTTTTTAGGTAAAAACAAAAATTGTGTATATACTGTATACACAGTATATACACAATATATATATATATATATCATGGAATTTTGTGGCATTACATTAGATTCCATTCAATTAACAAAAAAAGTGTAAACTATCCAGCATAGAAATAGAGATGTAAAGCGGGATATTTTTGATTAAATCATGCATTTTATTAGTGATAAAAATGCAGACCAAAGGTTTCGAAATCTAATTAAAGTAGTGGTTGTACTCAGCAGACTTCAAAAATAGTGAAGCAGATGATTACATGCTGTAAATTGTAGTTCAGTCTGAATTAAGATACCGTGTGCTTTACTTAATCAAAGTACTAGTAGTACTATTACGTAGGAAAATATCCTGAGGAAACAATCAAGTGTTTCTCAATAACAGCACAATATTGTAAACTATAGCCAGCATCACAATAAACCCTGCTGTCAGTTGATGGTTTTTTTAATTTTTGTTTTTACAGTGAGCGAAGCAAAGTGAAGCTGCCGAGTCGGCAGGATTTTCTTAAAATCACTGTATTCGACATGAAATGACTCCCAACAGTATTTTCCACGAAGGATATTTTTCTCGTCCAAGAGGAGATTGTGAGCTGCTGTGTGCCGCTCTACACTCAATAATCAAAACTCTTCCCACAGCAGATCCACTCTGACGTCTGCATTGGATGTTTCTCACCTGAATCACCAGAGCGTCGCCTCACTTTCAATCTTCGAGTTCTTCTGAACTTCACACCAAATGCTTGCTCCCTCCGTCACATCAACAACTTGAATGTCCTTATCCCGGTTTTGTTTGTGCTTTTAATCTATGAGGTTTTATCGTTTGGTTTTTTTTTCATCTATTTTTTATCTCGTCTCAATTATTTATTGGTGAATCGCAGAACATTGAGCGCTTGTCTTGTTTCACTCGACCAATTATCTGCATGCCTGGTTCATGCCTGTATGTTTATTTGTTACGACGTGACAAATGCACCACAAAATCCGTAAATCAAATCTACCCACGGGCACTAATTAAAGTAACCTTGAGCCTTGCTTCAGTTTTGTTCCTGTCGGATTCTTCCACCGACTCCGAATCGGCCTCATAGTTTAAAACGCGGCAGGTTTGAAGGGTACAAGGACCTAAAAGTACAGATATTTGTACTCAAATGTCCAGAATCAAAGTAAAAAGACAGCAAAAGAATATACCGATACCTGAGAAATCCTGCAGAATGTTCAGAACGATTCCACCTCCAAAGTCGAGAATCCATTGCCCTCCGCTGTTTTTAACCTTTGTTTTATGGAGGTACATATTGACCATGGCTGTTACTTAAAGATGATTTACTAAATTATTCAAAGGCTAATGACTCAACATCTGCTGCAGTCTTACTCCTTAATCCCAGAACAATTTCTAGAAAAGACAAAACACGATCTATTTAAAAGTAATGTTTACTTGCACCAATTTAAAAAAAACAAAAAAAAAAACAAAAAACCTGGTGCAAAAGATCAAATCCCAGTTACAACATCAGTGACAGTGCATTTCAGTGAAGGAACATTACAAATAAAACAGGAAGAAGAAGAAGAAGAGGAGAAAAATATCATTTACGACAACAAAATATCAACAGCGATGAAACAATAAGAGCCTTTTCAGAAGTAAAAATATCGACACAAAACAACCAGTTACCTTTGAACAGACAATGACCAGAAAACAATACAGTAACTTGTAATAATGCTTCATCCGGCACAGAAATCTCAGTACAGTCAATCTCCCAGCACCACCCACACACACACACACACCCACACACGCACGCACGCACACACACAAAAGCCGAAGTATGACAATCCCATTACCACAGCATTAAAATCAAATACATGTAATAAATATCAGTGAAAGCACCATTGAAGCCGAAATGTGTTTTAATTGATCAACTGACTGTGCAACAAGTAAAAAATGAAAAAAGAAAAAAAGAAGTCTGACTAAATACCAATAAAACTGTCAATTCAGAAATGATCCCCAACGGTATCTTTGCTGTAAATCAGGATGAATATATAAACATCAACACGATGGGCTCCATAAAAATTCATGATGTAATGCTGCTTTCTGTGATGTCATATTTTATATTTAGATGTTTTTAAAAAGGTCACCACTTGGGAAAGAGTGAAGACGATGACAAGCTGATCATCAGGCAGTGACGTTTGTGTTTGTAATAGCCATGTACGTACTGACCCCCGAGAAAAATACCTTTTCAGAAAAATTCACCTGCTCTCGGAGTCTCCCAAAAACACAGACCTCTCCTCTCAACGTGCAAATGCTCTTGTTGCATTTGGTAGTATTAAAGAAAACGCGACATTTTCTTTCATGAGTCCGAGAGGCCAAAGTATAGACAAAAGATCACAACAGGTTAGCATGCGAGGAATTGTCCGATTGGCACGATAACGCGAGAAATGTACAGCGAGTAAGATGACAAATGGCGCCCTCTGCTGGACAGCTGCTGCTACTGTCGGAGCGTTGCGGCTCCGACCGCGCCCGACGAGACGCGGGCTCCAGTGACGCGTCCGCTTGAACCCGTGGCGTTGTAGTGTGCTGGAGGCGCAGCTTGCTTTGGACTGAAGTGCGTCACAGTTTTAAAAAGTCCATCATCCCACAGAGAAGATCTCCAGCACAGCGGTCGTCATCCTTCGCGTTTTCCCTGCGTGCTCGTTTCTCTCCGCAGTTTGGTCGGACGTGACCGTTTGATCCTTTACATTCTCAACAGCTCAACTTTTGCTCAAACAAATGCTCAGAAAAACATCAGGAAACTGTTGCCTGTGACCCGGCGCAGGGCGCCGACGGGGGGGGGGGGGGGGGGGGGGGGGGGGTGCTCTGCGCTTGTGTTCTGCTGTGTCTTGCAAAATACTGTATTTGTGGTAAACTCAAAAAGAATAACTTGATCCTGTGATCAATGCTTTTAGTCAGCAAATTACTGGAAAGACTGTTCATTTGCTGCGTGCAAACTTCACCACGGCTAAATTAATGGATCCACCTCCTCCGCTGTGTGTGTGTGTGTGTGTGTGTGTGTGTGTATATATATATATATGGCTTCTGCTCAATTATGGCTCCTTTTTTTTTTTCCCTTTTCCCCCTATCTATATTTATATATATATATATATATTTATCTATCCAGGCACTGTGAACATGGGTGAAATGTCTCATGTTGTAGTCTTAGTGTGTGGCGTCACCAGCTCATGGTGAGTGAATACTGAAGAAGTAATAAAATCCTTTCAAAGCTGCATCTTCTCTCCGGTCCACTGAGGAAAACGCGGCATGAGGAATGAAGATGTGCAAGTGGGGTTTGCGTTTGGAAAAGTGGAGGCTGGGGTGGGCAGGTTTTGATGTCAACAGAACAAAAACTACTATCCTGACTGTATTACGCATTAGACGTAAAAGCTTCAGGCCAATTACAGGTTTATTTGCAGAAAAGGTCTTTGTATCTCTGTTTTATTGATACAGACCTTGAAAAACTGAAAATGTGACTGGAAAATATCATTTATCGTCACAATAAACTCACGTTGATTGCACATTGCGTAGAACAGATGTGTGGAGTTCCACTGAGCTGCTCATTGATATGATGCTGGTTTACATGAGAAGCCATGCAACAGTCTTCGTCAAACCTTAATTAAACATAATTCTTACTGCATCTTTTCATAATTTTTTTTTTTGCAGTCGCATGTTGAAGTCACAAGATTATTTTGGACTTGTGAAAAGTTGCCGGAACATGTTCTCCGAAAGACCACCTGCCCCAAACTTCAACCCACACTAGTGTTCTGATGCGCTGGCGCGTTTTTTTTTTGGAACCACTGGAGGAGATCGCGACGACTTCCAAGCACATACCTCTTCCTTTCCGTGCTGCTCTCCCTCCCTGTCATTCTGGCTAGCTCTGCTTTGGGCTCACAGATTGCTTTGGCTGTGCTTTGGATGGCGTCGCAGAGGCAGACGAGGAGGTGGACGAGGAGGAGGAGGAGGAGGATGAACTCCATCGGGTCTCAACGCCGGTGCTCGTCATCTTCAGCTTCCGTCGCTTCGCCAGGGGGGCGTTGTCGACGCTCTTCAAGAAGAAGCCCTCCCGCTTGCCGCGGTTGAACGCCTGGTGGACGGAGAGACGAGAGACAAATGAAGGATTCAGAAATACGCGAGCTCCAGCTGTACAAAGAGTTTTGAGACGCTGAACGCACAGACCTTGTACGTAGCGTTCACGTAGGTGCGGACAGTCGGCCCGCTCGACTCCAACACATCTGGAGTGCACAGAGGAGTAGTAGACATAGACGCTGCGCCCTGCAGCCAGCTGTTCTCCTTCAGGTCGGAGAGCTTGAGGCGCCTTTCTGGATCCACCGTCAGGAGGCCTTCACAGTGACGTGTCGAAACAGGAAGCGAGGTTCAAAGAAATGAGCCACGGGGGAGATTGCATGCTGCCGTAACTTGCGTGTTTTCGCATGTGGCCGAATAAACAAACGTTCCCGTACCTTTAACAAGTTCTTTGGCGTCGTCTGAAACGCCCTTCCAGGCCTCTCCGTCCAACGAGAAATCGCCCTCTTTGATCTTTTGCATGATATCTGCTGCGTATGACGAGGTCATCCCGCCCTGCTCACTCTGGAAAGGCACCTGGCCTGATAGCATGGTGTACTGTTGAAGACGCACACAAGAGCCGTTAGCCGCTCCGCCCTGGCAGACGCGGCGGAAGAAAGGAAGCGCAATTACCAGGATGACGCCCAGACTCCACAGGTCGCAGGCTTTGTCGTATCCCGCGCTCTCGAAAAGCTCCGGTGCGGCGTACTGCAGAGTGAAGCAGGGCGTCTGCAGGGGGGCGCTGCCCGCCGGGCACAGCCGGGCAAATCCAAAATCTATGACTTTCAGCACAGAGTTCTCCCCGTCGTCCGTAAACAGCACGTTCTGCAGGGAAAACACAAAAAAAACCAGGACACGTTGATGTTATCTATTCTTTGCATTTTCTGTTCTCGGTGCTGTTCATCGAGAGGAAAGACTTAAATAACACGGCACGTGGATCAATGTGGTTCGGGCTTCATTCCTCAAAAGCAGAAGTTGGTGATTCGTTCACAGCTGCTGTACACCTTGTGGAAACCCACCTCTGGTTTGAGATCTCTGTGCACGACTCCAGCGTCGTGCATGAAGCTGACAGCAGAGACCAGACACTGTAACAGTTGACTGGCCTCGGCCTCGCCGAACAGTTTCTTCCGCTTGATCCTCTCCAGCAGTTCTCCGCCCCGCAGAAGCTCCATCACCAAGTATGTGTGATACTAAGACACAAAAAGAAGATGTTACTTTATGGTTTTGGTGGCGTGTGAAGCTTCATATGCAGGGATTCCCATCACCTTGTTCTTTCTAAAAAGAGGAAAAAGTGTACCGGTCACTGCACATAGGTTCCCTCCAACATACCTGATCAGTGTAGACTCCGTGCAGCTTGACGATGTTGGGGTGAGTCTCACATTGCTTCAAGGCAGCAATCTCTCTCTGAGTGTACGCCTCCATTCTAAGACAAATCAAATGTACAGTCACAAATGGTGACGACATCATCAACTCGTGAGGTATAGCAGCCGGTAGTCTCACAATGAACAAATAACTTTAAAAGTCACAATAACAGGCACTACTATGTTGAGTTGGTCAACAAAGATTGAAATTATTTCTAATGGCCTTTCGGTTCTAATGACGAGCTATTGACAGCCATTGCAGATGTTAAAGACTGTGCCACTGATTCATACCTTATATACAAATAAGCATCAATCCGTAAGGCAGCTTTGCGTCTCTGCTCACCTGCGGCTGACGATCTTGACGGCGTATTCGTGTCCAGTTTGCTTGTGTTTGCACATTCTGCACACGGAGAAGCTCCCCTCGCCCAGCGGCGGGCCGTTAAGACACAGCTCATAGTGCTGGAAAAACTGGGATTCCTGACCAAAAACAAAAGACAAACATGGAACATAGACTGAAAAGTCAAAATCCATGCAGGATTTACTGCATTTATATTTAATCTGCAACTCACTTGAAACATTCTTAACTTAAGCAACTTTATTTTTCTACTTCGCAAAACTTGGTGGTGGATTTTCTTTCTACGTTAACAGTGACAACTGTGAACTCCAGCCAGGTATAACTGCAGCGTGCAGGATGTCACCAGGCGCTCTGCAGTGTGAGTAACATCAGCAGGACTGACAGGTGCAAGAAAACCTACTGTGAGGCGATGGAAATGTCAGTTTGGAACATTTCTTTCCACATCAGAGTTTAAAAAGCCGTTTTCACATCCACACCTGTAACATGGCACTGCGCTGGACAGAAGCAGAAGCAGGTCGGTCGGCTCCAATCTGCGACTCCACGAAGTCTCCCATGACGGCGTTCTTATTGAAAAGGATGGAGGGAGCGATGAACGAGTACCCCTGAAAGAGGAGAAGGAGTCAGACAAGAGACTCTGCCGCCGGTGCCGGAGAGGTTGTTGAAAGCGACTACTGACCTGAAACAGGCGGTCTGTGCTCGGGGGCGTGCTCGCCGGAGAATACACCGGATCCATCCCGGTGAATTCCTCGGCGAAGTTCCCAACGTCCAGCTCGCTCTTCAGCTCGGGCTTGAAGGGGCTCTCCACCTTCTTCTCTGAGAGGTCGGCCCAGTTCAGGCCCTGTGAGAAAACACACACAAAGCAGGCGGGACAAAGTTACACCACGGTGGAAACGGTTGAGAGACTGGGGGGATAGAGATATCCGAGTGTCTGGGACCTTAAAGAAAGGATGTGCTTTGATGTCTTGGGCCCCTCGGGGCCCAGAGCCCAGCCTCCTGTGAGGGTCTTTCACCAGAACCTTCTTCAGCAGGTCCTGTGCGGTGGATCCAATCATGGAGGGGAACGGTGGGTCACAGCGTAATATCCGTCTGAGAGGAGGAGTGAAAACGTGATCGTTTTGTTTCCAATTAGACTACAGAGGTCAAATATGTTCTCGCATCCTTGCGTTAGTGTTTCCTGTTATAGTCTTTTTGTTTTTCAACAAAACACACTACATGTAAAATGTAACACACAAAATGAATGTCATGACAATCGAGATGTTTTAAGATGGACACCGTCTTATCAGAAAGTTAATGCAGCATACTAAAGGTCTGTGATATCGTTTAGATGGACAATCGAAACAATTCTCCCGCGATTGATATCTTTTGTCTGCGGCGCCCATAAAGTACACACAGTGTGTAATGGCTTTTAGGATCGCAGGAGATGACAAAAGACAACCCTGAGTTACACCCTGAATAGACCATCGAGTCAATTCAAGTGAACAAATGAAGTTCAAATGGAAAGATTTAAATGTGGGAGTACTTGCAGTAAACCAACGAACACAAACAAGAGAACAATATTCACTAAGCAACAGTGTTTTTCGCCCTAAAACACCTAATTTATTAAGTGAAAACATCTTTGGTACATGATGGATCCATTTATGATTTATGGGACCGGAGTAAGCAGCACTCACTTTGACACCTCGCTCTGGGAGTTCCTCTCTCCCTCCAAGGTAAAAGGAGACGCTCCTGTCAGCAGCTCGAACATCAAGATCCCAAGGCTCCACCAATCGACTGACTGAAAGGGAGCACAGGGTGAAAGCATTAAAGAAGGGAATAACAATCCAATCTGAACGGCTGAGGCACCCGCTCTCTGGGTTTATCTGGAACATTTAAATCTTTTCCACGACAAAAACGATTACTTTGAAACACCTTGAATCCAAGAACCTGCAGCCCGTCAATTTCAAACTGTTGATTTCAAATAAAGAGCGTCGAAGTGTGTGCCGATTTAAAATAGACCGTGCTCTCGGTTTGTATGGGATTTGTGGGGGTTCGACGATGAATAATGGCATGATTGACAACACACGCAGATAGAAGCGTCGAAACGGGGGTTTTGTGTGCGTGACAGCTTTTGTTCACGGTGGAGAGATTGGACTTGGAGCACAAGATGAAGGAAGAGAACATGGTGTTGAACGTGTTTGTGGAGGAAGTCAACAAGCGTATTGGGAAGCCACAGTGTTAAAAATACAAAAAGTCAAAACTCAACATTTTACATGAAGATTAGAAAAAAAAAAAAAAAAAGAAAAACAGGTCTTTACCTTGCCATGCCCCGACTTCCCTCTGATGATCTCAGGAGCCATGTACTCAATAGTGCCACAGAAAGAATAAGTCCTCTCCTTCTGCGATGGCCACAAATAAAACCCCAAAACAATGTTTCAGGATCAAAATATTGGTTCGTAACTGCACATGTACAAACATCCTTGTGTTTCCTTGTAGTAACGACTGCGTACCTCCTCTTCCAGAAACTCTTTGCTCAGTCCGAAATCCGTCAACACGATGTGGCCTTCGCTGTCGAGGAGAATGTTTTCCAATTTGATGTCTCGGTACACAATCCCGAGCTGTAAGAGAACGGCGAGACGTAAAGAAATATGAAAAACATTTTTTTTTACCGGCGATCAAAACAAAAAAGCGACAGTAATCGCAGTATTTTCAGGTGTTGTCATCGTCCCACTTGTAATTTGCGAAACAAGTCTGGCAGCGGTCGATGTGAGCGCGGCTGTGTGTGTGTGGGGGGGGGGGGGGGGGGGGGGGGCTTCTGGGACTGGCGCCAAGGACTGAGGGCGACTAATTGACACAGGTGTGTTGTGTTGGTGACTCGTACACACACACACACAGGGACCGAGAGCATGTCAGGCCGCCGTGGCCATTGTTTCTGTCAAGCTGGGGAATGTTTGGAAGGGGGGGGGACAGACAGAAGCGGGACGCTCGGTGTTGGTGTCCTGACGAGAACCCGAGTCTGGCTGCGGAGTCCTCCGTGATCACACTTGTATAAACAGCTGCTCGAGCAACAACACAAACACAACTCTTAATTGTGGCAATAGCTTGGGGGCGACAACACTGGTCATCTGCCCGGAGCGGACACTACCAAAGAGAAACTCATAACGAGCCAAGATGAGAGATAATTTTTACAACCTGCAAGCACGTACGGTCGCGACATCATTTATTTACATGCTTTATGCTGAATTTTCCACTCACAATAATGAATCAAGACTCAAACACAATTATAGATAGAACCATTATAGATAACACAGTTTAATGTTTACAGCACCTGTTTCACATGCGATATGAATATATATGTTTGATAATAAGCAAAGTAAATAGATCAAGTAAATCAAAGTGTCAAATAGTGAAAATACATTTATACGAGGCAGTTTAGTTGAGTCTATTGTTCAGCAGGTAGACAGCCTGAAGGAAGGAGCTCCTCCTCATCCTCTCTGTGTTTTACTGTCTGGCAGCGGTAATGCCGCCCTGACGGCAGCAGAGACAACCGGGCAGCTCAGAACGCAGAGAAATACTGCTGATCGCTCCAATTAATAAAACTCTCACGAAAGAGCCTTGAAAACACACACACACCACCTTCCCCTCAGTGGTTGGGTGCACATGCTGGAGGAAGACGCGTGGATCATTTAAGGACACAGGCGCATTCCTATGTTTAGAACACGAATGCAAAGCTGCAGTGCTCGTGAGGCATTTTTATGTAACTGTTTTTTTTTTTTTTTTTCTTCTCGGCCCTCACATGACAGGAACAGACTACCTGCCTTCCATTCAAAGACAAAATCATCAAATAAGTGACTCATTCAAAAGAGGAGACACATCAGGACAAAGAGCCTTCAGGGACACAGTAGGGAAAAAAGACAGGGGGATCTGGGTGATGCCTTCCAAAGACATTTCATTTTTATCATGATTTTGGCCATAAAATGAGATAGTTAATTCATTTTTGGGATATTAACTTAATAATATGTATATACAGATAAAATATATTGTTTTCTTTTTGTATTAAATGGACACAAGGCTAATTACTTTTCATTAACTGATGGCGAATGGTTGAGTTGATTAAGTTTGTATTTCCTCCCCCGAACAAAGATGTTTGAATAATAATACATGGAACAGTGTATCTTCACTCCATTTTACATTTGAAATAAATACAATTTATTCATATCATATATTTGAAATTAAGAAGGGTTCTAGCTTTTACCATCTACAGATTCCACTGGCTGGCAACAACAAAAACTTCTAAACTGATAAACAGGACAAAGTCCATCTTTTAAGCAAAAATGAGTTGATGGTGTGAAACAAAGCCGGGTGGTTGTGAGAGTTGGAGGGGCTGCGAGAATCTGCTGAACTTTGTAATAGGAGGAAGACAGAAACAATGCATCTGCAGTGGTTTTCAATCATATATGTCATTTCACCCAAATTCCGTGTTATTTTGAACAATTATGAGGCTCCAGTCTGTTACATCAGAGCATCTCACATCTGCACTGACACACCAGAGGAGGCCACAGCACAGTGTGATCACACCCGTCAACCTCGGCTTAACCTGCAGTAACTGCGAACCTAAAGAAGCCTTGCAAGTGGTCAGAAAGAGGCCAGAGGAACAGCCAGCATCTTGTGCTGGCTGCTCCTCCAATTCAATCAATGACCAATAGAGTGGAATATTTAGGACTGTGGAGGACTCTTTGACATGAGACGAGAGACGCGTTGCGATCCTCAAACAATCAAGACAATAACTTCTCTGCGGATCCGGACTCCCCGCCTCAGAGCACAGCTCTCGTGCGAGTACAGATGTGCTGCGGTTGTACCTGCACTGGCACTGTGGGGGTGTCTGCTGGAGGGACTGCAGCCCCCGTGTTTTCTTTTCATTTCTATGGCCACAATGATGCTTTGTCCGAGGCTCTGTGGCTCTTGCCTGCTCCCTTTTGGTTTGCTGTTTGGTTTGAGGACTTTCGCTCGTGAAATGAATGTAGAGTTGTGGAGAAAGATATCTTGCTTCCATGGAAACCGAGGTGTACTATGTGAGCTACAAATAAATCATTCTCATTCTGACCTGATTTCCCTGGACAAGAATCTTTTCAAAGATACCATCAACTGAAAAAGTCATTAACTGAATGACTGGCTCGTGAAAGGAAATAAAGGGCACGTGTCACTCCAGGTTTTTCGCGGGTTCAAGAAGCAGCCGACCTCAGAAATCATGATGTGCTGTGTCTGTGTCGGTGTCGTGTGGCTTTCTTCAACTCTGGAGAGCATTGACTACTTTCTTCGGAGCAGCACTCACCTTGTGCAGGTGCTCCAGAGCGAGAATTATTTCCCCGATATAAATCCTCACCGCCTCCTCAGAGAAGTGATCCCTCTGGTACAAATGAGTGAACATCTCACCGCCGCTGACGTAATCTGTGCGCGCACACACACACACACACACAAACAAGTTACAATCGACAAATCCAAACGTGAGGTACGAGCTTAAAAAAAAAAAAACAAGTTGTAAAAAGGTTGTTTCAAGACCAAAAGTGCCTATATTTAGTGCTCCACGACTCACCGAGGATGAGATGCAGTTTGCTCTGAGTTTGGAAGGCATAGTGAAGCGTGACCAGGAAGGGAGACTGGCGGATATGCTCCAGGACCTGCCTCTCAGTGCGAGTGTGTTCTGTTGTCTTCGCCTTCTGGACGATAGCTGCTTTCTTCAACACCTGGAGGAGAGAGCAATAATAAACACAGCTCACATTCTGATTGAGTGATGTTGACCATCGTACGTCCATCCTTTCTTTTTCCCGTCACAAGGCACTGAGATCCATCTCAGGAGATTCAGGGTGAAGACAGGAGGAGACACCCTGAGCCAGTCTCACAGAGAGACAAACACTTCCGACACCGACACTCAACATAAAGCCACTGATTAACGTCAAACGCATGTTTTGGACTGTGGGAAGAAATCAAGAGTACCTGGAGAAAACTGCACAGGGAGAACATGCAAAATCCACACAGAGAACTACGACTGCTTGATATCAGTTTAAGGTGATGATTTGCAGAAAAGATAAGAAATTATGTAGATGCCTATCTTTGTGCTTATGAGATTTGTCCTTCGTTGGGACAGTGTCCCCCTAATTTACTGCTGCTGTGACTGGGCTGTTTGGATTCTTCCAATTTTAAATCAAATTTGTTTGAAATCAAGGAGCAGTTTGTTGCCATTTTTTTGGTTCTTTTATTGTGATTCTGGTGCTTTTGTTTGTTTTCATAAAACTCTGCCACAGCACACCGACAACCCAACAATAGACATTAGCCCTTATTCTTTGTCCAGATTTTACTTGCTTAAAACTCTTCCACCATCACAATGTCCACTTCGCTCTCGCCACACGCTGTGACCTCAGACACCTACAACTAGAGCAGTTGAGTCTGTTTCTGCGCTGTACGACAACAGTAAACACACCTGAATAGAACCTGAACTGACGCATCATTTATATGTTCTGGATTTGAAGTTGTGACGAACAAATCCTACCTTCATGGCGTAAAGCTGGCCTGCATCATGGCCGCTGTTCTTCCTGACCAGGAACACTTTTCCGTAAGCTAGAAAGAGACAAACAAATACAATGTGAAGTCAGACAAAAAGGCGTTAAATCACCATCACCTTGTTCCTGAATCCGGCGTGGAGGCCACGGTTTCGTATATTCAATGCTCACCTCCAGTGCCCAAGACTTTGAGCAGCTCAAAGTTCTCCATGCTGACTCTTTCAGTGTGACCTGTGAGGTTAGCTGGGAGACAAAAGGGGGGAAAAAAGGGTTTTTTAATGGCCTGTACATTCAGAAAAGGGAAAGCGTACACATTTCAAAGCACACGTCTCAAGACTTACCTGTGACGCATCACACTAACACGGCAAATCACAATAGTATAACGAAAGAGACATACAATCACTTGTCTTTCCATCCTCCACACTGTTTCATAATACTACATGCCGCGCTCTCGCAACCTGTTGTACTTAGATGATGTCGCCCTCGAGTCAACATCACACCAAGTCACTCATTCCTGCTGAAGGCAAACATGCAGTCACAGCAGTGATTATAGAGCAGCCTGACCTGCAGCTCGCCTCAAAGCTTCAAGCTCAGAGTGCATCAGCAATTCTCCACCTCATGTGGAGTCAAAAACGAATGGTCTCTCTTCAAATGTAACTTCAGTCCATGCTCACGTACACGAGCAATAAACAAATTTGGTTTGTGATTCAAATTAGTTTGATATAAACAGCGTAGGTGTGATCATCTCACATTTGTATGATTTTGCAGTCGAGCATTAAGTCCTGACGTTTCTGCATGGCAGTCATTGTTGTGCGAGTGTCTGTGAATGGGTGACTGTGACCTACAGCGTAAAGTGAATTCCATTCACCATTATTCCATTTATAACTGCAACAGTAAAAGACAGTCTTTTTGGCAGAATATCCAGGTTGCGATGCAATAATCTCAGGGGCCAGCAATCTGTAATGTCCACAACCTGGACAATTGTGACTGCATGTTGTTGTAGCATGATCCTGATGACGAAATTAATTTATTAAGAAAGTGATGAGTTCTATGTGTGTTTACTGAGTACCCCAGGGCAGAATCACCTGTATAAGTGGCTCACAGAGAAAAAAATATATCATTTCTTCACATAAGGAATTGTAAACAAGCAAAATAGAATAATCCATAATTTACTTACCATTGGTGATCTGATGTTTGACAGTGCAAGCCTTTTCATTAGTTTTCCCATCGGAGTCATCGCTGCTATCAGAGCCGTCCCCGGACATAACTTAAAGAGGAGGAGGCTGAAGCCTACACACACTGTTTACTGTTGTTGTTGTTGTTTTTACCGTTTACAAAAAAAATAATTAAAGCTACACACGCACAACTATTCCAAATATTCTATTACACAAGCATCGTGGAGACTCACAGGAGTGTGATCGGAGCGAAGGGACGCCCGTTTTCGAGACAATGCTGCTGTTGCGACATTAATCCGCTCGCCTCTGACATCCTGCTGTTTATTTATTATTCTCTGCTGTCACTGATTCAAATCAATCACGGAACCGTACGAGACGCGCCGCCGTGCTCGGGTTTCCGCGGCCGCTCGATTATTTACTGCCCTGGATTACTCACAGCAGCCGTGTGTGTGTGTGTGTGTGTGTGTGTGGAACCAGAAAGATTCGGTCGGGACTATAAACAGTTGGAGCGGCTAGTGTTAGCATTAGCTGCTCAGCAGAGGTCCCTTTTATGCGCAAGTTAGCGGGAGTTCCAGTTTAACAGCGTCGAATCCGCCGCTGTGTGTCAACGGTCACGGCGCCAGCAGCCACGGCGGCGGGCGGCGTCCCCTCCGTCGTGGTAAAAGGAGAAAGTAGCGTCAGCAGCTCGACAGCGGATTGTCAAAGTTTGAACGTTAGCTAGCCAGCTGCTGTGTTGACTGGCCTCTCCGGAGAACACGGACCGGAACGGCTCGGAACGGGTCGCCTCGGCTGCTCCTCCGCGGTCCCCTCGACCTCCGGCAGAAGCAAAGACGCGGTTATCCGTAGTGGAGATGTCTACATTTTACTTTTCTTTTTTTTTTTAAGTGTTCTTTTTTTTAATTTTTTGGCCGTCGTGGGGTGAACCAGCTCGCGACAGGATGCTTTCGACACAACCTGGGCGACGGTCGGTCACGTGAGCTCCCGGTGTGGGCGGAGCCAAGCTCGAGGAGACCTCTGAACTGAATAGACCCGGTTTATTTAACCCGCTGCGGTCATCGCGTGCAGGAGGGGGGGGGGGGCGCATAGAATAAATGCCAACTAGTCTATATTATATAGAATGTATTATTTTTGAAAATATCCAACTTACTCATACCTTTTCATCAGAGTTAGTTTTAATATAATATTTCTAACATGTTTAAATGAATTGATTGTTAAATAGGTGGGAGCTAAAAATAAAAAAATAATGTACTATATTACTTATGGAGAAGGTTTGGTATCTAATATGTTATACTTCAAAGTGCTTCCGTACCTACTGTTTGGGTGATAAGTGTACACTGTTGACATTGATATCTGCTTCTGAGCATGTCCGAAATAAAGAAATGAAATTAATTATGTTGCAGACACTAAATTTACTCAATTCAATAAATCTAATACAATCTGCCTCACCTTTCACTGCAGGTAATAAATGATCCGTTCTGAACTGCACTAATTGGAGAGACAATACTGAAAATAAGACTTACGGCTGCACATTATTTATTAAAGCAGCATTTGACACCTCCCATCCTGAAATGAGTTGTAGAAACAGGAGTCAGAGTGATTTCACTCCGGATGTGAATCAGATGTGGTTAAAATGAACTTTCTATTCCTACCACCCGTCAAACCAACAACTGGTTTCTATAAATGAGCTCACAGGTGACAACTGATGGGGACGGGGCTGAAATGGGGTCAGATCTGATCGAGACGCTGCTGAATTCTCACACACTTCTCCCAACATGTGATCAGTGCTCATGTCATTTTTATGTGCCAGTAACACGAAGGCCATGGGTTCAATCCCCATACTGGCCAAAAGAACTGCCTTCTAACTTGTAAATCTGTGGAATACAATCGAATGGTCCAACAGCAGAAGCTGCTAAAAAGGAAATATCAACTAAAATGCTGTATCTAAAGCAGGAGAGTCAATCTAATTGTTATTTATTGGCCACGTCGCCCAATGGGCGAGCTGGACTCATCAAATAGTAGCATAACACCCTTCAATTTTTTACTTTTAACTGAAAATGGCCTTATTTTTGAAAATTCTTTCACAATTAGGACTGAAAATCACAACCTCGACATAAAGCCAGGTTTAATTTCAATGATTCTTTCAGGAGAATAATTCAGAAAAATGTTTGAAAAAAACACCTATTTAAATAAACGTGTCCTAAAAACTCAAGAACCTTTTAACCTTCATTAAACCTAAAAAGGGGCTAAAGTTAGATTAATTTGTTTGGGAGCTGATTTACATAATCTACTAATCAGAGAGTCTGATCTTAACTAGTCACTTATTTTCATGGAGAATCTTCCACTGTATAGTTTTTTGTGAAGACAACATGCATTACTTCCACAATGAAAATCAACACCGACTTGAGGTATACATTCAGATACTGTATATTTCACAGTACAACTGATTCCCATACGTTACACTTGTTGAGTTTCTTTTACATCACGTGAGGAGTTGTAGCTTTTACTTTATAATCACCAGGGGAAAATTAATGTTTAAAAAAAATAAAAATAAAATAAAAACATGTTGCCCATTTATCTGGTGTGCGACAAAACACAGAATCCCAGAGAGGTGATGCTTCAAGAGCCGAGTGGTAACAGAAAAAACATTTTTACATTTTGAAGAACCGCCGAGTCCCTTTCGGGAACAGTAAGCATAGATTATTACAAATGTGGTGATTCTGAGGTATCTGGAGCCACACGAGGCAGGATGGTCAGTGAAGTGACCAGTAGCACCAGTGTTTCCCAGTCCCGATCCTCGGGTCCGTTCTCCGTCCCGAGTGCCACAATCTCCAGACTCTTAAGAACCCTTAACCAAATGTTGTTTGACCTTGTGGTAAGTTTATACACCGCATCCCTTCAGGCATGCTTTTTGCATTCATAAGCAATAGTTTTGCCAAGTTAAAAATGTACAAACCTACTTCTGAAAAGTTTTGTTTTTTTTTCCCCCCCCAACTTTATTTGCCCTGTAAAGCACATTTCCACATCCATACACTTGAACCACGTTCAATATGTTGAACCACCTCTGTGCTCGTTACACCGTCCTCTACGTACCGTGGAAAGAGATTTGTGTGCCGACACATGCGCCAGCTTGCTGCTCATGAGTCGACGTCACACTTTTAATTGTGTCATATCACTGGTATGCGAGCTCTGAATCTCTGGAGAAAGTCGCACAGCTCGGAGTTAAAACTAATGAGCGGCATGGAGTCAACACTGCCGGTCCAAAATGTCTCTGCCGATTAAGTTGCTGATGTTTTACAAACTGGTTTTCACCTCCTCTTGATATTTTGCAAGAACACAGTTTCCAATCTGCCTTACTTTTTTGTCATCGACGCATGTCGTCACGCAATACTTGCCGTAATGCTTTTGAGTACCGATACTGGCATCCCTACATGACGCCATGAGAGGCACCAGAAGGTCCAAATAATGCCTTTTAGATTTCGCAATGGATTTGAGTTGAAGAGACCAAACGAGGAAGCGCCGATGACAATTAAACAACTTTAGTTACGATCCGACATTCGTCACAGGTTTTAGAATCCGACAACAGCTGGTGGGTGAAGACCCCTCGTCAAACACTGAGCGTACTTGTGCAATGCATTGTGGCGTTTATTTTGACAGGTAACTGCAATGAGGCGTTCTTCAAAAACAATGCAAAATGTGTGAAACTGATTTAAAAAAACAAAACAAAACAAAAAAAAACATACATAGATACAAAGTCCCAGTGAGACTAAGAACATTACAGTTTTAAATTTGAAGGCAAGAAAAGAGAGGATCTAACATCTTGGGAGGGATCTGCAGGATTTTATTTGTTTCCCCACACGCGCCGTCGCTCGTCAACGAATGGCTATCAGCCCAACGTCGATGAGCTTCTGAATCTTCTGAGCAATAACTGGGTTCTTTAAGTGGCTGAGGAATCACACAAAATTTAAAAAAATTAAAAAATCTGCATTTTTTTCTTCACTTGTTTCAGAGGAAACGCTGCTTATGTGCACAACGGCAGGAAAACTTACTCGCTGAGTGCCTGAGGGTCTTTCTGCATCTGCTCCAGGATCATGCGCATGGCCGGGTCCGACATGATCTGCTGCACCTCGGGATCCGCCATGGCCCTCTGCTTCACCTCCTCGGGGCTGTCGTTCCTCGTCGCCTGGCTCATGAGGCAGCGCTGGATGCCTTCTGTGGCTTCCTGCAGGTGGAGGCCAACGATTAATGAATAAAATGCAATCACTTTGTCTCTTCCAGGCTCCTAAATAAAACTGTTGTGCATGATAACTGATGTAAAGGTGGATCAGCTTCATTTTGGGGTTAATGTAAAATCTGATATTTTGACCTTTCTACATTACACAGAAATAAGCTGAATACTGCACAGGCGCTCCGATTCCTCTTTATTTTGCAGTACTGGCCAATTTAAAACATCAAAATCAGCCTCTGTGCCGCCTGTTGAGCCCCGACAATACACCAGGTTGGCGTTGGCATGTTGGATGAATTTTAAAGAGCCTTCCGAAACATTTAAAAGCGCTCCAGTCCTCTGTAAATCACCTTTGACGAAGAGTCCAGCTCGAGGGCCTTCTGGTAAGCATCCATCGCTTTCGAAAAATCCTTAATGGCCTCCAAAGCGGCTCCTTTGCGTGTGTAACCTTTGACTGTGGACAGACGAGGCACGACGGTTGTAAAGTCCACATGCAAAGACTTAGAAATCCAGAAGATATAATTAAATGAACGGTCATAAAATGTTCTACTCACTGAAGGCCGGCTCCAGTTTGATGCACGCTTCACAATCCTGACGGGTAATTAAAAAAAAAAAAAAAAAAAGTTTCTTAAAAAAAAAAATCAGTCAATCATACGAGGATCTCTTGAGCAGGTGAGAGCACTTTACCTTCAGAGCCAGCTGGAACTCCAACAGCTTCGTGTAGCAGGCTGCTCTGTTACTGAAGAGTTTGGCATCCTTGGGGTTTCTCTTGATGGCCTCACTGTAATGTTTCATGGCTAAGGGGTAGTCTCCTGTGTGAGGGAGAAGAGTAGCTCATCTTCAAGTAGCGTCGAAAAAAAAACCAACCCCCGAAACAAAACAACAACCAAGAAGATGATGTAGAGCTGCGACTGTTCCACTCACCTTTCTGGAAGGCGTCGTTTCCCTTGTTCTTCTCTTCCAGGGCTAAGTCAGGGTTGATGTACGCTAGTTTCTCCTGTTCCTTTAAGATCTTCTCGGCCTACAGCATCAAGGATCATTCAGGTTTACAGAAGGAAAAACACTTACTCATCTTCCATCCTTGAAGGAAACTCACATTTGTCCCCAAATTCGTTACAGATATTACTAACTGAATCCTTTACACCGGGTAGTTTTATTGAACTACATGAAGACGACAAGGATTCATTGATGCTCTGCTGTTACTGCTGTACATAAACTCTCCTCACCACTGACTAGATGAACGTTTTACAATCATAGTTGTGAAAAGTTTAATGGTCCATTTTCTTCTGCGAGTTGTGAACATTTAGGATACTGTACTTTGTCAGTTTTGAGTTTAGTCTGTAGTGCATGTGCCCCAAATATCTGAGGAGTGCTTTAGGAGTTTAATACTTCAGTTATGTACTTTTTTTTATTTATTTAAAGAAAGTCAATTGAGTGGTTTGCTACTTTCTGACAAACCCCTGAGCATAAAGCTGCTTAATACAGATTTCACTCCAACTCAAGATACTTGCAAAAGTATTCAAACCGCTTGAACATTTACATTTTTGGTTGTAATGTGACAAAATGTGGGAAAGTTCAAGCGGTATAAATACTTTCGCAAGTCCCTGCAGCTCTCTGGTCTAAAGCAGTTTCATAACGAGGCATTACCGTTGCGCTGTAAACACAGTTGGCATGAAATTCAAAGTGCTTTTACCTGCTGACACTTCTTCAAAACGTCAGGAGTGCGGTGCTCCGTCAAGCTCTTGTTGAAATACTGAACTGCTTCTTTGTATTGGTCCTGTTTGAAGTACGAGTTGCCAATTCGAGCCAGAGCCCTGAAAACGGAGAGGGAGGAGAAACGACAAGCAGTTATTGCCTTATGCTCACTGAAAAGAGATTTGCTGTGTCGGCATGTGTTGTGAAAAATTCTACTTAACAGTGCAGCGACCTCACGGACGAGGAGCACGCTTTATGGGAGTCAATTTATTGGTGTGACTTTGTGACAAGCCGCTACAGGTTCTGGATGTTCTTTATTAACAAGTCATACAAAGGCGTTAAAATGCAGGATCTCAAACGAACGATGGGAGGCAGAACCAGAACATGAGAAGACCAACAGACTCTATATAAAACCAAATGTAGTCATGTGCATTTTAAGCCACCAAGTTTGATTCATTGTAAGTATTTTATGTCATGGCCTACGAAATCTATTTCCAAATAAAAACCTTGACAAACGGGGGTCGTCTCATATTTACACCAATACTGTATTAAGAGGTTCTCGGATGAGATGCCAAATGATTTTGGTTTTATACACCAGCAGCCATTCACTGCCACTCAGCGAGGTTTGGAGCTGTACTTTCTCCTGCTTTGTTTATCTGTAACTATTTTTGTCACTGTGGGTGGCACATGTGGCTCAGAAGTTGGCGTTTGCCCTCTTCTCTGTGTGAACAAACAAGTGAGACAAATTGTAAAAATCCCTTGAATAAAAGGGACAAAATACAAACCATTCTGAATGTGGTTTTCCTTTCAGGTAGCAGTAAATAAACTCTGAGAGCATACATTTGTTCAGAGTCCCATTTCCACCCCCCAAACAGCTTCACATTTGCGAGCTCGGAAGTTTAAGACAAAATATTGACTTAGAGGGAAACACTCAAGAGGGATATTAAAGAACTCACTTTGCAATTTGTCTGTAGTCTTCTCGGTTCTCTCTGCCAACATCAATGGCCTTCTCACACAGCTCCCGGCATTTCTCAAACTCTCCTTTCTCAAAGAACACGGCTGAAACAGCAGACACAAGGAGGATTTATTATATTCAACACATTTCATTTTATGCCATGTCGGTATGTTAAAGCCCTTAAAGTGATGAAATTCGCTTTCTTCCCCCCTTGATGTATATTTGTGGCTTGAGGAAACTGGTACAAAATGTTTTAGTTGTTTTTTTTTAAAGACGACATCGGGATAAAACCTGCATGATGGATTCTACGTTTTATTTGTCAGCAGTGGCAGATGTGTGCAGCAGCCATGAGTTGGCTGAAGTGTGATATTGCGTACCTGCTTTGTTTGATATGTAGGTCATGTTGGTAGGATCGTTTTTAATCGCTTCTTCATAATGCTTCAGCGCCGCGTCAAAGTTTTTATTCTTGTACGCGGCATTTCCAAGCTCTTTTTCCTTTAAGGCCTGTGGAACCAATTAAATCGCAGATATTAGCAACACCAGCAATGGAAACTGAGCCGAAGACTGGGTGAGAAGACGGAGCTCCAGTGGTTTACCTTTCTTTTGTTTTCAGGGAGATCTTCCTCTTTGGGAGGAGGTGGCTGAGTCTCTTTGGGCTTCGGGGGAGGAGGAGGAGTGGGCTCTTCTTCATCCTCCATCTCGGAGAGGTTTAGTCCCAGGAGCACAGAGAGCGTCGTCATCACTCTGGGATCCTGCAGCTTCCTACGAGACAGACAGACGTGTGAAAATAAGCTGAATTGAAGCAGATCTGTGCCGGGAAAAGTCTGAAGAGACTTTTGATTGCATATAAAAGTGTAGTGAGGAAATAATCATAATTTATATTCCATTAACAGAACATAAATCATGAACTGAACTTCATTGTAGAAATAGAAATTCATGTTTCATGAAGGGAAAAAAAACCCCAAAACACTTGGACATCAAAATCTTTTTCAAAAACATGAGCCCTGTGATTATCTTGCAATCAAAGCATTACTGAGATTTCTTCTCGTTTCTTTTCACATCAGAGGATATGAAAACCGGGATTCTTTTTCTTTCCATGTACTTACGTGCCAAGCTCAGACGGTTTGCTTCTGAGCTGCTCCAGCAGTTCTCTGTAGCTCGGATCCGACAACAGCTCGCGAGTCCGAGAATCCCCCTCCAGCTTCTGGTACAAGTTGGGCATTGCGAAGGGGTTCATCATGGATTTTTCTGTTAAATGTTAATTAAGAACATATTTTCAGAAGTGGTCACGTTCACGCCGTCCTCCACTTCTCCAGCTTTCCCTCCTCTGTAACCCCTGTGTACATCTCGTCTATTCTCTGAATGAATCACAACACTTAAAGCCCATGTGAGCTGCCTACTCTCTTTTTGAAAACCCCAGCACACAATCCAGTTTTACTTTAGTGATCCTGTCAGCAGCCATCTCCAAATCCTCCGCCCACATAGGGGCGAGCAAGTGACTCACATAAGTCTCAGCTCTCCAGAAAAAGCCGTAACACAATATTGTCTCTACCTGCGAGCCGGGCCTCGATGTTCTGTAAACCCTCCTTGAGCTGCTGATTGCTTGGCTCTTGTCGGATCCCCTCGTGGTAAGTTGTTCGAGCATCCTCCAGTCGGCCAAGAAACTCCAACGCCGCCGCTTTGCGGGAGTAGCCCTGAGCGAGAAGAAAAGGGACATTAAAGACTCAGAATTATCCGTCTTTTTGACAGGATAAATGCCAAAACAAAAGACAACCAACCTTCCCCCAGTCCGGCTTGATCTTGATGGTATCACAGGCATCCTGCAGAGCGTTATCGTACTTGCCCTTCTTGGCGTAGGCGGCCGAGCGGTTACTGAACAGGACATGGTTCGATGGGTCGAGAGCCAAGGCCTCGGTGTAGCAGCGTATGGCCTCGTCAATGTTTCCTGCACTCAGAGCCTTGTTGCCCTGGTCTTTCAACTCTGAGACCTGTGGAGTCGAAACAAATGGATTTTAAGACCGCCAGCTCTGCAACTGTCAATTTACTCCCACACAAGAGCACCCCCCCAAACACAGCTCTAACAGTAGAGAATACATCATTCACAGCTGCTGGTGGCAGTGAAGGATTCAGCTGCTCATGTCAGGCAGGTGCCTAAAGGGACGCACGGAGAACACTTCAGTTCACAAACCTCCGGGTGCAGCCGGCACTGATAACTTGAAGGTGAGCGGAGCTGTGCAAAAATAAAGTTTGCATCTCATTAACTACCGAAAAACACTTTCTAATTGGAATTTAGAAATGACTAGAGGTTTGCATTTGCATTAAAAATAGGCTCTTATGCATGCAAAGTATACAACAAAAACAGCCAGGAAGCGAGGGGTTAATAAGATTGCTTATGCAATTTGCTTCTTATTGATCCAAAAAGCATAGTTCTTCCTAAATTCACTCATCTTGTTTGGGTTGAATGATTACTATTGAAATTATGTGCAGCAGAAAAAACAAGTAAAGAAATACAAGAACTTGTCAACAAAATGTTTTTGAAAAACTACTGGGAGGAATGTCAGACAAACACACGATTGAAAAAAAAAGACATGCACTACAGTTTTATCAGTTTAAAGGGGGGATCCAAGGGGAGAAAGGAATCAGGAATGCAATAGACAACAGCATCATTGTACGACGTAAATGTGTGCAGCTCGAGTGTCCACACTGCTATTTGGCCCATAATGAGCACAACATGAGTGGAGGTACTCGTGGCAAATCAAGTCTGAAAGTGGCACAGATCGAAGACGATAGGACAGGAACTGAAACCGCCATCTACTTCGGCAGACTTTCTCCGGGTCTGGACGAAGGAGAACGGTCTCCGTCATTTATATCTTTGATGGAGAAATACCCACACACGACAAAAACACAGCTATTGATTTTAAAGGTAGTACTGGGCACACAGTCATCCCTGTCACCTTGAGATCTGTTACTCCTGCATGCAGGCAGGTTATCCGACTGTCTCCAAAACACTGGGCAGAATTGATTACACAATGAGGAAGAAACAAGCTGCCTGATATCACTGTACTTCACCCAGTCTAAACACCCCCACATATCACATCACAAAAACATTACAATACCCAGAGGGGCAACGTTTTTTGGGGGGGAGAAAATACAACAAATACTTTCTCCATCTAGATTTGGTGAAAGTATATTGTAAAATACTTCTATGAAATGGCATTGACATTTTTAACCTTGTACAAAATGTGAGCCAATACCAATGACACAAACTAAGTCTTATTTAGACATTAAATCCCCAAATTACATTTCGGAGAAGCTTCCTCACTGATTTGTGCAAAGAATTATATGTGGATTTTTGTTCAAGTGAAATCTGAGTCCAAACAACCTAGGCATATTTAGGTCACTAATGTGAATGAGTGCTTGTATGTAGTCATAACCAAATAAAACAAATCTATAAATATTATCTAACAGATTGCAGGTCACAGATGAAGGTAGCTAAGCTGCTTCAGTCACATGAGGGAAACCTGATATAAAAGGTGATCATTTAATGTTTATTAATGCAGATCTATGATTGGAATTTCTTGTACTTGTGCAGTTATAATAACCTGAAGGAGTGCCATTCATTCTTAGATTATTTAACAAATATTATACAAGTAGGATGCACCGTGGAGCGACCTCAGACTGTCTCTGGTTTGAATCTAGCTAAATTATGTGAAACTTACATTTTCTGTGCGTTTCCACTTAATACTCTGGTTTCCTTCCACAGATTGAGGTTAACTATTGACGAAATTAGTCATTGAAAGTGTTTGTCTTCGTGACTTTGCATATTGATGGACCGGCTGGGACCAAATAAACGGGCTTAATAGGTATGATATAAAGAAAAAAGCCCTCATTAGCTGTACAATAAATGCAATAAATGATCCGCTTACTGTTCAGGATTACAAACATGAATGAGCCGTCCGGATCGAGGCTGGCTCGTGCAGGCTGCGGACAGGAAGCGGTAGTGGAGCACACACTGCGGGTGTAGCCATGACAGCGGCACCGTGTGTTTCCAGAAAGATCATCCGGCGTGAGCCGGGCTGCTGAAGCCGCTCCAAAAATACCCCGCAGCATGTGCTGCTCACCGACCACGGCGCTCCGAGCTGCCGGTGCTCACACACAGCCCGCCGTACCGGATCTAATCGATCTACGAACGTCATCTGCGCTAACCTTGGAAGTGTGCAACCATGAGTTAGCCGCAGCCGCTTACTTGGGTGGACGTCGAGCCCGACCGAGTTTATCACGTGTTAGGACTTAGGCACACTGGGTTTGCCACGGATCTGTGTTGTCGGATCGTTTAAGTTCGCCTGGGCTCGTTGAGACGAGATAACTGCAAACCAACGCGTCCCGCAGCTCGGCTAAAGCTAACTGGCTCGCTAGCTTAGCAAATAGGAAGGTTCCGTCTAAAAAAGAAGACGAACGACAACGACCTCAAGCCGCCACGGCGGGGGAATAATCAATTTAAACTCTTAATCACACACACGTGTCTGGAATGGCGTTGGGTTTCCCTGTAGGACCAAAAATGAGAGTTGCAGGACAGACACTTACTTTCTCCATGGTGAAGCATGAGGTTCCTTCCAGAAACTACCGCGGCGAAGCTCCTCCCCCTCATCAACACGCTGGTTGCCAGGTTGGATTGAGAAATCCGCTTTGGCGACCGGATTAAATAATGCAAAAGAAACTTCTGGAAGTCCGAAGAAAAATCCAGTTTTGTGTGACGTAGTAGATATGATGGAAAGATTACAGATATTGACGTTATAAACTAAGTTATACAAACCACAAACTCCGTTTTTATTTTTACTAATACTTACTGTATCCCCATGAATTACTGTAATTCATGGGGATGATCTTCCTGTCCCTTAGGATGCAATAATTAAGTATTTTTTGTTACTATTATAATAATTATTATTATCATTACTTCTTCTGGCACTGCACGAACTGCTGCATTTTTCAACACTGTCACAAATGGTGAACTGTTTTATATTTTATTGACATTGCACAAAGTGTGTGGCAATATGACTCCAATGTGAAAACAATGTAGGTGGCTCTCCAGTATCAGGGGACTGGAAGTCAGTTTCTGCTCGGATAATGGAGCTTCATGGTCTTCAATTCCAGAAAAAAATCCAAAATGATCCAAAGGATCTCACTGGACTCAAACACACGTCTCACTGGACTTGGCCTCCAATGGTCTGATGGTGAGATTTTCTTTTCAACCCTGTAACATATACTACAACATGAAAAAAAAGGCTTCTCACCAGATGCCTTGAATAGCAATTTATGTTATTCTCCATCTCGTGGACCATTACCCTGCACAGAACTTGTTTGTCTTACAGGTCAGGCTTCTGTGTGTGTTTTAGAGATATTTTTGTTGTTAATAGTTTTCATAACCGCTTAAGATTGTTAGTTGCATTACTTTATTTATTTTGTTAAATGTCTTTGTAAAGCATTGTTCATGGCCTCAACTTTAAGTGTTGAATTTCCGAGCTGGGATTCAGACCGTGAAGGCAACATTTTTATAATCTGTGTGGAGCCAGTCTATCAAGGTGCCAGACTTTATTAACTCCCATTTATTATTAATAAAATGTATTATTACTTTAATTCACTTATATCAACAGAAGTCGCCAGTAATCAGTGTTCAAATACATCGTTTAAACATTTGCTAAAGCAAAACAGTCATAGCTGTGGTCTGTATTTCAGAGCTGTTAGCTTAATGCTAACCTTTACGCTAGCGTTTTTACATACAAGCAGCAATGAGAAGCTACGAAAGTAAAACGTTAATTTAGTTATTTTGTCAGTCAGTTAATGTAGAACTTTGTTTCCCGTTTTCAGAATAAGCGACTGAAGAGGTCTGCCGGTTAGTTAAATAATCCACAGAGATGAGGAGGCAAGAAAACCAGCCTCCCCGACCAATGACAGGTAAAAGTCTTCTATTTAACCTTTTGTGTGGCTTTTGGCTATGTATTACTTATTTGCTGCCAAAAAATATTAATCGGAGACCTCAAAATCTAAAGTTGAGGCCACAGTTTAAATTGTTATTTCAGATGTCAGATAATAGGTCTGAAGCTGTTTCTTTTATTGTGTTTTGATTGTTAAGATTCAGGAAATTGGAAAGCAATGAATATATACTCATATTTTCATGTACATCATTGATTTTCGTGACCTGTGAGCTAAAATTGTGAAGAATAAAACATAAAAACGGTCAACGTTTATTGAAAATTTTCTGACATGCACTTGGAGGTCAAGATTCAAATTGACCAAAGTGTTGTAATATTCAACAGTGGAGTGACAATACCTTTGTAATACTTGCTGATAGAGCTCATAACAAAACACTGATGATAAGTACTTTTTTTTTTTTTTTTTTTAATTCACTCAGCTTCCTCTAAATGTTGGCAGATCTCCCCTGACCCATTCCCACCCCATACTTTAAATAATGTCTGGTATAGAGAAAATCTGAAGTGTGCTGGTGAATGTTCTGGATTTTATATTAACCAATATTGGTTCAGATTATCAAATATGATTTGAATTGTGAGGGGAGAAGGTTTGTAATTCATTTCAAAATAGGTCTTGTTTTGTGTGGTGGCAGATTAATTTGTGTTAATTTTGTGTTTCCTCTGCTGTCGCCATCAGACTGGCTCACTGTGCCGCTCTTCAACCAGAAGAAAAGAAACAGGATTCCTCTGACATCCGCTCCCTCTGAGAATGAATTCTTCTCCCACACTGAATTCATGGCGAGCTCCAGCTCAGCCACATCTCAAAGTAAACCAGGTGATGCAGAAAGTCCTCAAGTCTGCACTGTTTTCTGTCACTAGATGGCACTAGACGCCATTGTATCCCAATAGATTTGAGGCATAAACTACATTAAAAAAAAAAAAAAAAAAGTGAGATCACATTGTTTAAAACTACAGACAGGAAAGAGTTGAGTATTGATCTGTTTCTGCCCAGGCGGGTGTCACCAGACCTCTGGTCCATCTGCTGGTGGTCTTCAAACCCTCCAGTGGAACCAGCAGTGGAACAAGCAGAGCCCCCCTCAGTCCTCTCCATCCCAGCAGTATGGCAGCACCAGACCCGCTCCGGGTCCCGCCCCTGCAGCGAGAGCCTATGGACTGATCCCACATCCGTACAAAGCTGGAAACAAAAGGTCAAAGGTCATATGCTTGTTTTTTAATGTTTTAAATGCTGCAAATATTTTTTTAAAAAGTGTTGTATTTTAAATTCCAGCTCCAGTCACCCAGTCAGACAACAGGACTTGAGCTCCAGCTTTAATTTCAAATCGAACAAATATCCACAAAGTCCCCCAAGCAAGCCGCCCCCCCTCGCAAGCCTCTCTCAGAAGGGTCCGCAGCCAGCTCTCAGCCAGCGGAGACCTCCAGGTCCTCCTCTTCCTGCTGCCGCCACCGCTGCTGCTGCCGTCCCACCGCCCAGGAATCCCTCTGCTCCCACTGCACAGCCCCAGAAAAACTCCTGGAAGTTCACCAACAGCTTTGAGCCCCTCGGCTCATCCTTGGAGAGGAAAATGAGTTTGAGCCAATCCCAGACTGCGAAGCCAAGTCAGCCTCAGGTAGATTCATGGACAGTGGGCAATAACACATAAATGTATCACAAATAGCTGGAAGTTTAATCAGTGATCGTTGCAACCTTCTTCTACTTACCTTCAATAGGGGAAATCACCCATGAAGCCTGCAGTGGAGAACTCACTGAGGATCCTGACTGCTGTGATCGAGGGCATGAGACACTGGAGCAAGTTTAGAGACAGAGTGCCGTACTTGTTTGAAATATTTGGTGAGCTCATTTTTTGATCGTATGTAGTTATTTAACCATTTTGTCTGATTAATCTGGTGGCCTTTGTTTCTCCCTCAGCCACACTGGACTCTGCGGTCACACTGGGTCGCTATGGAGCCAAGAGCTTCCTCATGAGGGACGGCAAGGACGTCGTGCAGTGTGTGTTTTATGAAAATGTGAGTTCAAGAAGAAAGTATCAACACGAGAATATTCAGAAGTTAAAGTGAACGGATTTTAGATACAGATGAGCCACTCCTATCAGCTGAGAGACATTTGACCCAGGAAGGTGAGGTAGTTTAGAAAACTTTCTATTGTATTGAACAAACGTGTGACAGCAACGTCAACATGTGTTTCAATAGTCCAACTTCATTGCTCCCCTAAGCATATATTTCACGTATAATTTCACTGGTCAACTGTATGATGTCTCTGATATTCGTTTGGGAGAGGCCTATTATATTTTACTAACATGCAGCCAAAAGTTAACTCTCGTCAGTTGTGGACACACTGTGAGGCAAACAGTTACACTACAAGAGCGACCAGCAAAGCCTGAAGTCAAGAGTTTGGATCTCAAAGTATTTTTTTCTTAAATGTAAATATAATTTACTTATAGATCACATTTTATAAGTAAAACAATTCACATAGTCAGGCACGTTCTGCCAAACCTGTAGGGGGCAGTGTAACAAGAAGCATCAAGCTAATATAGCCAATCAGAATCCTGGAAAAAAAAATCACGTCATGAATTGAGATGTAAATATCGGCCTACCTGTCTTTAGATGTAATTGGAAACACAGAGTTTGTGCAGATCTTCACCGTGGGTGGAGATTTCAGGAATAATCGTTTGTGGTGACTGGTAGCTGCGATTACGTGTAAAAGCGCGACCCAAACGCAGAGAAATAGCACCGTTTTTGTAAAGACCTGGGTACATGTAAACGTGGCCTCAGACGTCGCCCTGCTTCAACACACCTGAGTCTAATGTCATTAAGCTTAGAAAAAAAAAATCCCAACAAGGAATCCTCATCACATTCAGGTGTGTGTCAGCTGGGAGCCAGGCAGGACGGTGGCCCTCCAGGGTCAGAGCAGAGACACTATGACACATTGTGAGGGTGACGCAGGAGATAAAACTGCTAACAGATATAAAAACTCGGCCACATTCGTATGAGATGGTTTGTTCGACGTTGCCTTAGTTTACTGTAAATGTCAGGATCCTATAGAACAAGTGTCCCGACCGTAACGCTCCTGATGACGAGTCCTTCTTTATCGCTCTCCCTTAGGATCATGATTTGATTTCACGTCTTAGAATCCACTTACTTTTGTGAGTGTGTGTGACTGTTCCCGGGCCTTTCATCACAGATATCTGAGGTCAGCTGCGGCGCCCTGGAGCAGCATTTAGGACTGGGATGGACGTAGTGGAAAAAAAGCGCTGCAGTTTGACTTGATTCCTGCGTTTTGTCTTGTCAGGAGCGGGTGTTGCCGCGCCTCATCCGTGGTCAGGTCCACCGCTGCGTCGGGACCTACGACCGCAGCAGAGACGTGCTGGTGTGCGTGTCCGTCCGGCCCGGCCTGCCGTCAGAGCAGAGGAACGCTCTGGAAGCCGTCAAAGCCTGCGACGCTGAAATGAGGGCGCTGGTTAAGTCGTTCAGTGAGGTGTGAGCATCAGGGAGGTAAAAACAAGTTCAGTTTGATGGGATGATGTTAAAGCAATGTTCAGTGCTATTTAATCCAGTTCAGATTCAAACCGTTTTAGTTGTTAGGACAGATTTGGGCCTGTAGAGTGCGCTGTGTCCATTTGTATTCCCTTCCATAGTTCCTTTTACTGTATGTGTTGCTAAACAAATGTACAAAATACAAAACAAAAATAAACGGATTGAAAAGTACACCCCAAGTCATGAAATATTTTTTTTTTATTACAAAGAAAATTCACAGAACAGCAAACATCATTTTGAAGGTTATTTCAGGTAAAGCAAACACGATGAGGTAATATCTGAAAAATATATCTTTGAAAAAAGGGGATCAGTTAGGAATAACATGTGATATCAAGGACAGTTAGTTTATTTACAGTCAAACGTCACAATGGGTGGGGGGGGGGGGGGGGGGGGGAACAAAAAAAACCAAAACAAGAACTCTACTCTACCAGAACAGTTTCACCAGTGCCGAGACTTCACACACGATGGTTCAACAGATCGAAGGAGGGAGTCCAGTGTAGCCAGCAACGCTACTCATTCCCAACACAGCCAAGCACAGTATAAGGTCCAACACAATACCAACACGTCCCTCCTGTTCCTCACCAAATATGGCAACATAATCACAATAATCATTTTCTTTCAAAGTCATCACAAGGAACCCAAATATGGGGATTCTTGAATTTTCGAGCCATCGGCAAAAATCCCAACTCATTATCAAACACGGATACGCACGTAAACAGCCACTAGAAAACGGCGGGTCGGGCTGGATGGAGTTGGCAGTGTACGGGGACGGTTAAGTGGAGACATTTTGTCCTTGGAACATGACAGGAACGGTGCCAGCCAGAAATGGCTTGATGGAAAACACAACCAGCACATTAGCTTACTCCGGGAGCGGTTTCTTTTTGAAGCTACGTTTTACACCTAATGTGGATAATGTGTCAGCTCAGCAGTGATAACCAAAGGCGAGGTTGAGTTTTGTACAGCTCGCTCTTCTGCCACTCAAATTCATAAATCACACAAGACGAGGATGCCAGGAATTAATCTGTGAGCTGCGTGTCGCAACCTTTTAATACAGCAATTCATGTGATTTACCTCTCCTCTATAATTGGCAAAAATGTCTCGGGGCATAATTGAACACAAGTACATTACGTTCCTCTTTTTTTTTTTTTTTTTAATCCCTCTTTTCTCTTCCATTATCACCAAGGATTTTTTTTTTTCCTCCTCAAGAACATTTCTTCAAGTTAATGAGATCACATACTGCATCGAGTACAAGAGAAACACTTTACCGCTGAAAAGGAAAAACTAGAAAAGGAAAAACAACATATCACACAACAGGATCCACAGTTTTTCAGCAGAAAAAGATGATTACCTGATCGTTGTATCAAACACTTGTCTTGGTTATGTTCAAAGGCACAAGTTGGTCAGATCACGTTTAAAATCTGGATCAATTGTTCCACTGTTAACAAAGCCTCGTCGCGTCATGCCGTTTGGACTGAATCCCCAACGTCTCCTTACCTTCTGCAATCATTTTATCCTGAATTAGAGTGTTTAGTATTGTGTGTTGTTAGACAGGAAAAGAAAACAAGCGAGTTACATTACACTAATGACAAATCTGGACAGGGGGGGAGAAAAGTTGACCAAAAAAAAGAAATAATGCAGATTCCAAATCACATTTCTTTTTTAAAAATTCGTCCAAGAAGACTACTGGTCCCTCTCTTTCTCTCGGCGGGTCCGACGGTCTCTTTATTTTTGTGACAGTTTGACCGAACACTTTCCTCCCGCTGGTTCGCTGCCTGGTCGCAGGACTCAGGAAAGTCTGAGGAAAAAAACAAAACTCTCCAACAAGTTTTGTCACTTTCAAAGCTCCTCATCAGCTCCGGTACATCCACACTCATATTTACAGTCCAAACATCTCTTCATAATACAGTTCCTTCAGAGTTTAGACACACGAGGTCTTGGTCTGTGAAGTCCACGAGTCACAAAGCAACACGTTGTCATGCTTCCTCAGACAGATTCCGGCCTGTTTTGGAATGTTTCTTACACACCGACTTCCACGAAACACTTTTTTTTTTTTAGTGAGCATTGGCCTCGTTTACGGTCACTTTCACAAACTCATTTCCAAAACAGACATAAAAGAAAACAGACCTGTGGGAAAGCCATGAAACATTTCAAGGTGAAATTATAGCCAAAGGTAATTGTTTGTTTTTTCATATTTAAACCAACCGTATTCGGATGAATGAGTCACGCGACGGATGCAGGAAGACGGTGTCGGTTGTTGCCTCAGCTTCCACAGTAGCATCCCCTTTTTAAAAAAAAACAAGATGCAGGTGTCTTTTCATGGCGTCGAGCCCTGGTTAGTGGGAATGGCCAGGAGAGAAAGGAGGGCGAGGAGGAGGAGGAGGAGGGATAACTATAAGAGTGTGGGCAGAGGGGTCGGGGACAGTTGCTCCTTCGGTGCATATTTGGCAAAAAAGGGCAAGAAGACGGTGAGCATGACTCCAACGATGGCCAGCATGTAGCCCCAGCCGATCTGACACTCGCCGGCGTAGTAGATGTCCGACTCCCCGCAGAAGGATCTCACCAGTGACGAGTTCAGGCCGAATGGGTAGACCAGCAGTCCGGCGGCCATGATGAACACTGCAGAGGAGATACAGGAGGACAAAGGAAGTAAAGACGGAGCATAGTTCATTTCAACGTTGCAGGAAAAAGACACGGGAAGATAATAAACTTTCCATTTATTGAGGACAATAATGATAATTGGTGGTTTCAGAGCAGGATAGGTGGAAGTGTTATTGCCTCATAGTGGCAATATTCCCCAGTCCCATATGGTCTAGCGGTCAGGATTCCTGGTTTTCACCCAGGCGGCCCGGGTTCGACTCCCGGTATGGGAACGTTCCTTTAGCGGACAATGGCTCCCGAGAGGCTATAAAGTCAGAAATGTATTTATAATTAATAGCTTGATCATTTAGTATTAGTCAGTGATACAAGAATATGATATATTAACTGTAAAACTAATTGATTCATGTGACTATTAATCATTTTACCCCAATCTGAGTCTGAATTTAGTGACAGTTTTTTTTTTTTTTTTAAAGGGGGAATGATGTTCTTTTTACAACTTATCTTCTCATTCTCAAATGTCTTTCGACCTTCTGCAGTTTTATATTTCTCTCCCCTTTCTGAGATCAACGGATCAGTTACTGTTCGTCGTGCCAAAGTCAAAGAGGAAGCTGAAAGGTGACTTTTTCGGTCACTGTCCTGAAACTAGAATGAACTGAAGAGATCAGACAGACCGACTGTCGTTCTGAAGTATTGCTTCTTGTATCGTCACAGTATATGTTCATAAAGGGCTTCATAAAGAAAGGTGAGCTGAGATATTCCGTTGGGTTCCTGGGTCATCGAGGAACTCGTCATTTGAGCGAATCCACCCCTGAACATGTCTGTACTTGTCGTGTCAGCCGAGAGTCACTTGGTGGCAGTAGAGATTTTGCAGAAACAGTCGGCCTCAGAGTCAAGTGTGTCATTTAGACACTTCATCAGGTTGAAGTGCCTCCATTTGCACTGTGGCTTTAATTCTCTACCTTTTGTTTCACGTATAAATCAGGATCCAGATAGCTTTATAAGAGCAGCGGCGTTGGAACAGAGTCTTTAATATATTGAACAACAAAAGCACGTATGACCCGTAAATGACAGAAGCTGCTAATGCACAATGATTCATCCTACATTAAATCCACTTATTTTTCTATACTGCAGTGCTTTTAAAAGAAATAGAAAAAAAAACAAAACAACTCTTGTGATCAGCTTTCTCAGCCTCTGCACTCAGCACCCATGCAGCCAGAGAGCAGCTCACTTTTACAAATTGAGTCAAGTCTCCCAGCCCGCGCTGCCAAGCAGTTATCGACTGTGCTACCGGCTATCATTGCTGCTCTTAGTCATTCGGAGGGCAGGCCGGATTTCCATTACAGGTCCAGGTGTCGTGCTTGCCTCAGCGTTAGAGTGCCGGGGATACTGGAAGATCCTGTACCTGCGATACTGAGCAGAGCTCTCCAGAAAACACCACAAACATATCTTTTATTACGTTCTATTGATTTCAGGAGATGTCAGAGATTTCTACTTTCAAGGCCAGCGGCTTCATGGTCAGAGTGAAACACGCCAGAAGTACAATACAAAAGCTGAGTATTGAATCGATGGCGTGCGTGGGCAGTGAACAGTTGCATTTGACGAGGACGGGGAGGGAGGAAGCTTTCAGTGATGCCCCAGGTCCTCGCCGGGGGCTTTGGGCATGACTGTTAGGTAGAAGACAGCAGAGAGACGGGGAATAAAGACAGAGAACACTAAGAGGTGTCTCTCGAGCGTGGTTTGTCTAGCCTGCTTTAGTATCTCTCTGTGGAGTTCACTGAGGGATTTCCTCTCAGCTTTGATTATGGCAGCTCTGTATTGTGCCCTCCCGGCTCTGTGTTGCCCCGCACTTTATCTACAGAGGCCCAATGCCCGAGAGCTCGCAGCCTAATGACACTTTAATGACCTTCTTTATCAAACTACACTTGGCTTTTGGTGAAGAAACACAAAGGCTGAGACCAGTGTTTTGCAGCCCGAGGCCACTTTCAAACTACACTTGAAGTTATGGCCGACTTGGACACAGACCTAAAATGTGTACACGAACAACGGTGTGACTCAAGCCTGGAACAATCCATACAGGAGTTGAAATCCAGATGGGACCGAACAGAACAGAAGGAGAGGAAATAGAAACGTGTCTGTTATCAGACCAAGGCGGATTAGATTTCTCAGTCTTTAATGATCTGCATCAGATGTGAAGCTTCGAAATAAATGATGAATGTTATTCTTCAGATCCGTTAGAGATCAAACTGGAATAAATGGCTTCCACCTGTCTGGAAGTGAGGTCATTAAAGTCTGTTCACTTATTTGGCCTTTTGAGTCGTGAGACGAAGCCTCGGGTGACATCCCTGAAGTCGGTGCCGGCTGAGGGTGAAAGTTTGTAACTTGGAAACACGCGCGCGTCGCCCGACCCGTCTGTAGAAGCCCCGGGGTTCATACACGCTCCGCTTTACCGCTCACCAGACTCTTGGATCACACTGTTGGCAGCCCAGTTGCATCGGGGGCAAAGTGAGGACACGATTTTTGACAAGCAAGAATAATGAGTGGAATGAAAATGCCACTTCTTTTTTTTTTTCCTACCGCAAAGCAGTTCAGTCCTTTACATTAGGAGTGCTTTGGCAAGTCTGACAGTGACTGGTTTTCAAACCACGCAGACTTTCGAGGAGCTCTGAGAATGGATGAAGTTGATCAATACCTCAATAAAGAGGGAATATGGACACCTTTTAATCCACATTTTCTTTCTTTTCTGCTCTGACTGCAAAAAAATGTATGTATTGTGAAGTTAAAATTTTTTGATGAAGCTATTTCATTACAACAGATACATAAATCTTTAGACTCATTATTTTTGTAATAATTATATTATTCTATATATATTACAGTGATTGGTGAAACACTCGAGCCAATTAAACGTGGGCGTATAGTTTGGTTTTTTTGCAACTTCAATTTCAAAATTCTATTCAGGCATCTGATTAGGATGGGACGACAAAACACAGTGTTGTGACAGCATGTTCCTCCATTTTCGTTCAGGTTGTGACATGCTGTGGTAGAGAAAACAGTACTTAAGTGGCTTGCAGACAAAAAAAAAAGTCACCGCGGGAAAATCCTCTGACGAGGTATTTCCCCTGAAAAAAGTCCCCAAAAACAGAACAGTCTGACAACACCGACTGATTGTGTGAACAAGTTGATGCAGAGATATGCGTCAGTGCGGGAAACCTTCAATTATTAGTCGAAAAACAGCATTCTTGTTTCTACTGCGAGGCAGACCGGAGTTGAGATGAAAGAGGACGACACCATGATGTCACGCCGGGACACTGTCACCTGGACATGTTTGCTGCTTTCTCATCAAGAACAAAACCTTAACAGAGCAAACTGAATACCTCTGAACTGCGACAACAAAGAAATGACCACGAGTTAGTCACCGGGTGACGACTTGAAAGAGCCGCTGAAAGAACATCAAAGCAGGCCATTCAAACAACCCCTTACTATTAGCGCTGAAGAACGCAGAGGCATTAACGTCGCTGCAACTCTTGATAGGCCTAATTTAAAAAACAAATGCGTGTGTGTTAAAGAGCTGAACGCAGGAGCTGACAGGCAGCTCCTCCATCACTCACTTCCTAATGGACCCAAGTCGCAGTTTACTAAACATGGAGCTGAAGACGTGGTGTAAAGTCGAGCTTGGCCAGATCCAAGTCCACAGAGAGGGATAAAAGTGCAGAGGTATAGAGTGAGTGTGTCAGACCCAATCAGACCAGCGCCGCTGAGCACACAAAGTTTGGTAGCCCAGCAATGATGAGACAGTGAATAATGGAGAGGCCTCGGCTTAGTAATGCGTCCCAATTTAATTGTGTCCATACAGTCCATTCAGAGCCGATGGCATTGCTGTCAGATTTCCTTTTGTGAGGCTGAAACATCTGCAATACATAGAGACTCCTAGATGTCTTCTACTTTCTTAATGTTTCTTTGCATCCTTTAATACACTTGTTTGTACCTTGTGTTAATATAGAGAAGCGCCCTCGGATTAGTTTCTGTATTGTATTTCCCGTGACTGCCAACTGGTTTGAATGCACACTTCATTAGCTTTGAAGTGCGAGCAGACTTCAGACCGAGGGAGTAAAATATCGATTTGGAAAGCCAAAGCAGCCAGAAGCATCCAAGAGCACAAGATTTCATTGTTCATCAGCTTTGCCCTGTTTTCACAGGTAGCCGCAAGGCTGCAGAAGCCTTTGTGTAGGCTAATGAATAGAAAATACCTTGATGTGCTCGCCTCTTTCTTTCGGTATCAACTTTTTGTGTGTGTGTGTGTGTATGTGTGTGCGTGTGCACATCTGCTGCAAACACAGCACGGAAAAGCTCGCAAAATTAAATAAAACAGATCAGAATTCATTGTAGTACCACGCAAAAGACTTGGCACAGCTTTTACCAACTAAATGAACTAAATTAACCTTGAATCTCTTTCTCAGTGGTGCAGCGAGAAGTGGAAAGCTGCTCCTGGAGATCGTGGAGCGGAGTCACAGGGTGTGTTTGAGTGGTGACGGGGGGGTAGTGGGGAGGGGGGGGGGGTTGGTTGAATGGGATCGTGGGGCAGGAAGGTGTGTTATAACCTCGCATTGAAGCGTGACACTGAATCAGTTTCATCAGAGATCCCTAACACAGAAATCACTGGCTTAGTTTATTACACAAACCGAGACAATCTTGGGATTACTCATGTGCCGTATTACTCATTGAATGCCTGACTTCATCTGTCAGAAGTCTGAAAACTGCCATTGTCAGAAAATGTCAGAAATCCAATATGGTACAGTCGCAGACCTCCAGTCGCCCTGCACCTAATGTAATGCTTCTCACTTTTATTCTTCTCAAGATGCCACTAATAAAAATTCAGTCCTGTCACCTTCAAAGTCCTCTTCATTTTGGACACCAAGGCCTCTGCTTTGGCTCAAACTCAATTGCCACCAGTGCCGACTGTCATAACTGAGTTAGCCGGGGGAAGGGCCGGATAAGCCAGCAGAAAGTGGGTGGCTCTCCTCCTGTGGTGCCACAGCTCTGTCTGCCCCCCTTCTGGCAAATTGTCACATAGAAGACAATATATTAAGTGCAATGATTGTTGTCACAGAGGCACAGACAGAGAGACGCCTGTCTGCCGGAGACGACGACCAGGCAGTGAAGCCTGGTGATTGGGAGCCTTGTGCCAAGGCAGAGCGAATCACTGAGTAAATATTGGAGAATTTTGTGAAAGATCAGAGGGAAGATTTACACTCAAACAATGTCTCAGTTCACGAACATGCTGTCTTTGTTTGATCCTCTTCCGAGCGCTTAAAAGTGTTTCATGGTGAGAAGGGCGCACCGGGAAGAAGCTGGCATTGAAAAATGAGAGCAGTCAGATTATACAATACAGACTCAAGCCTCGCAAGGGAGGAGCGGAATATATTGGAATAGACTAATGTCCTCCTTATCTCTGCTGACCTACACGCCAGAGAGGCGGTCGGGTGGAGACCACCAGCTCCACCAGGGACGGGAGCAGTCAGACGCGTAAATACAAACGCATTAGAAGAAGAGGCGCAGACACCCAGAGGCCCCTCCGGGTGTTGGGTTTGTGTCTTCGGTGTCACGGACTCCCACTGATATACTCACAGTCCAGGGAGGAAACTTCTTATCTGGCCGCGGTCCAAACAGGGACATTATCTGCTGCTGGTATTCACTTCAAAGGCACATGAAAGAGCAGCGCGCATTAGACTGTGGCCTCACATAACTCCCCTACCCATCTGATGCCACATTACCTGGCGTGGCGGAGACACGAGGAGAGAAAACGTGCATTTTTTTTCTTCCCCCTCAGCGACCGTCTGCTTCCAGGTGAGGTTGCAAAAACAAGAAAATGTGGCTTATAAATCTTGATTTGCCAGAAAGATGGTTATTTGTTTGTGCTGCTGGATGCATTTGCCAATGATGGAACACAGTGGCAGTGGGGTAAAAAAAATAAAATAAAAGCTAAGAAATATTGCCTAATTACAGTTGCTACCCCAAAGCAGCGCATTAGATCTGTTGTTCTTCTATACTGCTGAACCGTCTTCTCATTACTATTTCCATAAGCAAGCATTTCCCATGAATAGAACAGGTGAGCTGATCTGTCAAGTCCCATGTACATAATAATAAACCTGATGTAAATGAGGGCTGATTTACAGCAACAGCCCGGGGCCGTAAACACAGACTGTGACCCACATATCAACAGTGTCTGATTGTATATGAAGGCACATACAATAATGCCTATATGTTTTCATGTACAAATATATGAATTTGGATTGTACTATTTAGTCAGTATTTTCAGGAAATCGATGTTGGTTTGGCAATGAAGTGTAACAGGGAAGTGGCACAACAGTGGTACGTCTGTTTGAGGAAATTGCCTTTTCAACCTGCCGCACTCGAGCTGTATTTCCACCCCCCCCCCCCTTCTATCTACGGGCCAAATGGAGATGGAGATGGATAATTTCTTTTCTCTCTCTCACACACAGTGAGCATACATGTTATTCTCCCAACTTCCTGTTTGGATGCACAAAGAGAAATGAGAGGAGCTCGCACTCTATCGTAAGCCATTGCTATATACTGTGTGGATTTTTTGTTTTTTGTTTTTTTTCCCTTTGCAATCAAGCTATCAGTGAGTAAAACAATTGAGGCCACGTTTACACAAAAACATTTTCAAGAGGAAAAGCAAAACTCTTGTTTTCCATATACACGACAGCGGTGCTCAGAGCCACTGTAAATGCAATTTTTTGAAAACGGCTTAGTCTCTGTGGAGATAATTGAAGTGCTGATACTGTATAATTGCACCACCCAGCAGAGGTAGATAGTTGTGAATGTAGACGGAGAACAACAACAATGTTTGCCTCCAGAGTGTCATGACTTCCAGTCCATATTCTCCTGAAACTTTGTCGTTTCATAGTTGACGGTCACCGGGAATATCTATGCAACTTCGTCGTGTGTCTATACGAATGTCCACGTACTTCCATTTATGGCGTATTGTTGTCTGCACGCATTTGTGTGTGATTTTAATACAAAATCATACAACAGCACCCACTAGTGTCCCAAAATGCTCACTCTATCACAAACATCGTGACGTTTCTGTGTAAACGTGAAACCTTGGGCCATTGACACACTAAATGATGGGTGTTGGAGTAAAGCATCTGCTTCTCACAGTCTGTTAGAGAAAGAATCTCTTTGCTCCCTCGTAATTAAGTACAACAAAAGCGAACTCGTAACAGCGAACGCCTGAAATACAAAAAAGTGACACCACTGTAGTGTAAAAAGCCAATGAGCTGAAATCACCTACAGCCACGTATGAAGGCTACGGCAGATGGTCTGCCGCACTGTCGACGCGTACATATCTAAACATGTATGGAATTCCCTCTATTATTTTGACCCCTCGGTGTGCTCCAGGTGAGGAATCGTAGCGTGGAAGATGAAAGTTTCCGAGTTGTTGGAAGTTGAACTGTGCCAGCAATGAATCTCCAGGTAGTCAGCCGGGACCCGGCGGAGCGTGGGCATAAACAGCAGGGACTCCATCCTAATGTGATGAGCTGTGCTCTAGCCTGCACACAGCCATGTTGATAATTAAGCTCAGTGTGCCTCTGGGAAATTATGCTAATGACGTTCCTCCGACTACCTACATATCTCACAATGTTTGGCTTGAGGTGATCAGGCACAGGGCGGCATGTAAAAAAAAAAAAAATAATAACACAACTTTCCAATAAATGTCTCTGAGAAGGGCTCAGGATGAGGGAGAAATAGGAGAGTAGGGACAGAATGAAAATAAGTTTTCGAAGACAAAGTGAAGTGCTTTGGTGGATGGGCCGCTAAGTGCTAATAGGTTTAGTGCTGCGGTGCTGCTTTGATTGTAAAGTAGACCCCAGTTTTATTGAAAGACTAAAAGGAGAAGTGACAGAGGAGACGTAAGTGATGATATCTGCTATTTTTTAACTGATCATTAATGGTGGGGGGGTTCCCAAGCTGAACTGTCGGTCACCACAGTGACAGACCAAAAGGGTCCAGGCTTTGATTGTCTGCAAAGCTGCTTGAAACATGAAAAAAAAATTACTTGTCAACATTCATGTAAAGGCAACTTGTTAAAAGGAAGCTCAGCTTTTTTGTGGAAATGATCCAATACTGTCAATAAAGGCAAAAAAAAACAAAACCTGTTGACCTTGAGCTCTGTATAAAGCCAGATAACAGAGTGATGGAGCAAAGAAAGCGAACGAGGAAACCGATGAGGAAATAAAATACAAGGGGGCTCGGATAAGATTAGCAGGGCAATAAAATAGCTTCTGCTATCTTTAGAGTGAGCCGGCCTGCCTGTGTACTGGTCAATCACAGCTCAGTAATAGGTCTCTTTATCACAGAGGCACTCAGTTTGCTGCATTCACAGGGCTACATAGGTGGATGAAGTCTTTCACTCGTGGCACATCTGGCCATGAAAATGTCTACATTACTGTAAATTGTAATGATTTTAAGAATTTGACATCTTGTAGTTTAAATTCAGAATTGTATTGGTGATGCTGCAGCAACAAGAGACGCCCACAAAAAGTACGAAGGACAAACACAGAAGTTAAATTAAGAAAAAAATGTAGTTACATAAATATTTTAGATACTTGATATTAGTCACTTAATGATTAATAATACAGTTTACATTTTTAAAATCAAGCTTTCTTACCTTTTCTCCACATCCCAAAATAACCCGTCTACAAATTTGTCTTTACTTCAAGATATAAAATATTAAATACATGCATGTTGATTAGCATTAGAGACATACAGTTAATCCATTTCATTAAATTAACTGCCGTAATTCTCATAAGTCCTTGTAGGAGAGGTGTTCGGTCATACTTTGGCCCTCTAGAAGGGAAAATGAAAATCTTGCAGCCCTTTAAATGATTGAGGTTACACATCCCTGTTGCACACACATAAAACCCTAATTGCTTTAATTGACAAATATTTCTGATTAAAACTGGCTCAGGGACAGACATCGAATCATTTAGAGGACTAATCATGTGCATCTCTACTCTACGATATTCAAATTTACTGCTGTGTTGTTTAGATGTGACAAAAAGGTCAAATGGAGAAGGCTGGGTGTGCAGATGAATCTCCTTTCACAGAGGAGAGTGCATTTTTTTAAGTTATAAGAATTGCAATACAAAGCCAACTTATTTTTGAAAAGATTAAAAAATTTTACTAGACTGCAATTTGTACGTCTTTGTCATCGTAACCACTGCTTATCCCACAAATACGTGTTTTTGTTTTACAAATATGGCATCATTAAAGGTGAAATAAACAGGCTAGTATAGTATAAGAGCTATTGCCAAGAAGTATTGACAACAAAGAAATAATCCAGCAAACACACATCTCGGATTCAAACGTGATCAAGGCCGACCAAGTTTGAGTTAAACATGGAAAAGAATGTGATTCATGTGACTGTGAAAGTGGCAGAATTGGTGGCAAATTGGAGTATTTTAAGTGTTTTCTGCAAAAGATGAGAAAAATAGAAAGTGTCCAAAATATGGAGGGTTTTCCTTGTTGATGCCCGGGGTCAGAGGATGATGGAAACACTTGTTGAAGATGAGGGAGGCAACAGTGACTCAAATTACAATCAAAATCAGCAGAAGATCATCTCCGAATGCATAAAACTTGGCCCATTAGATAACGTTCTCTCATCACATGCCACATTCAGACAGTCGGCTTACAAACAGATGTAAACAACATGGCAGCGTGGATCCATCTTGCCTACTGGCTCAAGACTAGAGTGATGGAAGGGCGGATAACTTGGAGCCTTCGTTTCTAACGGAGCACCGTTTGAACCCCACAGTGTGTCGTTACTGGCCGTGTCCATCCCCGTATGTGAAAATCGTCCCATATTCTGATGGCCACTTTCACCATGTGGACTAACTCCAATCACCAGACTCGACGTTCCCCGGAACTCCGTCCAATAGAGCACATTTGGGATGTGGAGGAACAGACGATTGGCACTATGGATGTGCAGCCAACACATTTGCAGCAACTGTGCGATGCAATCGTGTCAGAATGGCACAAAGTCCCTTGAACAATGAGGCGAAAGGCGGCGAACGGCTAACAGAGTGCCTCGGAGAGACAACGAGCTTTTGTTACCTTTGGAGGACTAACCGTGTTAATGACGGAACTGCGCAACCCATGCACACGAGAGCATCCGGTTAACCGGACAGCATTTTTACAGCGAGTATCTTGAAGAGTGTGTCTCTGGGGCTCCCAGTGCATGCTGAGCCATCTGAACTCTCACTTATGACTGTGAATCTCCGTCCTGGGAGCTCTGTCGCGATCACACATGAATCTCACGCGCTGCATCCAATCTATCATCTTAATTACTCCCATTTCCATATCGCCATCTATTTTTTCTCTCTCGAAGTTTTTATATTGCAAATTAATTTACACCTCAGACAAATTGCTCGTCCTTGACTTCCTTATCTGTTATGGAGGCATCCCGCAGTGCCTGTGTCAATGAACAGCCAAAACCAAGTCTGCCACTCAATCCACCGCGGCTCCCGGCTGACTGAATTAACAAAGTGTGACAAATAAATAACAATAATGCAAAAGATGAAGTAGTGATTGGATTGAAGACGTTAATCAGCTCCACAATGTTGCTCTTCACACAAGGAAACACTGACCGACGTGATAAAACCTGGAGCTCGGTTCCATGAGGACGTCTGTGTGTCTGACATTCACCCCATGATTGTTTTGACAGCCTTTGACCCCCCCCCCTCGAGACCAACCCCTCAAGCTGGACATCTCCCGGGTTCAGCAGACGCCTCGGGTCCAACAGCAAATGTCAGCCGCGGAGGCCAGACGAACCTGGTGGTGCTCGTAGGAGCGTCACGTATCCAGCTGTGCCGTGGCACCACAGTTCACATCCGTTTGCTTTAGTTTTTAGAAAAGGAAGGTGTAGCAGGACATGCCACGGTGGATACGGCACAAGCTTTGATGTGTTCTGCCGGTTTGACTTCCTTTGACCTCACACAGGAACACAAAATAAGGAGCTACTCACGACTGAGATACAAAACACTGGTAAAAATGCTAAATTCCTGTTAAATGGTATTTTTCTGATGAAAAAAAAATTAACCCAAAGTACAAGTTCTAATCATTAAAAGCTAAATGAACCTTGAGTTTTATTATATGATATGTGGACAAACACACAAAATGACAATATGGGAAAGGAAAATCAATAACAAAGAGTCACAATTCAACCACAAAGACGTATGAAAGACTGACGCAGACATAGAAAACCAGCACAAAAACTCAATTGCGAAATAACTATGATACGATTATTCTCTCAAAATAACACCAAAGAAACACAAAAGAGATATGAAGAGGGGCAAAACTACCTCCAGACAGAATAGATGAGAAAGAAAACATAAAAGATAAGCTTAACTTTCCCAAAATGACAATGATGAAAGTACAAAGCAACTGCAAATGACGTAAAGACAGAAAGAAAAAAAAAAATCAGCCACGAAAAAGACAAAACAACAAAGAGAGAAAAAAATGCTGCGTCGCAAATCCCATCCACACGGTCTGTCATATCAGAGTATTTAAACATGCTCATTGTAAATTAAATCCCGATAACGTACCGAGTGATCCCCAGTGTTCGACTGTCTCGGGGCCGTGCTGTGGAATTCACAATACGAAATCATGGCTATGTGTTTGTCTCACTGTGTTTTCCCTGTGATTAACTGGTGTCCCGTACGTGCTGTATCTGAAAACCTCAAATGAAATTTTGTGTGCGCCTGTCGCTCGCTGCCGACAACCATCCCCTTCCCTTTTGAGCTTTTCATCAAAATCCCATCTGCCTCGACTGGACAATTTTTCACAGTTTTTTTGCGATTTTTGCAGAAACGGTTTGCTGAATCGTTAATAAAATTCATCGCTCGCTATTATCAAATTTTCCGCATGTTTTGCTGTGCTTTTTTGTGTGCGCGCTCCCATTTTCACTACAGTCCCTTCAGCTTTAACTGACAAATTTTTCAGGGGTTTTTTTTTGTACGTTTTGCAGAAATGGTTCGCGGAATCGTTAACAAAATTCATAGCACACTATGAACAAATATTTTTGCAAATTTTCATGTCCTTTTTTTTTGTGTGTGCTTGGTACTCCCAACGGCACGGGACAAGTTATGCGAGGCACACAGAATAAACGTATCGACAGAAGATGGATGGATAATTAAGACACGACACTTCCCGCCGCAGAAACCGTCCACGTTACCAAGATGTAGTGAAGCGCGCTGAATAAACACGTCGCACACTTTCACAAAAACACGGTAGGTGCACCGGCTCCTTGATGGGTTGTACTGTACGACTCACAACCCCCCACCAAACACCACAGGTATAATGAAAAGTGCAAAATGCATGAATTCATGAGGTGGGGTGGGGGGGCTAAGAACAGGGTGCTTATTTTCCAATTGACTGCTGCACATTTTTCAAATTGCAGAATGTATTTTAAATGGCTTTCAACATCCCGGGGTTACTCAGCTCACTCAGAGCAGGCATGACCCTGACACTTGAGTGCGAAAAATGTAGGGCACCAAAAAAAAAAAAAGCCCTGCTACAGGAATTCACCTTTGTTGTGTCAATTATTTTTTTTGCATCTACCGACAGTTTATAAGAAGTGTCGCGTGTTAGTAGTTGTGTTGATTGCGACTCGGGGAAAGGAAGCGAGGATCAGTATGAAAGCGATGTGCACTAGGAGGCTGGAAACAAAAGGAAATCAGGCACGCCGCACCTGGGCGCAGTCACTATATATGAGCAGCTATTAATCAGCCTGTGTGTGTGTGTGTGTGTGAGTGTGTGTGTGTTGAATTTGTGCCTCCTGCGTTGCTTGTGGAGTCTCTACACAGAGCAGGTGAAGATAAATGAACATGCCTGTGCATGAATCTTGATCTCTATCTGCGTGTGTTACAGTATGTAACTTTGTGTTGTTGTTTATTCAGAGGGAAAACGGCTCACAAATCATAGATTTAATGCGTGCTTTGCAGAAACCCCCCCCCCCCCAAAACTAACCCTAACCCTAAAATTCCTTGATTTCAAAATCACATAGGCCAATTTATGCAATTTTAGGCTAAAAACGCTGGGTTGTGTAGGATGATCTCAGCCCAGCAAGAGAAAGCCTTTCCGTTCTCGTTGCTTTGTCCGTTCAGCAAGTGGTACGCCGGCTGTGGAAATGAATTGTGGGTGTACAGTGAAAAGTACAATCCAATACTGGCTCTGGACTCAGCAGTGTGCAAAAAAGACTTACTGAGTGAAATTTCTGGACACCATCCAGTCCTGTAAAAAAAAAAAAAAAAAAAAAAATGCTACAAAATTGTAATGTGCTTAGTTGCGTTTCCTTATGGAAGGAGGAGAACAAAGCTGAAAACCCCGAGAACAGCGGATGCAGTTGGCTCAAAGGCGTTCGCAAGCCGCCGCTCCAACCTGCATGATCATTATCCAGCCGCACATAGGAAGGGTTATGAAGAGTTGAGGATGCAGCGCGGCGCGTGTGATGGCGGGATGGGGTGGGGCGGCGACATAATGAATCCCTACTGGAGACACGGGGCCCTGCTGGGCTGCTGTAATGAAGCTCTGCCCCGAGATCGCTCCCTGACCCACTGGCATTAAGGAAAAATGGAAGCCATTACCTTCAGCCTTCACCACAGCGAGGTTGGGGGGGGGATTCCAGGAGAGGACATAGGTAAGAGTGTGTGCGCTGGTCAGGAATGGGAAGAGGCTGGAGCACAGCAGGGGATCCAGACCAGACAGAATTGCAATTGTACATGTTGAAAAGGTCTGACGCAACATTGACAGGGTATATGAAAACCAGTGTGTGGGTGTGTGTGTGTGTGTGTGTGTGTGTGTGTGTGTGTGTGTGTGTGTGTGTGTGTGTGTGTGTGTGTGTGTGTGTGTGTGTGTGTGTGTGTGTGTGTGTGTGTGTGTGGAGTGGAAGGTAAAGGGAAGTGAAAAAGCTGCATGTTATCAATTTACTTGTAAATTAGGTCTGGGACTTTGATGCATTCATTCAAAAGCTACATTAAATCTATTTTTTTATTTAATTATGATCTACTTCTCAGCTCAACTGTGAAAGTGTTTTTTGACACCGAGAAAGTATTAGTATCCCTCAAACAATTTAAGTCTTCGGTTTTACCTCAGTGATAAATATGCAGCTGTGAGCGTGGATGCCTGAGCTAACGTTAAGGTTATTCCCATTCTTAGATTTAAACGACACACAATTGCTCATTAAACAACTTAACTGATCACTATTCGTTGATGACAGTCAAATACTACTTTATTATTGAAATGCGAGGTAGAAGCTTCTGTGTGTTTCACCCTCTTGCAGTTTCCAAATCTCTTTTCTCTTAGTTAGTTCCTCTAATTGATGCATTTAACTTGAACACATCACAAAGACATGAAGAAAAACTGAGCTTGAGCAAACCATTGTACACATAAAAGCAAGTTTTCAAACATTCAAATGAGTCATATTGAGGGTACTTTTGTCTGAATAATGCATTTATTATTAAGACAGCGTTGCTCAAAAACCACATAGCCAAACATTTACACAATACAAAGAGAAATATATTAAATTTCTAGAGTTTTGAAACAAGAAATGCTGATATATTGCGATATATGAGACACAAAGGGTGTTTTTGAAGTACTGAATATTCTGAAAGTACTCTCTGAAGTGTGCCATTTTAATGATTGTCCCACCAAGGCTTATCTTTTATGAGTGTCAGCTCAAGGTATTACAGTTTTTATTACAGTAGTAGACTTGAGTCTGTTTACATGGTGACATAAGATTCACCATGTCACCTCAAAGTCAGAAGAGCCAGCCTCCCAAGACAAGGCTTTCCTTGTTGAGTTTGCACGTTCTACATTTGCAGAGATTAAAGAAACCCACGAGGGGCCGCGGAATTTTGAAGGCTCACAGTTTGTATGCCTGTTATGTCCGGCAGCATTTGGTGAAACATCAGTTTTCAAGGGAAAATGCAAAACCTCCGCTGTGTTTTCGGGTGTCGCTCGGAGCCACTGAAAACACAACAGTCTGAAATCACGCACGATTGTTATGTTTCGTATGGGACAGCTAAAAATCAAGCAGTGTGTGGCAAGCTTTAGTTATAGAGGTTATGGAAAAAAAAAATAATAATAAGTTTGAGGCTGAGTTCAAGGCTCCCACTGGGCAAATGTCCCTTAAAGTCGTTAAAGCACCGCTCTGTGTGTGTGTGTGTGTGTGTGTGTGTGTGTGTGTGTGTGTGTGTGTGTGTGTGTGTGTGTGTGTGTGTGTGTGTGTGTGTGTGTGTGAGTGTGTGTGTGTGTGCCGGCGGTCCTCCGCTGGGCTCCTCCTTGGTTGAATGCATCCCATTAGGAGCGGCGGCGCCTTTGTTTGTTGTGGATTTCCCAGTTAACAGACTTTGCTCTTCGGCCTCGTCTGCTGTGTCCATTTCATCACTTTTCTCCAACTGCCTTGTCCGGCAAGCGTAAAAATCCACCGGCGCCCCGAGGGAAGGAGAACAAAAAAAGGAGGGCTCCTGTCTTAATTCTCCACAAATTATAACTTGGTTGGGCGAAAACAAAAACGAGGGAAGTGTCAGCTGTGGATGCTGCGTCCTCCACTGTTGGCTGGTCTCTCAAATTGGAGTGCCAGTGCCTCAGTCAAGATCATTTGATCAGCAGATCTCCGGGATCAAGTTCATTACCAGAGACGGAGTGCCACAGCAGTCCGCCAGCGATGAAGCCTACAGATTAGACGGGCTTTTTGCTTTTGTTTTGCTATCTTGTCATTAGTCCTCAAGCCCTCTTTTCTTCTTTCGTCAACAAGGAAACGGCACAAATTCAGTAACAAAGTGACTTGCAACATCCAAACTTGTTAGTGGTTTTACTCTGGACTAACACCGCTCTCCTTACTTGCGGGGAACAATTGATTTTCTAAATCAAACATTTTGCCACCGAGCACAAAGGACACGCACAGGGGAAATCAGGGTTGGAAGCTGTTCTCCAGAGCTCTGGATTTTAATAAAGTAGTGGATTTTTCATCTCTTAGTAAACATCCTGAAAGCACAGAATGGGTTCTTGACACAAAAAAAAAAAAAAAAAAAATGACATCCATCCTCCACAAGTGTTCCCACTTACGCTGAAGTTGTCCTCGCATGTCAGCGACAGAATAGCTCATAACAACATGTCTGCCTGCTGGAGTGGACGAACACACCAGGCGATTGCTTGGTAAAGGCTGCAACGTGTCAGGATAAGTAGGGAACCCAAAAATACACTAATGGTCACTTGGAATCTCATGAAGTGGTACTTGGAGTTTGTAACACTGAAGGCTCATTTATGCTGGACATGAGATACACACACAGATTCACACTGAACCTTCTGTTGGTAAACCCACATTCATTTTGTCCAGGTTTCTGTCTGTTTCCGCAGTATTACCACCGACACTAGAAACAAAGAGCAGAACAAGAGTGGCTGTTTGACATCATGTTTCTGTCTCATAAAGAATGATGTGTAATTTTGCAAGTCCGAGTTTCAAGGATGGCCTGTTTCAGCACTTTTGGGAACCTCTGTGCTACTTTTTGTACCCTTCAGAGTCGACAGTGCAGGAAAGAGGTGGATCTTTCTCAAAATAATTCAGCCCTTAAGAAGGCGCTGTCCGACTTCATAGTTAGAAAAGCTCCCGGACAATCATGCAATCATGCAAAGGTTGTATTGTGACCTTGACTAGTCTTGCAAGAATAATGTAAAAAAAAATTGTCTTCCAACTTTTTAAATCACTCTCAGTCTGATTCCTGTGTATCCCCCCCTCCCTGAAGCACTTTACCAGGAAATTCTCCTGACACACCTTGAGGTGTTTCATGGCCTCCGAGAGCGCCACCGCCTGCAAGCCCACCTCCGACCGTGACTCTTTCTAACTACGTCAGTGCCACTTTCTGTCCACTCGTCTTCATATTTCGCTCGTATGTTGCTTAAAGAGCAGCTCCTTCTGGTGGATTAACTGAAGTGACGTCTACATTTTACAATAATCGCACTAATTGTGAACAAGTTTGAAATGAAGACTGTGGAATTCTGTCATGGAGCTTGTGAGGCACTGCAACTTAGGAGGAAATATTTCAGCTTCAGGAATGTGTGTTATACTTTAAGTAATCAGTAGTTTCTTCCTCTCACAAATAATAATTTATTACTAATAATTAAATAACCCAATATGACGTGTTTTATTACAGTTTATCATAACTGAATCAAATAATTCACTTCAGAATAAACTTACTGGGTGAAAGTTTTCTTTCCATTCTGATGTTTTTCCTAGAAACTCTTAAGCTCCCACTGAAAATCCGACCACATCCGCAACACAACTTGTGTGTGTGTGTGTGTGTGTGTGTGTGTGTGTGTGTGTGTGTGTGTGTGTGTGTGTGTGTGTGTGTGTGTGTGTGTGTGTGTGTGTGTGTGTGTGTGTGTGTGTGTGTGTCTGCAGGCCGCACACACTTTACCTAAATGGTGTGACAGCGAAAAGAACAGCCGTAGAAATGTGTGTCGACTCTGGGCAGGTAATGTGTATTTTGCAGCAATACAAGAAATTTACATTTAAACAGAGATTCTACTTTCCAACACGTTTTTTTAATTTTTTCTTCCTGAAATGTCATTAAAGCACTATATAAGTAGCATGGCATGGTGGCAATGAATTTTCTACAACCCATTTGTAAACAGGAAATGAGAAAATGAATAATTTACCATCTCGAGCATGTTGGTGCCATACTACTGCGTCAATTGATTTATAGGTGCGTGGAACATATTTAGCACAAAAAGCTAGAATAAGGGACTTCTTCACAGTTATTCTGTTGAGATGGATATAATAATTCCCCACCTCATTGCAGTTTGAAGAAATAATTAGTAAAAGAAGCAAGTGGAGAGAAAAATATTAATTGAGTATTTTTTTTTTTTGGTATAACAAAGGCACAACAAAGGTTGCAGACAATAAACAAGGATTGACCAGTTTTTTTTTTTATTCAAAATTTGGAATTGAACCATTAATTATTGTTTGGCATTAGACAAAAAAAAAGCAGGATGTGAGTTTTGGCCACTTTGCCAATGCCTACTTAATAGTAGTTACAGGTATTTCGCCAGAAAAAAAAAACAGCAAATAAATATATTTCTATAAACATACATTGTGTTCCCAAACAACAATAAGTACATTTGTGTTGAATGTCTGACTTCCTGTGTTGTCGCACTAAAGGACATTGTCAACTTTTGATTCAAAGTCATCAACTGACATTTCATAACATGTTCTATTTGGAGAGTAAAGCCCCAACGCATCATTTGTGTTTTCTTATAAGGAAAGTTTTATGTTTACACAGCAACGTTTTGAAAACGATGACGAGAACACGGACGTTCACATGGACAGACCGCAGAATTGGATTGTAATGTGTTTCTACAGTTTATCTGCATTCCTCAATTATATGACACATAACTGAAAAGTGAATATGAAGCAGTTTTCTTAGTAACATCATTATTGTTTTTCCCTCTACTTATTTTTATTTTATGCGTCTGCATCAAGGAATCCCACGCTGTGTATGGTACATTCCTCACAGCCATAATTCTTGTGGCTGCTCTTTCAACTTAATGCTCTTGCATCTCTTACATCTTTAATGAGCGTTTCACTTCCTCACGCCATCCGTGACTGTGGAGCGTGCACACACACGCACGCTCACACACACACCTCCTAATGACATCAGTTTAAGTGCTGTCCATGCTAATGGATAAATAAGGGACAGCAGAACTTCCCCTCGGCGTTACTCCGCTCCATCTCTATGGACTTCTGAAGTTTCTCGGCTCGAGGCGTTGAGACTCGTCCCGCTCTTTAACCACCCGAATCTGCTTCCTTAATCCGAGGAGCCAATCACAAATCCACCTTCAGCCTCTCGACGGCGATGAATGGCATCTGTCTCGCCTTCCATCGATCACATGCTTTCAGATCTGTAAACGAAGGCTTGAGTAACAAGGATGACCAGAGAGGTAATCAAGAAGCTTCGTGCAAATAGTCAGGGTCACACACACACACACACACACACACACACACACACACACACACACACACACACACACACACACACACACACACACACACACACACACACACACACACACACACACACACACACACACACCGGCCTATCATGACATTTGACCCTTCTTGGGAACAAGGTCTTGATAACAACAATCTGAATCACTCTGTCATTTAATGCTCTCGCTTTCTCCCCTCCTCTCACACACACCTGCAGGGTGTCGAGGTCAAGTGGTGACCTCTGGTCATTCGGGTGTGACTCCGAGGCTTAATCACACATAGTTATTGTTTCGCCCGTAGAGCGCGTCTCGCCAAAACTCAAAACTTGCTGATTCAAAGGCAGATAGATAGATAGATAGATAGATAGATAGATAGATAGATAGATAGATAGATAGATAGATAGATAGATAGATAGATAGATAGATAGATAGATAGATAGATAGATAGATAGATAGATAGATAGATAGATAGATAGATAGATAGATAGATAGATAGATAGATAGATAGATAGATAGATTTATTAGATAGAATAACCATTGTGTTTATATATAGGTCAGGCAGTTAAAGCTTGTTGCTGTACTTTATGATGATTGAATATGGAACTGGAGCTCCAGTTTTTTTTTTTTTTTTTTTTAACGTTCCAGGACAAAACGAAGTGAAGCAGCATGAAACTATTTGCAATATTTGAAAATACATGCAATTTTCAAAACAATACAAAATTACGCTGAATTATAAAAATCCATTGCTGACAGGGTAAACCTCTGATCAGGTACTTGCAGAGAAAGTTTGAGAACCAGTGTAATATATAACACATCAATATAAATATTGTATATCAACATCAATTAACTAGTCAGTTATGCTTTGTATTGCCTACGGATCCTAAAAGCGTGAAAAGCATTTGGAAGTCTGCCATTCAGCAGTCTTTACTTGGCGTGAGACAAATCCTGTGTGCATTGCAGTTCAAGCAGTTCAAGCATCATATAAAAATAGAGGTTCGGACCCGAAAAAGTGGATCAGTTTTACAGGTTTCAATCACCACAAAGAGGAAAACAATAACCAACACAGACACATATTTGTACATTCATGAACACACCCAAGAGCACATCCGCAAGCTCCAACAGCATCAAACGAAACACCACACATCAGCCATCGATTGCTTCCCCCTGGTTTCATGCTTTGGAAGCTCGATTTGAACCCGGTCTCCACCACAGCAAACACACACTGGCATGTTGATTGTCCTTCGATCGAAGCCAAAACCTGCGTGTTGATGTTTGAAGGAGGCTCACTGTGAGAAGACGGGAGAGTGTAATAGACAGGTAATAGTGACAATGGGCCTCCTCACAGCGAAAAGTTATCTGAAAACAATAAAAGGACAGAAATAGGATTTTTCTGACACAAAGACTTGCAGGAGCGCAGCAGCTCCCGATCTGTTGAATCCAGAGACGGGTGATGTTTTTTGTGCATGTCTCCGTTTACTGTGCCATTAACTCTGTGGTTCTGATCCTGTGTCAAATCTGAATAAAACACACATATGCACCGACATTTACGACACGGCGGTGGCGGCGGCTGCAGGGCGCTTCTGAGGGTTTCTGCGAGGCTGTGGAACGGCAGCTGCACGAGCTGAGCCATTTATCAGGGTGAGCGGAGGAACTCATCACCACCACGCTGGGATGTGAGGTCAGAGATGTGAACTGGGTGGGCAGGAGCCCGGCTGAAGATCAAACACATTGGCTTGCCTGCCGAATTTCATGTGTTGCCATCCACCTTTCAACGCATGACACCTGAATCCCACTTATCTTTAGCGTCTGGGTTCGGCTTCACACACACGCGCAACACCAAAAAAAAAAAAAAAACCCAAAACAGCAGCACAGTTGGTTTGTATGATTGTGGTGGACATGTGCAGATATCCACCGGTTGCCTGCGGTGCTGGCTATTGAACTGACAAGGTGAGGTGTCCACACACACTTGTGAGGAGCTCCCAAGCCTTATCACCAGAGAATAGTGAGGCAGCCAGGGTGGCATAAATAGAGCCGTTATCTCCCCCAGAAGCTAATGTGGTTTGCACTTACTGCAAAAGGAGAAGCAGTTGCTTGTCGGCAAAGTACACAAGGACTCATGCATACAGTCCCTGGTATGAATTTCAATTGTGGCCATTATGTAGATGTTGTTCTTTTAAAATGCATGTGTCCAGCAGCCTTGTAATTACAAGCAGATGCTGCTTTATCTTTACTGAGGCTCATGAGTGTCGTGGAACTTGTGAGACAAGGCTAAAAACAAAACAAAAACAATCTAATACGAAGGTTTTTAAGCACTCAGCTTTGTTCTGGGTGGATTGGAGATGCAAGGCCAGTTGGTCGTCACAGGACCTGTGGGAGGACGAGCTGGCAGGAAACAAAGGCAAGTGCAAAACTGACGAGTCGTGTTTCAATAACAAGCCTCGGTCCTTGTTATTAAGGCCTTAAATCAGCACTCATCTCCTCAACTGTATACACACGTTCTCTCATCACCAAAACATCTCATGCACATCTCACAATAAAAAAACACTTTTATTTGAGCAAAATCACACAGAAAACCCAAAACAGAAATTGTTTTTTTGTTTTTTTTTTATCATACGGCCACTCAATCTCCAACACCCTCGCCCACAAACACACGAATAAGCATTAATAGAACCACATAAACACAATGAAGAGCTCCCTTGTGTCAAATTATCATGATAACTAGGGGGGAGAATGATTAACATTTTCAATGACTGCACAATTAAGAGCTTCATCTCCAGGCAACAGTAAAATAAGAGTGAAAAAAAAAAAACCCCACCCCACCCAATCTTTCTCTCTCACTCACTCATGCACACACACTCACATACACACTTACACTGATCCCTTGAAACTGAAACAGCACCGTGACTAATTTGGAGGATGTTTGACAGACAGTACTCTAATGACCAAGAGCCGGGGTGAGGACTTAAGCCGACAGAAAGGAAGGACAAGCAGGAAGAAGTCAAATAAATATCTAAGGAGCAGAAGATAGACGGGTTTACATCAACATACTAATAAACCCAATAGCGACACTGTAAAAGAAAAAAATTATCCAAACTAAATTAAATGCAGATGTGGTGAAAATATCAACTGTGAAATCGAAGGCAAATTTCAATCAGTTAGGTTTTTTTTAGTGTATTATTAATTACTGTAGAAAGAACTGGGGGAAAGAAATCTTTAATATAAGACGTGGGAGGATACAGTAGGCCTCCTTCACAGAGATTAAACCACTGCGAGTGCCTGATTTCTCGATCAAATCACAAGATTATTGCTAACAGCTGCTGGAACTCAGAGGCAATTAAAAGCACAACTCTTCTCAAACTAATCACATTACATATATATGAAACTGTATAAAGCGCTCCAGTAATGGATGGATGGAGCATTAATCTAGACAACCAAGGATCAAAACATTGCTGCCGTTATCACCTACTTTCAAAAGATGCAGCTTATTAATCATATTTCCCTTAGTGTGAAGCAATTTTTTTGGTGTATTGTACATGACTCCCTGCACCGATACCCTCGATTCAAATAAGTCCAATCAAATATTCATCAAACTCTGCAGAAGGTTGTCAGGAAGCCATAAATAGAAAGTTAGAGCAGAGAAACATGCAGCATAGAAGCTCCACAGAACCAGGAAGTCCTGCCATTGCTCTGACTTTATTTATCACACACAGGTGCACGGTGTGTTTAAAATATTGACAACATTTGAAGGGAGACAGAATGATATAGGAATCAACTGAGTCACTTTAAATACATTTCAGTTAAGGTTATTGACTTCTTAAAAGACGCCACCGAAACGCTACAAAAAAAGTTAGAACTAAAAAGTAACAGGCGATTTTTTTTTTTTAAAGATGTGAACTGATGAACCTTTGTCAACCGTGTATTTACATATATAGCTATTCAATGTCGTTAAGGCTGAATCAGCAACTCCGGGCATTTATAACAGGCAGCGTTTCACACCGCTGAGCTTCGAAAGGTTTAATGACCCCTCGTCTACACGCATCTAGAAATAAAACGAGAAAGCCTGTCCTTGAACTGCCCAAACAAATGCGATCTGAACGGGGAATGAGGTCTTTATCCAGATGGAGCCGAATGACTTCATGTGTCGGTTTGATGCGTATGGTAGGTTTCACTGAGACGAGCGTCCTCTGTTCCAAAACACTGTTTTCTTGTATTCAAAATGTGTTCTATCTGATAGACTCAAGCTACGTTTTTGAAGAAATCGTATGCATCCTGTAGGTTTTCACACTGTTATCTCTGGTTTATCAACTGCCAGCTGCTTGAAAACACGTTCGAGTCACAGTTTACTGCTTGTGCAGAGCCTCATCTGTTGTTCGATACTGTCCACGACAGAGTATGAATTAGCAGCAGAGTCAAGGTTAAGAAATGCATAAACTACAGCCACCAGACAGCGGAGGCTGAGGCAGGCCTTCTCTCTGTCCTCAGCACAACGCTCAGGCACTCGGGGAGTACTGAGTAGCATGTAATGAGAATAACCATGCAGCTTTAGTCATGAAATACCTAATTAGCCATTAGCATTCGCTAAAAAGCAGCTATGAGACCATCACTGTCTCTCCCCCACAATCCCCCTCTGAGCTGATACAATACAGCTCGGGCTCCGGGGATCCTCATGGCGGGGAGAGCCGTCAGCCGTCAGCCTATCAGATGTCTCCGTCCACAGTTCAGGTCCCAGCAATGAGACCACGATGACGTCTCTCTTTCATAGCGATTGGTCCTGCACGCCCACGCACGCCATGGCCCTCCTGTTCCTCTAATTTTGGGGGTTAATTAGAGCCCAACTGTGTGGTGTTTACAAGAAAATAGCCATATGCGGTCCAGATTTTCCTCATCAACACTTTGTGTGCTAGGAAAAAAAAAAAAAAAAAGTGGGCTTTAGCTAAGTGTGCACAGATATACACATCATGTACACACACACACACACACACACACACACACACACACACACACACACACACACACACACACACACACACACACACACACACACACACACACACACACACACACACACACACACACACACACACACACACACACACACAAAGTGTGCGCATGCTCCATTATAATGGGGATTGTGTTCCCTGTCATTAACAATTTTCTTCTCTCTCTGTTTTGGGATAATTAAGCAGAACAATTTGTTGCCCATCTTGGCTAATGAGAGGCGATGTGCTGCGACTGTGTGTGTGTGTGTGTGTGTGTGTGTGTGTGTGTGTGTGTGTGTGTGTGTGTGTGTGTGTGTGTGTGTGTGTGTGTGTGTGTGTGTGTATGTGTGCAGAGAAGATTCTTGTTTAATTACAAAAGACAACACGCAAATCTACAAGTTATATTGTTTACCAGGAAGGAAAGTTTTTTTGCTTGCCGTGTCCAGACGAATGTCAAAGGTCAAGTGACGCTCCAGGATGAGGAGTTGTACACAAGTGCACCTGCTGTCGCTCCTTCAGCGGTCCTACTTGTGCGTTTAAGTTTACACTGAATACATTTACATTCATTATGGTTGACATTTGCGATTGTGGCCTATCGATGCCCGTTTGGCTCGCACCGTGCGTGTGTGTGTGTGAGTAGTTTTATCGAGTTTGGAAACCACTGAGAGCTTGTGTGTTTAGTCAGTAATGACGGTGTATGTCTGCAGGAACGGGCCGAGGCGTTGCAGGACTGATGCATCAGAGGTGAAAGACCCCGTCAGCGCTGCCATTGATTGAACAGCAAAAACAAACTGAATATGCAGACCCGCATTCGGGGAGCTGGACGGCAGAACGTGATGAATGTGTGAACGAAATATCACCATAAAACCATCTGTGAAGCCGGTGAAGGCCAGTAATTACCTGGCTGGATTCTTCTGTGGGAGATAAACAAGATGGTGTGCATTTGGTGGTGGAGAGTGATTGCTGGTGGACACCAGAGTCTTTGTTTTATTCGAATATGGAGGAATGTGCCTTAGTTCTGAGATCATTACCAAGGACAGACCAGGCCATAAACTGCTTGTAGTTACAATGCTGTGAAAGATCAATCAATATAACATATTCAGCATATACGTCTCTGATAGGGGCGCATCGCCTCATGTCTGTGGAGCTGATGCAGAACCGCAGTAATTCATGTGGTGTTTTACTACAAACTGAATCGTAACATAAATGACATGGCACCTCCTCTAAAAGGAAGACAAAATATCTTGATGGAACCCTTGTGGCTGGTTACAGTGCCTGTCGTAAAACCCCCTCTATAGCACGCCGAACAATCTCCACATCTTACCACCTTTTATGTCGCTGATGATTGCCGGATTTCTCATTTTCTGCTGACATTTGATCTTAATAGCCATTGGTAGGAAAAAAAAAATGGAATGATAGTTGCTAAGATCAAAGCAGTTTCACAGTTTCGTCTTTCAAGTGTGTGGAGTGACCTTCGTACCGGAGCTCCGTTGACCAGTCACTACTTTGCACTTTCCATTTACTCTGATCAAGTATAACAGCACAATACAGGTGGAGTGGAGTCATGAAGAGAACAAACCACCATCGCAAGCTGCCGGTATAGGCTTCTGATTAGAATAGCAAAGCACCATTTTAATGCTAATGATTTAAAAACGTTTTACCTGTAAAATGGCAAAAAGATAAAGAGCATTTCTTGTTTCGATTCCGCAATATTTTTCAGTTTCAGAATGGTCTTCGAGTCAGATTAGATGCAGGTTGGTCTGCCAGGACCTGGAATACGATCAGCCACAGTGTCAATTATGGAAACCTGGTACAGGAGGTGCCTCAGGAGGAATCCTGCACACAGACTCAGGTGTCTGTGAGACACTGCATAGGAGTATGGGACAAATATTCCCCAGTGGCGTCTGTCTGTTGGACTGAATTATTTGCAGGATGACGTACTCTTATCCCAGGCTCCCAACCCCCCCCCCCCCCCCCCCCCAATGTTCAACTCTATAAAGTTGCCCAAAATGCGCAGCAATGAATCCTGTTTTACACTCCCTCCCTAAGTAAATATGACCAGCGTGCCCAGTGCAAGCCAAAGCATGTCTGTGTGCTTCCATCAGCCACATCACTGCCCATGCACATCTCATGCCCAGCCTGTGCTCACCCAATGTGCCATCTGCCTTGGCAGTGAGCTGCGCCACACCAGGCCAGACCATTGCATGAAAGAGGGGTGAGCCAGCCACGGGGAGGGATGTTCCAGATGCTCCTCAATCCAGCTGTAGCCTGTTGGCAGTGTGTAACCCCCCCACCCCCGATTAATGACCCCCCCTTTCTTTCCTCGACCTGCTCCTTGGGCTTCACTCCCACTATCTGTATGGTGCCTGCCAAGACCATTATCCATGCACAGTTTAAGTCAAAATGCCACACGCTCACCAACTGATCGATGGGGTCTTAAACAGTGGGGGGCCGTTTAAACAAGGAGCTTGGGTTAGTGCGGGCGTGCTCATATATGTGTGTGTGTGTGTGACAGTTTGTGTTGCATGCCCACGTGCCCATCGCCACCCCATCTTTCCCACCCGTCGGTATGGATGCAGGTGGCCGGCCTGCGGGCTCGGCTCCATCGATTGGAAGGAGCCAACCAATCACGCTGACGGACAGCTCCGTCGAGGGCGCACCTTGGCTTTTAATAGCCCTGCCCGCGATGCACACGTTCACGCAGGAAGCTGGAAACAGACAGTAAAACACACCAACTAATGCAGACTGACACCCAGCAGGCAGCCACCGTAACCTTGTGTATCTGCATAATGAGACAGACAAAGATACGGATGCAGAGACCCTCACACACACACCCATACAGGCCAACAATGCTTTCTTTTTTTCTTTCTCCCCCCTGATTTAAGCCTTTCAGTGTTCCTCTTTTGCCCTGTGTGTGTCTCTGCTCTACTGGTGGGCTGAGGAGCAGCTTAAAAAAGTACTCAGAAGAAATGCAAATGACCTTGTCTCATCTCGAAGCAAACACTGGCAAATTAAATTAAGGCACCCCGCAAGTTGGGGAGTGCTGTTTCCTTCGTCGCGTTGGTAATGCAGTCAGCATATATGTGCTTTCTATAAGTGTGTGTGGGTAGTCAGGCAGAGAAGAGTTGATGTTCTTTTTTCCGTGAAATCTTGTTGACGACCCTTTAAATGCAGCTTGAAAGCAAAGTTGTGTGAATAGCAGCTTAACTGTGTTGGCCAGAGTACAATTTCTCAGAAAGTGTTGGAGTTTGTGTGGCCGGTATTGTGAGGTTAGGAGAAAGAGTAGTAACAGTGTGTGGGTGCTGTTTGTGAATTCAGCTCTTTGTCTGACCGCCTCCATTGTCACCGGCACTAATAGAAACTCACAGTCGTTTAATAATTCACACCGAGGTAGGCGTCTACAGTAAACTGTCAACAACACAAGCTCCTACTGAAATCCCATTAACTGATGATGAATTATTCCCGTGTTACATCTGTCCGGGCTTTTATGTACAGGAGCACGCAATGCCAAACTCACACGGGTGTGTATGTGTGTGTACCACACTTCCTCACAAAATTCCTAATGGTCCAGCACTAAGCAGGCTAAACCTGGAGATCTGGAGAGTCTCTGAGGTGCTTTCCATTATTAGAGCAGTGAAATGGAGACCCCTTTGGCCTTTGGGATGGGGGTGCGAAGCCCGGGGACATTATGATAATAGAGGTTCTGGGGGGAATAGATGCCATACAGGCTGTGATGTGATGTCTGAGGATACAATAACAGCAGTCCAGCTACAGGTTCACCTCGACGCATCTTGAACATTTCCTCCATTCTTATCAGATTTAATGTTCTCGGCTGCATAATGGCTTCTCAAGGTTTGTCTTTCCCCAATGATTTGTTACCGGAGGTGAGAGACAGGAGCAACAGAGGGCAGGTAGGCATTTGAATTATAGGCTGCTGGAAATCTGAGTAATATCAGATTATGTTTGCTTTATACATATTTGGGTTTGTTGTGCTCGTGTTGGACTGTTGATTTAGACTAAATCAAATGTTGACTGTGTCAAAACGTATTTGACAACCAACATCGAACTAAATCTTTTCCATCAATTTCTTTTTATAAATCACTTTTTGTAACGCAAAACATATTGTCCTACATACAACCGCAAAATAAAACCTCATTCTTGGCCATAGACTGACAGAGCCGTGCTCGATGTTGGCCCTATTTCCCTTATTATTATTCCATAACATGCACCAGCGTGGTATGAATCTTTTAACACATTTAAACATTCAGGTTACAGCAGCCTGCACAGTAACACTGTGGTTAAAAACTATGAAATAGTGCTATGGGTTGTTCATGCAACCTGAAACTGATTGTGGATTCATGCAACTGGGAACTGGGAGAGTTACCACATGGGAAGGGCCCATTTCCATTTTTATGACAACCACAAAGAAGCAACAAATCCACCGGCTGCAGTGCCGCTTTGTTGCTGTTGAGAAAAGAAACAAACAAAGTGACGGACTTGTTTCAAATACATAAACCAAGACGAGGATGAAAACATGACGGTACTTAGGTTTTTGCTGGAAATGTGTAGCAATCATTACAACAGTCTCAAGAAAGCTTTATAAGTTCAAACTGCGCGGCTGATTTACTGAAATGACAAGAAGCTATATGCCAATGAGTACATGCAAATATATTTAAAAGCAACTCATTGGTGCATGTAGTCAGAAATGCACAGTTTGACTGCAATCAGATGCATTTTTCCCAGTTGGAAGTGGGACGCTTACTTCTTCCTGAGTACTCATGACTGCAGCATTAGACGTATTATTTACTGCCACCCGAAATATCTATGTGAGATAAATAATTTTCTGTTATTTACATTTGTTAGAGGAAGCGTAAAACCGAAAAACAGACATAGTTACTGTCAGTATCAGCTGATGCATTAACATTTGTGTAAATAAAAGCTCACTTTTAATTCGATGTTTGAATCTGGAAAAAGCAACATGAACAATAATGATCAGATAAGGTATCTGAGTGAATCACTTGTAGTTGAATGTATAAGAAGTCAAAACATATTATGTCAAATACGCAAAAACTAAAATGCAATGGAGGCCATGTTAGAGAAGATCTGCAGCCTTATGAGTGGAGGAACGCTGTTAACTAATCCAGTTGTGTCGAACTCTGACATTGACAAACAAACGGCAGGTGCAAATAGATTGACTGGAGAGGGGGTAGGAGTTAATACGCTTATGATTCCTCCTACTTCTTTTCAAACACGTCAGCCTTTCTACTTAAATGTATCTGTTTTTGCCTTTTGCTTATGTTCAAAATACAATGAAATTAACCCTTCGTACACCGTCATTGGCTTTATTGTCGTGAAACTATGAACTATAACATACAACTAAAGTAATCTTTCTGATTGGAGCCTATTGAGGCTAAAACATCACCAGTGGTACATAACTTAGTCCCCGATAGAACCATATTATAACTCCTTCGATATGAACCAGCATGACTTGAGTGGATTCAGCTTATTGAAATTCAGAGTCATGTCTCTGAGAGTCAAGGACCTCTAATTGAATAAAATCTGCAGATTTAAATTGCCAAGTACCATATTTATTTACTTTAAATGAGCGGTTTATCAATATTAGCACAAATATACCATCCAATTATCTTTTAAATTGTCAGAGACAGCCCGAAGATGCTCAGATTTAACTATTAGTCAGACTAAGTGTCTTGTTTTACGGAGTGTTTTCGCTGCACTTCAGAAACAAAGAGACACAGACTTGGTGGGGAAATGAATAACCGGCCGACCTTCTAATATTCAGAGATGTAGAAAAATAAAAAGTGTTTCAGGTTGAGAAATTTGTCGCCCACGTGTAAATATTTGCGTTGTGCAGCACTGCCGTAATGAAACACAAAAACCTTCATTATTATCACTTGTTTTGGGGAGAGACATGTCCATGTTAATTTAGATGAGAAAATTGTGTGTCGCAGTTCTCGATATTAAAAAATGTCCCACGACAGCAGATAGACAATAAAATGTCATATATTACTGTCCCGTCCCCCGTGCCGCCGCTTTATTATATTATTTTTAGGAGGCAGACGTGTTCTCCGGTGCTTCAGCGCGGCTTCTGAAAGGAGCAGGGAGTGGCTCTTTGTCTGCATTCAGCATGTTGTCTTACACACACATGCGTACAGCACACACACACACACACACACACACACACACACACACACACACACACACACACACACGCCCTTCGCGGAGTGAAGACAGTCCCTATTCGTCAGCGACGGAGATTATACCTTTCAGCAGCAGCGGAGCAAAGCTGATATGAAAGCTATATGGATTTGTGTTATCAAACATGCACCAGCGGATGCCCCTGGTTACCCAAGTGGAAAACTGGATGTTGGTGGATCCCTTCATTCCCTTCTTACTTTAAAAAGAAATAATAAATAAATAAAAGGTAGATGAAGATACTTTATAATCCCAAACTGCACGGAACACTTAATGGTTTCTTTTTTTTTTTTTGTAGTAATAAGGAAGGAGCTATTAGTAAAGCTAAAGCCCAGCATTGGAAATTAAAGTGTCTCATAACATAAGCACCTGCTTCAGGAGCCAAGAAATGTCATGGTAATACTGTCCATTCGCGGTAATTGACCGCTTCAATTGAGATAATGGAGCGGCTGGTGGTGGGGTGAGTTAGCGGCAACCGTCCGCATCACATTCGCCACAATGCAAAGAGTTTTTCTTACAGCGACAATAACGGTCTCAGTCATAGTGGCCTCATTCAGAAGCCCCTTCAAAGGCATTTAGTCGGTGTTGCCTTATTGCACAAGTGAAGGATGAGGCAGTACCTGTCAGTGCAGTTCAAGGCCGGTTTGGAGAATATTCTGTTGACCCATGGCTGTACACTATATACTACACGCATGGGGAGAGACCCAAAAAAGCATCACGGACGGGGTTTAAAGTGCATGTCCGTCCATAGAAAAACGGACACACTCTTGACTATATGATGCTTGAAATGTGGTTATCCTGCCAGCCAAAGCTGCTGCAAGCTGCAAAGAGCTCACGGTTAAAAAAAAAAAAAAAAAAAAATCCACGCCGCTGCTGGACCGGCTGCAGGGTTTGTTTGACCCGGTCACACCGTAACCTTTTCCCTCTCTGCCACAGTTCACAAATCTTCGTGCGCCCGGGGGCCGTGAGGCATTTGTCACAAAAGTCGCTGCTTTCAGTGCAAACATGCAAAAGGGCGAGCCGCCGCCGCCGCCACCCCGGCCGCCAGCCGCCAGCCGCCACCTCTCGGCTCTGCCTCGGCGCAACATTAGCGACCCTCGTGTTTATTAGTGCTATTAGCACGCCGGGCGTGTTTTTCATATCCAGGCTGCCGTTAATGGGAGGTTAGATTGATGATGATGATGATGATGATGATGTTGATGATGGTGATGCTCCGAGTGGAGATATTGCATCTGATTTGCAGGGTTTGACAATGAGGGCTTCATTTCCATAATGAATCCTCAGCGCCTCTTTGATGAGCCGTTGACAGAGGAGAACACAACAAGTGCCGTGACTCCTCCAGATAAATAATGAAAGAATGGAAAATGAGCCAGTCCAGTAAATTACTCCATCAGCACTTGTGTGCCCCCCACCCCACCCCCCCATTTGCTTTCTCTTGACTTTCGAGTTTAACAAATTACAACAAATCTAATGGAGGTTTTAAAGCTTCCGCTTACAGTCACAACTATCTAGCCTAGAGCTTTCTGTCAAAGAAGACAAAGCCTCGCCTCTCTTCCACACATATCCTTACGTCGCTCCAAACAGCCAACCTTCGAGCTTTATTGCCAAAGAGCGACTCTGGCTAGATGAGATCCCCACACAGCTTAACATCTGGGCGCTTTGCCGCTGATGCCCTCATAAATAAAAGATAACTCCTGCCTACCGCGCACAGTCGCACTGGTATAAATCATGTATATGGATTTTCACTTGGCTTTCACTCTCTCTTTCTCTTCCAGTCTCTCAACCCCCTTCCTTCATTCTGCCCACTTTTCTGTAATTCTTCTTCTTCTTCTTCTTCTTACTCGTTGCCTTCACAGCCCAGCATGCAGTCCCAGAGACCGAGGAAGATGGCAGGTAATTAGAGGCTTCATGATGTTGGGAGGAGAAGCCACCTTATCTTTGTCCTCCTCTAATTTAGAGTCACTGCGGCTCGCTCCCAAGCCAGGATGAATAGGGCCCGCTATCTGCACTTGTCAGCAATAACATATTTACTTGTACTCTTGAGATAAAATTCCAAATAGCACGGAAATGAATGTGGATGGGCTGCAACGCACATAAATCTGTCAGTCTTAATTGTATTAGGTGGGGGAGGGGGGTTGAACATTGGCAGAGCTTAAGAGAATTTAACTGGAAAGGTCAAATGATTTGAGCTCTTTTAGCCTTTTACCCCCTCTGTTTTACTGCACAACACCAGACATATGTAACACTGTCACAGGGGCAGTGATACACGGATACTTTTATATTATGCATCCACAGATTATTAACTGTTCATGCCGAGGTCATTTTAACAAAAAAAAACGTGTCTCAAAAATAGTATCTGGCTCACTCTCAACAGATGATGATGATGAAGAGCCGAGCAGTGCTCCAAGTCCTGTAAAACTTACTTTTCAAATTCAATGCCAGGGCCAATCTATCAAAAGGGAATTCACTTTAAATGAACACGTTTGATTTAATCAATTACTATAGCGACGATTAAACAAAAAGACTGAGCTACAAATCAACGGTGTGGAGTTTAATGACTATATGTGAAGCCTGCTGTTAACACAAGCTCAATAAAATGCCACATTTGCCTATAAAGCTGTGCACATGACCAGTTTTTTTGCCAATTACAATTCTTAACGGTTTAGATATCAGATTGACCCATGTACCTGGCCACTCAATCAGCTAATCAGACTGTTTTACTGATAATATGCCATTTAAAAATGCGACTAAAGAGGTTTTCCCAGGCGTTACATTGTCGAATACTGATTTTGATGAATTTGCAGACAGGATCCTGTGAATTACTCCATTTGAAGTTTCTAACTTGTGTGTGTGTGTGTGTGTGTGTGTGTGTGTGTGTGTGTGTGTGTGTGTGTGTGTGTGTGTGTGTGTGTGTGTGTGTGTGTGTGCGTGTGCGTGTGCGTGTGTGTGTGTGTGTGTGTGTACCCTGTTATGACACTTCTGCAGCCATGAACATTGGAGCACTTTCACAAAGTTGCATCTTGGGAGCCGTTTTCAAAAAGTTGTGTTTTCAGTGGCTCCGAGACCCGTTGTCACGTAAACGGACGTCCAAAATGCAACTAGAGTTTTCCGTTTTCACTTGGAAAACGTATAAACAGGCACTTAGTTGAGAGTTTAAGTCTAAACTGTTAATATTCTGAGATGTGGAAACAACATTGGCATTTGAGTAGAAAGTACAGTGACAAACTAAGTGTTTACATCTGAAGATATTCATAACTCCTTTCCTTGGAGCCTCCCCAGGCCACCACTAATGAAGGCTGAAGATCCTCTCGCTAACCTTAATGAATCCAAATTCTGGTGGACACACACATTCTCACCAATATACAAAAGCCAATAAAAGCAGTGGGCAACTTCCCTGGACTGTAAAACCATAACCACCACTAAAATAGGGTTGCTGTTCCAACAAGCTCAATTAATGTATATTCCACAAGGGCTGATAACCATGTCTCCCATCCGCTTTGTTTATGGAATCAATGGAATACCTGTTTAAATATGAATTAAAAGGTTAATGTGGCAGCAGTCAATATTCATTTACATGCACTGTCGGAGATGGTGTGACATTTACAAGTACGGTAAGCAGACACAATTAGAGACAAGCAGTGACGGCGGAGCATGGAGGTGGACCTCAGCCTGTGAGAATTACTGAATATTGGACTTGGACTCATTACAGAAGGATGAAATGCAACTCCGACGATGATGCTTTTCACGGGTTGTCACATGTGTTAATAAGCTGAAGATATAAATATACTGATGACACAAAGTATATATCAGTGTTATCGCCGGTGCCAAGTAACACTTGTATTAATAATCAGGCCTGTGGAAAAAAAAACAACAACAACAAAATAAAACAACACATTAATTGGTGCGGACAAGGAGAGTGTCAGCAACTGTCAAACATAACACAAAAATGCATTAGAGTGTTAGTGAAGCACTGAATAGCGGCACTGACTGATATTTTCAGCATGTTGGTTTTGTTCGGGGAGCAGGAGAAACGAAGCAAAATGAGCTCTTTACTATTTGAACAATTGAAGTCGGCAGTGAGTGGGTTTTTAAAAACTGAGGGCTCCCTTGAACCCTTTCAATAAACAACTGCATTCCTACTGTCAGAGAGGGTTTTAGGAGGTAATATTTTCAGAGTTTTGAAGCGGCGGACATCAGGACAAATTAGACGCCCATCCTGAATGGATTCGTAATATTCAATTATAAAGATGGAGCTATTGCGCAAATGAGGTCAGAGCAATGTGGCCTTGCCAATAATAACATGGCTTTATTAATGTACAGTGCAATACTTTATTGATGCCTGAGGGGAACTTCTTTTTCTCTGCCATCCCCAAACCCCCCTCATCACATTAGCGCCGACAGGGGAGCATTATCTATCAAGCCATGAAGACACAACGCATATGGACAGAAATGACAACCCGCGGGATTCAGCTGGAGCGAGAGACGGATCGCAGGGAGGGAGGTGGACCACGGATCATCGTGTCTGATCAATAGACGGGCTGTGAGACGGAGACACGGCCGGCCTTCTGTCTCAGGGTCTGTTAGTGGCTGTACGACCCGACGGCTGGCGAACAGTCCAGTGATTGGCTGATATATTTAATCCCCAAGGACAGGAAGCCCAAGTCAGCTTCAAACAAAAAAAAAGAAACCTAATTATGTCAAGTCTCCTCTGGCTGATGATAAAGGATAATTACTTTTTTATTCCTCTCGCTAAGGTTGAATACGTTCCTTCAGATGTGGCGACGTAACCTTTAGCGAACGCCGCGTGATTGATGAGGCACCTCATTTCCCCCTTCCAAATGATTACCAATCACTGCCCTCCCCCCCCCCCCCTTAACAAACACACACATGCAGAAAAAAAAAAAAAAATAATCCATCCAACCCCTCAAACAAGTTGCGTGCCTGACACTTGAAAAAAGGGGAGCAGCCTAATTTCAAGACTTTCATTACTCGTATCATCTGATCCTTACATCTTCAGCACGCGGAGGCAGAATACAATTACAGAGGTGGAAGGGAGAGGGCCCAGACGTTATCTGTCCCTGGAAAGAGACGCACTCACATCCACAATGACCATTTCTGACAACAGCGTCCGCCGCAGAACAACACCCTGCCATATCTATCCGTCTCTGGCGGAGAGATACTCGGACATTGAGAGCCGGTGATGAATGAGACATCGCCGGGGTCTGATACATATTTCTCATTTCCAGAACAAACAATACAGACATCTGCCATGAATATTGCCCGTTGGAGGGGTGCAGCACTCGGCAGCTCTGGAGGAAATGAAGCGTTTGTACATAAGGTGACACTTGGTGTTATACTACACATTTACCACAGATCAATGGGTCCAATTTCACCCAGTATCGACGTGACAGCGGGTTAACTTTACCCAGCATGCAACGGGCACAAGTCAAACGTAGAACAACAGGTAGTGGTGACCCAGGCCAGGTTTACACAATGTTTTCAAGGGAAAATACTAAATCTGTATGTTTTGGGTCCGCTGACACGATAACTTTAAATCAATCAAGATAATAACCTTTAAAAAAAAAAAAAAAATTACAGAATCGCAGTGAATGCAGCAAATAGCCAAGAACCAAGCTTTAGTAATGTGAAGCAGGAAGTTCAAATGTGTGGAAGTGAAGTGAGTAAATAATATTAACCTGATCCTTTTTTGGGTGTTTGCTTATATATAATGATTAAAACATTGACTGTCAATTCTCTACCGAACACTGTTTGCACCTGATGGCGTTTCTCTTTGTTGATCTGGTCATTTTCCAAGTTTCCAGTTGCACAAATGCATCTTTAAGATGCCCCGCCCCAGTTTTATGGCTTTCGCGTTACTGTCAGACTGTTCACGCAACGTTAAATGAGTTAAAGCTGTAAAATTATCACATCCCCATATACCAACTTGTCTCTCAGGTCTGACTTAACTGATTTATTGCGCGCCATTTTCAAAAAATGATTTTTCTCTGCACCTGATAAAAGAAGCAATTGTTTCACCTCGTCCATTTTTTCCCCCCACAGCATGGAGCCCACCTCCACCCGCGTCCCGGGAGACTCCGTCTTCTTCCCAGTGCACTTTGAATCACTTTTGTTTGTTTTACTGTGCCTTGAAGTCATTCCAAGCCTGCTGAGGTCCTGACAGTGTTAACCATGATTGCCACGAGTCGTGTGTGAATAAATGGATGCCGCCAGCAGCGCTGAGAATCCAGACTCCTTTAAGAAAACAGGCGGCGGAGAGCTGCAGAGCCCTGACCTGTGGTTACTGGCCTCGCCAGCCTGCTCTGTCTATACTCTGCGTTGTTCTTTTCCCTCTTCACTCTTTATTCACTTCAATTGTCTGAGGCAGATGGCTGTCCACCTCCGAGACTGCGTCTGTCTGAGGCTCTCCTCCTCTCCGCTCCTTCCTCTTGTGGTTTCTCTCTATTCATTCTCGGTTTGACCTCACTATGTTAGGGCCCCTTTGATAGCAGCAAATAAATTAGTGCAGTATAATTAAAAAGTCAACTGAGTGGAATCGGGCGACGCGGTGCTTATCCTCACTGCGAGAATGTCCCCGGTTGGAGTCTGGCTGGCGGTCGTTTTGTGTTTGAGTTTACATGTTCTCCCTGTGGGCGTGGTACTCTGGCTTCTTCCCACAGTAGTAGTGTCTATTTGAGTGTGTGTGCTCCTGAAATATAAAGATTTCCATGTTGTTTTACTGTAAATCTTCCAATTTAGCAGCAGGCTTGACTTCAGAACACAAAAAACAGCTTAGTTTGAGAGAGTAAAAAGTCCATTTACATTGAAAAGCACTGTTTTTACAAACTCAACCCTGACACACTGTGTTGGAAAGTTTCTTTGCAATTTTTTCAGTGTGCTTTGTCATTCCCTGGGCTGCATTGGAGCCTCTCACAGGCAGGTTTTGGTCCATGGACCTTACATTTGACACCCGTTTTCTCATATGGGCTATAATGTTGATGTACAATTTCTTAATCACCCAGCTGTCCTTATATTTTCCATATATTCTGAATAAATAAACTGAATTATTATTAAGTGTACAACTCTATTCTGGATGAGAATGCATAAAATTTAAATAAATAAATACATTTGTGAGGTTATTATGGCATTTGGCCAGAATATCACTGAAAGTTGAAAAAAAAAAAAAAAAGATATGAAGGTAACAACAAGGAAGTCGCCACAACATTGACCTTTGACTGCCAGATGGCAATCAGTTCATCTTTGACTCGAAAATAAAATGTGGAAAAAGTCAAGAATTTCCCTCCACACTTTTCCAAAAACAGTTAACAGGAACTCTGGGGTTAACGAAGCCTCCACTTATATGTGCACTCACAAGTCTAATCAGTCTGTAAAACTGTAATCTGTGAGTTTTCAAAACTGAGAGTTACTGATCAATCAAGTAAGTGAAAAGAAGTTGATTATGAAGTGTAGTATGTTGTGTATTAGACTTTTGCATCTCATTCCGACCTTGTAATTTCAGTGTCAGTAAACACTCGTGAACTTGAAGCGACACTTACGGCGGTTCCCTCAATGACCCCTACTTACATTTCAAACCTTCGTTTCAGCTTAAGAAACCCTATTAACTCGCACGTCCAGCTTGACAGCGAGTGAAATGAAGTAGCTCGCATCCCCTCCTCCCCGCTGCTCCTGTGAATCCCTGCAAGGCCTCAGCAAGTGTACAGTACATGTCCATATCTGGGGTCTTGTGTCCCAGCAGTGACACTTGACAAACGTGCTTCTCTCCTCTAAACCTGGTTACTAGCAGGTTGTAGCTATTTGCTGTTTAAAGCCACTGGAATCCGATTATGGCTTTTTTTTTGGGGGGGGGGCAGCTGACAGAGATGGATGGAGATTATAAACTGAGGGATTGGCCAAGTAGAACATTTTCTAAAAGGTTAGGGAAGACATAAAAATAGCAAAACTGAGGGATGCCTGTTGTTAAATATCCCTACGTCCAAGGTCAGGAGAGCCACTGAGATGTTTTCAAGGAGACAAAGCAGGTGATTGGTGCTTCTTCTTCTCCTGACAGATGTAAAAAAAAAAAAAAAAAAAAAAGGTGCAAAAACAAGAGTGAAGAAGAAAAATAGATTGATGGCTGAGGTGAGGTCTGTGTTCAGTCGTAAAGCACAAGGCGCCGTAGATCCAGTGAAGATGGATAAAAGGAGGTAATTGGATCTGTGGAGAATGGATGACAAGGTCGTTGCCGGAGTCTCTGACGGTAAGTTTGGCTCCAGGTGGCTCATTGAGCTATGAAAGCGCGGCAGGAAACAATGATTCCTATCAGGGATCAATACCATGTAATCAAAGACTAATCATGACTATGGTCACGGAGTGTTCGCGCTGAGAAGAGTCATTGTTTTTGGACGGGTTTTCCCCGACTGGGTGTTACGCCATTCTTAATTCAGCCAACAACAGTATCAGCTTTCTCTAAAGCAGCAGTGAACTCTTTTACGCTGCATGTTTGCCAACACAGTTTATTCTCTGGGGAAAAAGAAAAAGAAAGAAAGAAAGAAAGAAAAGTTCCAATCCAATAATCACATTCCTCCTCTGGTTTTGTCTTTCAGCCATTCTCAGTTTGTGGAAGGGTCCATTCACAGAGCGGGGGGCCATTCTCCGCCGCCCTGAAAGGCTTCAACAACCTCCGCTCCTCAATGGCTGAGAACAGGCGGGCCTGAGCTTTCTCTGGGTAACACAATTATCTATGGAGGGTCCGGGTCCGGCCTCCTTCCCCATTCAGACGCTGTTTGATGGCCGGCCAGCTCCATGACTTCATCCACACACACTATCAACCTATTGCCATGCAAAACAGCGGCTTCTTCTCTGACCCCGCGCCATCTCGCATCGCAACCTAAGAAAAGCCCCCCCCTCCCCTCCATCCCCACTCATCACCCTCCCCTGTTTAGCCCCTGCTTTGTCCCACAGCTTCTAATGCATGTAATTTTTGTGTGAAAGAGGAACGGAGAGCGCGAGCAAACACACCTCTTTCAGCTCCAGCTATTATGGGATTTTGGCCCATACGGTGGGAGGAAGATTTGTAATTGTGGCTCACTGAGAAACCAGTGGGAAAGACGAGATGGGAGAGAGCCGCCATGGGAGGGCTTGGGAGTTTGTTAGCACTCATTTGATAGGGAAATGGGAATTTACTTTCAAAGAAGTTTTTACTTTTCCCCTTCCAACATCTCCCCCCAAAAAATGTAAACATGCGTAACTTCAAATCGAGAAAATCTTCAACTTTGCGAAACAGATACAAATCCGAGCTGGAATTGCTCCAGTCGGTTTCGTCCATTTGAATGCACCTTCTGGAGAATTACAAAGAATCCTCAAGCGGCTGCCACATTAAAGGAGTTTCTCCGGCTTCTCCTTGTTCCCATAAAACTTCCACACTTGATTCAAAACGCTATTTCCGGTTGAACAGCGGAGCGAGGAGGACAGGGTATAAAGCCGGCGTGCCGTCAGTGAGGAGCCCCAGACAGCTTTATATGATTAAAATTGACTGGCACACGGTGCAGACCTCCACTCCCACCCATAACTGATATTGAAGACCCCCCTGGGAGGCACGGCTCGCACAGGACTCCCTCAGTGAAGGAGGCAGGTTTGTAAAAAGGCATGAGGCTGCCGCCGCTACAATCAATTCCACTGCATTCAGCTCATGCATGGCTACGAGTCTTCTGTGTGTGTGTGTGTGTGTATGTATGTGTGTGTGTGTGTGTAGTCTGTCTTCATACAAGGAAACCAGTCACCAATTCCAATTCCGTTAGCTCCTTAAAAACCACTCACCCCCCCCCCCAACAGTACCTCCCACCTCCTCCTCAAGTGGCATGGAAATAAATATTTATCACATCACAGGGAAGAAAAGAGGAGGACAAACAGAGGGAGGGAGGGAGGGCGGGAGGGAGGGAGAGAGAGACACTTGTGGTTACGATGACAACAGTCTCCCACTTGGACAGAGAGTGGATGGAAAATGGACTCCGAAACAATGTGCAACAAGCGAAGGAGCTGTCAGAGCGGAGCGGGACGCAGCCAGCAGCCATATGAACCCGAGGTGGTGAGCACATTGAATTCTGGGCGAAAACATTCGACGGCACAAAAAACACACAGGAAAAGACTTCACAATGCCTGCGAGGAGTCTCACGATTCGTTGGAAAGCAGCAAATCAAAACACAAACTGCTGGACTTAATAGCACCTTTCAGGGAAGGAGGCTGGTATGTATATATAAAAAAAAATGCGGCGCACTACAGTAATACCCAAGGTTACTGTGAATGCTGCAGGGGGTTTATGAGTGAGAAATCCATTTAGGATTCAATCGGAGAGGAGGATGCTCCTGAACAGACCGTGGAGGCTCCACAGGAAGCACTTAAAGGAGTCATAAAAGGAGATTTCTTTTTTTCCCCCGGCCGGAGAGCCAAGGACCGACATTAGACCGTCCTCTGCCCCGTCAGCAGGAGCACACGTTCTCCCGACAGGCACAACAATAGCAACCTTTGACCCCAATGAGGGAGCGGGTCACTTTGGATGTGTAATCTAAGAAAAACGGGAGCAGCGGAAACACTTTAGCTTGTCAGCGCTGAAAGGGTTTTGGGGAATGTTCATCAATTCCGCTGTCAGTTTAAAGAGACGATGAATAGGAAGCTGGAAAAACCAAATTAACTTCACACTAAAGGAAAAGATTTTAAAATTGGCTTCACTTTTTTTCTTTTGACTTTAGACTCTTTGCAGGTGTGCTTCCAATAAATCCTACACTATTCATGAGGAAATCCTCAACCTGCCAAAGGAAGGACTATAGATTTTACTATTCATTGCAGTGACCTCAAAGATTTTCACACACACACAAAAAAAAAAATCTCAATTTACCATCAAAGACACAATAATGTCAAACATCTGGCAGATATTGAACATCATCTTGGAAAAAGATGCCTGAGCATTCACACGTTGCACATTTTTTGACAATTCTAAAGCAATAAAATCTAAATAAACAAAAAAAGCTTCATGATAATCCACTTCCTATGTTTATATAGTGAAGAAAAATCATCAAATCTTTCACTTTTTTTCTCCCTAAAACTGAACTGGTAAGAAATCCACATCAGCAGCTTAAATAATTAAAAGGATGTTTAACAACAATGCTTTTAGGGGAAGCATTATGAGGAATGAAGGACTCAGCTCAACTGTTTGTGACGACAATTACTGCCTTGTGGTTGTAAACTGTAAATGGACTTAGTAGTTCAGTCACTTTCACCCATTAACCCTCACTAACAGACCAACACACAAAGACACACACCATAGAGAGACACTTTAGGGTTGGTAATACATAATACATTGTTCCAGAACTGAGGACACAGACATTTACATGACGTCAAAGCTACCTTCACTAGTTACCAAATTCTATTCATTATGGGAATGCAAAGCTGAGAAATTCCTGTTTCTGAGTTGGAATCATATACTTGACAACCCGGAAACAGCAACAAGTCAGAACCGACATAAAATCAGCAACAAAGCCATCTTCAATATATAAACTAATACAGGAGTGAAACGATGCATATAATAACATAATTGAAATGCTATACAATTTCATTTGTACTGATGAGAAAACTGCAGATGCAAGACTAATGAATACGGGCTATTTGCACTTTAACTGCCAAAATATAGTCTTTCTATGAAGTGGTATGTCATGAGAAAAGGCTATTTCCCATGTAAATATGTAAATGCTGCGTTGAGCAATGTTAAGTCCCGGTTCAAAATTTTCAAGTGAAAACTGAGAAAACTTGTTGCATTTTGGTCGTCCGTTTAGTGATGAGCCACTGAAAACACAACTTTTTGAAAACGCACCAACTCTATCTGTGTAAACTGGGAAAATGCAATTTTTTTTTAACATGCTGCGACGGTCACCTGCAATGGCAATCCAATTTGGTCGTCTGTCCATACGAATGTCTGTATACATTTCCCCATTTTATAGTTACTCATGAATAAAAGATATCTTACTCACAAGATCTGGACATACAAAATAACATATGTACAAGAGTGATGGCTAACTTGAACACAAAATGCCTCGGAGCCGCTTGAGAGGCCTGGTGAGGGTATGAAATCAAGATATCTGCTCTATTTATTGTCATTCCATTATTCAAAAACTCTTGAAAATGGACTTATGGAAGTCCACATCAGATTGCTGGGATGCTGCTTGATAGATAAGCTGTGTCGCTGCTCCCTGAAAGATTTCCACCGCGCCACATAATGAAAACAATCCTTTGTCGCAAGTGTCCTTTTATTTCACTCGCACTCACTAATTCATGCGGAGCTGTAAGTCGACAATAAAACTCCAAAATCAGCGTTTGCTTTTATCCATTTCAATCACGGGTTTGGAATTTCCCTTCAGGGTCCGAATCCACTTTTATGCTAATAGACATCCTGCTTGTTCTGTCCTTAATGGTAAATGTTAATAATTCAAGAGTATTCCCCACAATTCGGTTAAATTCGACAGTGTGAATCATGGCCCGAGGCTTTTTTTACCCCCCTGTTCTGCACACTTGTGTTCAGTCCAGGTATTCGACCTGCAAAGGTCCCTGCCGGTTGTACCCATAATTCTGTGGCCGCTGAAGATAAAACCATTATCTACTGCATTTGATCCACCTCAATCCTCTCTCAATATTATATTTCCTAATGAAGGAAGGTGTCAAAGACTGCAGAGCTTCTTCCCCTGGAGGGTTTTCTCCCGACTTGATTTCCGTCTCGGCTCCTCTGGTTCATTCCCGCTCCGCTCTGTTTTGCCTGCCCCTGATTCTTTAGCAGCCTCTTCAGGATCCATTCGTCTTTTTATTTATTTTTTTCTCTCCTCTCCTTTCCACCAGCCCCCTTCCCGTGTCGCCTTCCTCTTCCCGGGGCAGCACGCTCCGATGTCGCAGCTGAGGATGATTTTCGGGGAACTCGTAAATCCCAGCAAGAAAGCAGCGAGGGAAGCGATGCGGGCAGCGGCGAAGATAGACTGATTGGAAAAAGAGGAAAAAGCAAGGCGAGAGAGAAAAATCCTGAAGTTCAATTTGCAGTAATTCTGTTATCTGAGGCAGGCAGGGCTGGGTCACGGCCTCAAATGCACAATAGCTCTCCTTAGTGCTGGATTCCCCATGTCCAACACTCAACCTCCGTCACACGGCTGGTCCCTCGTGCGTGTGTGTGTGTGTGTGTGTGTGTGTGTGTGTGTGTGTGTGTGTGTGTGTGTGTGTGTGTGTGTGTGTGTGTGTGTGTGTGTGTGTGTGTGTGTGTGTGTGTGTGTGTGTGTGTGTGCGTGTGTGTGTGTTCCCCTGGTCAGTGCAGTAATCCTTCGGCGCTCAGATTCTGTCAACAGGCAGGAAGCGGTGTGGCAGAAGTGGTAGCCATTAGCAACAACGGCACCACGCTGTTCTAAAAAAAGAAAAGAAAAGAAAAGCAAAGTGACGCCTGTTTTGAAAAGCAGCAGTAGGAGTGTACACTACGCTTCCCCTGCCTCCCGATTCAGCAAAATCTGGCTGTCACGTCATATTTTTTTTTTTTGCAGATGTTGACAATTGGGGATTACTTTAATGTGTTTTTTTGTGAGATTGTTAATTGTGTTTATGGTTTGTTCTCTTTCCATCCTATGAGACAATAGAAGCATGACTGCTCAAGTGTAAGTATAAGGTAAATTCTTTTTCTGTTTTGCCTTTTCTGAACTGAACCAGCTGATTTCAATGTGGGGTGACGACTGTCTCATGAATGAGTGCAGGACAAACTCTGATATATTACATTGTGACAGCATTTGGAGCTGAATGTCATTTTTAATGTTCCGATAAATCAAAACAGTTAGATATGTTTTAGAGCAAAACAATAAGTGTAACTTACAAGATGTAAACTATATATGTTTAAACTCACAGTTGATAATTACATTGTTATCTATTCTATTCTGTAAATACAAACACTGCAGATTATGTTATTGTTTTTGTGCTTTGAGAATTGTTCTTCCAAATAACAGTATAGGGTTAGGGTTAGCCTAGCCTGCCCCAAATTTACACCAAGTGTGACTAGGTCCAGTTTATACTATATTTTTTTACCCCCATCAATCTGCAGTTTCCATTACAAGGGTTTCAGAAGTGGAGCAGTTTGTTGGATTTTTTGGTTGACTCTTTGATAGCTGTTCTTCTGATTGTTAAACTGTGAACTCTGAAATTATTATGGCAGTCAACAGATTATAGTTCTTGAATTAATCACTCACCTTTCAGGAACTAATTGGGCTTAATCACCCTTTTCTTTCATATTTAAAACTCTTGTCATTTTAATTTTGCAAAGCATTAATGCACAGTGCCCTGAAACATTTTTTTTTTTTATATAATCATGTCAAACCAAACAAACTAACTTCCTAAGAGTTAATAAAAAAAAAAAAAAAAACAGCATCAAAAAAGTATTGTATTGTGATTATGAAACAGGCTCCAAGTAAAAAAAAACAAAAAACATTTTTCCCTCCACTGAGGCTTTCCAGGTCTGCGCCCAGACCTTCATCACACCTGCTGAGAAATATGCAGAAAATGTGCTTCCACCTGAACTTTACTCCTCCTGAAGACCGTTTCTGCCTTCATTAATCCGAGCACCAACACAAAAGGTGTGCCCTTCAATTACCCCCCCCTCCACATTCAATTTAACTGTCGTTAACAGGAGACACTGAGGTGAAGAGAAGAGGACAATTACAGAGAACAAATAGGCACTAAACCGCAACTAAAAGAACAAAGATACACACAAATCACTTTAATACCTTAATGCTTTAATGAGGCCTGCGTGAAACCACTCATATACCAACCATCAGGTCGCATTTACTCGAGAGCTAAAGCTGTTAAGTAAACAAATTAATGATTAATGTGCATCTAATGAGATTTGAAGACGTATCGTAGCAATGGCCGCCATGTTTTAAACTTTTTTTTTTTGGAGTGTGTGTGTCTCGGTTGAGTCACTGTGTTTTAAACAGGGAGGGGAGGGGGGGGGGGGGGGGACGCCGTGAGCTGAAGGGGATCCTGGGGTGAAGAACAGATATCGTCCATTGGACTCGACTCGTCTGCGCAATGTATTGGAAAAACAGCCCACTGTGGAGCGCGGGGGATTATTGAAATCTTCTCAGGCAGGGCTGTTTTTAAATGGGAAGGAGAGAGGTAGACGATCGTGTGTGTGTGTGCATGTGTGTGCGCGTGCGTGTGTGTGTGTGTGTGCGTGTGCGTGTGCAAGAGTCACAGACAAGCATGAGCGCCGCTGCTGATGACACCTCTATGAATGAGTAAATCTGCTGCTTTCCCCTCCTCACACGGCTGCTGCTATAGTTTTACTAGGAAGTGGAGGGCCAACAGCTGCTGCATCTCACACACACACACACACCCACGCACACACACACGTGCGCACACACACAGCGGTGAGGCGGCTGAAAAAGCTGAAAACGAGGGTGTGCAAGCTGTGACGGTGAACATTAATGGGGACAGCAGCTGTGGAATTAATGTGGCACATCTGGGAGGACAGAGGCAAGAGGAGACAGCGGCTCTGGGAGGGAGTGATGAGGAAGAGATGCAAGGAGGCAGACAGAAGAGACAGAAGGAGGAGGAAGAGGAGGAAAGGCTGGTGGAGGTCTGTTTGACTTGACTTTCAATAAGCCCCCCCCCCCGCCCCCGACCAATGTCTCTCTTGCATTCCAGCATCTGGTTTGGAGCAATAGATTTTTTTTTAGGAGCGTCGTGTCCTTGAGGCTGGAGAAGTTAACAAACACCTCGCCGCACATGCATTCAGACACACAAAACCAATTACACCCTGAACACGGTGAATGTGCGAGTGCGCTAACAAGCAGAATTTAATGACAACTCCATTTTTACCTTTCAATTTAAGGCAAATGATTGCCTTGAATTTCACCTCTAAGCTATTCATCATCGTGAAAAATATGTTGTTTTTTTTTAAAAAGTTTAACCAAAGGAAAAGGGGAGAGAGTGTGCCAAAAACAAAGTGTGGAAGGTTTTTAAATAATAAGCTCCCTGATGGTTTTGTGAGATATTATCAGGATACATAGTCAATAAGACCGCTTATTTATTTCTTTACTGGATAGAGGCTGAAATGGTTGTGAAGTTTGTAGAAATGCAACAAAGTTTTTTCCTGATAAGACCAACAAGTGGATGATTTTGGTTAACATAGCTAAAGGTCACAGACGACGGTCAATCAATGACGAATGAGCGCTTCCCGTTTGGCCTCACACCAAAAGTTGAGTCTCAAGCTTCCTTACAGGAGATCAGAGTGTTGGCACCAGGACTTTCATGATTTCGAGGTGTCGTAATTCATAAGCTTCTCTCAAAAAACACCAGAGGGTCCAATCTGGGAAAAAAATAACCCTTTTTTTTCCCCATTAAAGTACCTGCTGCTCCTAAAATTTGCACTGACCGTTGAATTGTTTTTGTATGAAATGCAGATGAACCACAAAACGCTGAGGCCAAGAAGTGAACATGGATTGTATCTGGGTGTAGCAATGAAAGCGAGATTATGATCAGCTTGTGTTATTAATTCATAAAGCTTCTTTGTATTGTGACTTTTATTTGGGTGGTTTAATGATGTCCTCTTATTTTATTCATTGTTCCATGTCTGAGCCTTGCGCGATATTTCACACTGAATACCAACTGAATACCAACACCTGTGTGGTCTAATAAGTATTCAGGTGTACTTTTATTCACCCCGCATTGACAGCAAGATCCTTGGCAATGCTTCCATAACCATGAATAGAGGTTACATCCGGAAGCATCTCTGGAAGAAATGTTGGAACGGTAAGAAGATTTTCACCGAGCAATTAGGAGAGGAAAGATGTCTTTCTCGGAGAACAAAAAGAGTGAGTCTACCCACCAGGTTGCCAGTGCTGGGACTGCGAATAAAGGAGTGATGGTTTAGTTTGGATTAAATAGGTGTAACAGATTGATAACCAGTGTCTCCCCCTGCTACAAAAGCACAGCTTTAAGGCAAGACCTGCTTCTGCTCCCCGATTCAAGAGCTATCTCGGGAGCTCGATCAAACAGGCAGCCAGAGGGCAACTTTAAAAGTCTTCTCAGCCTCCCGCCTTCCTGCCATGCTGCTGCTGCCGCCGCTGCTGCTCGTCTCGCGGCCGTAACACCTCCACGCAGGGGCCCTTAGAAAAATGAGAGCGAGCGGTTTCCGCCTTCCCGGAACAGACATCTCCTCTGAAAGAACTGACTGGAAAGACACACTCGTGCAAACGCGCAGATAGGCTTCAACGGCCCACTTGGCGGCGGAAGGAATGAGGCGCGAGCCGGCCGTGCGTGCCTGCATGTGTCAGGCCTCCGAAACACGTCTGCAGGACGGGGAGCGCTCTGGTAATGAGCCATCACAGGCTTGGAGATCCACTTCACCTTTATAGCTCGGAAAATCAGCCGGGAGAAAAAGGGTGAGCTGCGGAGTGTCGCGAGGGGAGGAAAAAAAACAAAACCAAAAAAAAAAAAAAAAAAAAAACCCTCATAAAATAAACGGCTTTCGCTCTCCAGATACCGCTCAAAACAAAGCATATCTTCTGCTGTTCATCAGCTGCATGATGAATGAACGAGCCTCCTCCTCGGCTGCTCAAAAACTCTTTGCAATCACCTCCTCGCCCTCTGTAGTCATTATGTTTTCAATCTGAATGAGAATAACCCCCAACACGAGGCTGCTGAAAGACACGCGCCCAAGTGTCAATTTGACTGCGAAACGAGAAGCAGGAGCGGGAGTCGTCTCGTTGGACGACGATTTTACACGACCTTTGTGTGCCGTTCACGGCAACGTTGGAATTTGGCGAATAGAGAAAACACGTCAGGTTTACATCATCGGGAGAGCAACACGGCGCGAGAAAATTCTCCTGAAAGACGTGAAGAGGCTACCAATGTTCTCACTGCGCAACATTAAGCTGATCAAAGGGCTCCCAAACCTCCGGGTAAGTCTGCAGAGTAGAGACGGGCGCAGAGGAGGTGGAAGTGCCGCGGATTCGCTTCGTTTAGGAATTTGACTCTCTGGCACCTTCCCAATTTCCCCATCGGGAGAAGTATTGACGCTAACTATCCAGTAAGTTGTGACCTATCAGTGAGGCACAATTAAGGAAGACATAGGCCAGGACAGCTTGTTAATATTCCTGCAGCTTTTCTGTAATCGGCTGATTAATGGTCTGTCACACCGGGCCTGACGTGGGGTTACCACGAGGGAGAGGGGAGACGAGCGGTAAAACAAGCCGATATATCCCCCCCCCCTTTCGCACTGAGCCGAGGACGGAAATGGATGTTCCCTCTCTCCTCTCTTTTCCGCAGATATATTGTGCCATCAATCCCCCACAGCGGAAGCAGCACGAGGAGGATGAATAAATTAATCTGGAATGGAATGAATGGCTTCCTGCTTGACACATAATCACAGATTAGGCCGGGGCGGCTTGGAGCGATGGGTCGAGCAGAGCCGGTTTGGGGAAGGGGGGGGGGGGGTACTGGAGGGGGGGGGTCGCCTACATTAACCCCGGCCCAGCGGGGGAGGCCTCGCCCGCCTTTCACTGGAGTCGGAGAGGAAACGGAGAACGGGTTGATTTAAGCAGATTTGCAGGCTCGTCCCTGAGGTGCAGTTCAAGCAGTGGGAGGCGGCTGCTAATGATGTCACTAATGAGGGGTTCATTACCGGGTCGGCCCTTTTTGGACTCGGCCACACTAACTCTTCACTCTGCTTTGAATAACCTGTGAGCGGCGATGCGCTCATGCAAGTTTAATTAAGGACACAAGACTTTATGTTTGGGTACATCAGACGACAAATGGCTGTGTCACAACAACACAAGGAAGAACAAATTAAATCTGTCATCTGGTATATTTCATTTACCCTGTGAATAGTTCGAGATGGGAAAACACAGCTAAGGTTCTACCAGCTAACATTACTGCAGTTGTTTTTCTGAGTTTTAAAAAAAGACACGGGAGGGGAATCCTGCTAACGATTTTGGGTGTCTGTTTACACGACAGCAGAGCTTGGAGTGAGTGAAAACACAACTTTTTAAAAACGTCAACCGTGCAATTTTCTGAAAACTTTTCAGAAACGCTGCTACTGCACATGCTCACTGCAGCCGCAGTACATAGTTCTTAAAATAACGACAATGTTGCCTCCAGAATGTCACGACACCATACTCTCCAGGGACGTTTTATAGGTGAAGAGAGTATTAACTCATATCCTGGCATTGTAACTACATCGTCGTCACATTTCTGCCATTTCTATGTAAACATATAATTTTCAAACCATTATAAATGTAAAACGTTGTGTAAAAAGAGTCACTTCCTATTCGCTTCCTAATTTAAAATCAATTTTTTATTTATTGACGACATCTAATCCTGTTATCTATGTTTGTCAGGTCTCTGCGTCTGTCTGTCCCTGTGTCTCACCTCACGTTTTCAATCATCCAAACGTGTTCTTCCCCTGCTCAGGACTAATGTGCAGCACCTGTGTTCTCCCTGCCTTCAATGTGTATTTAAACCTTGTGTTCCCTGGACTACTTCATCAATAAACTCTGCTTTTACGGAAACTTCTGTCTGTGCTTGGGTCCATCCTCACACCTCACACCTCCTGACATTGTCCACTATTATAACCAATCTCACTTTGTACAAACATTCTGCCTTTTTATTTTCTAAGCTTGAAGGGAGTTCCTCAGCCATAGACTTCTACAAAACTAAAAAAATAAATATAACACAAAAAATATGAACGTGAACACACAATATAGTTTAAAATCAAATATAATTAGTTGTACATTTAACATGGTATCAGATGACATTTCAACAGGGGGATAGTTAGAGGCCTGTGTGTGTGTTACTGCAAGTCCATTCATATACATGAATATTAGCGTGGTTGGGGAGAGTAAAATAGATGATGTGAAGGAGAGTGTGTCTTTTATTGATAGCCCTCTATTATAGTGCACAAGCTTTCATCCGGCAGCATTAGATACGGTATAGATGAAAGCACATGTTAATGGAAGGATGGATATTGAATAGGTGATTGATCAATCTTTCTCCCACATGAATTAAAAGTGCCACTGAGACATTCGAAAATAAAAATGTCTTTTATTCACAGTTTCTCCATATTTATAGCACGTCTTATCCATGAGAAACACCTCATGAAAAAAAGACTAGATTCCTATCTAAAACTTTCTTCAATGTGCAGCAACAAAACAAGCAATTCTACTGTTTAAAAGAAATGTAACATGATTGGCAGGGCTGCATGTCTGTGTTGTTGTTATGAGAAAATCTTCTGTTGGAATCTGGGCTTGAAGGAGTTTCTGTGGCTACTCCAGTTTCCTCCCACAGTCCAGAAATACCAGCAATAAGTGTTTGGTGTCTCAGAATTGATCATAGACGTGAATGTGTGTGTGTGGTCGTCTGTCTCGCAGCGTCTGCTATGTGATCGACCCGGAGCAGAGTATGTTCCGCCTTCACCCAGTGTCAGGTTGGATAAGTCCAGTCCTCGGTGGATGAATTTCTTATCAGGTGTATGTTGTTCTTTGGCCGTGTGTCTGGGAAAGCTGGATGCTCGACATCTTCCCTGTGTATTCTGTTACGCCTTACTGGATAACACGAGCGGACTCTAATCACTCATCATCGTCCCAAATGGCCGAAGGCATCCACAACATCCAACAGAGCCCCTGTCTGATTTTCTGCGGCGCAAAACACAATTAAGGTGAGCGGAGAGATTCGTCATGTTGATTTATCCTTCACCCCAGCTTAATGAAATTTCCCCACTTTCCTTTTTGAGCAAGTTGGCTGAAGGAGAGGGGGGGGGGGGGGGGGGGGGGGGGGTGAGGGGGGATGAGAAAGTGAAGATGGGGGCGACCCCACCGCACCCCGCTTCTTCAATTTAGATGAATGAATCGTACCTCTGTCCCTTTCATTTTTCTCAATTAAAGCGTTTGCCATTTGGATTGCTTCCCAGCTTCATGATCATTAAAACCTTTGAGTGTCAGGGGAGGCTGACGGGGGGGGAGGAGGGGAGGGAGGGAGGGAGGCACGGTTAATTTAATTTCACAGCCGTCAGCGTACCTGCCCTCATCGACAGACATGGAGAGAATGTGAGGGAGGGATGGTTAAAACACAGAGAGGTAAATAATGACAATAAACACACTATCGGTCCGAGAGAGGCTGCCAACATGAAAAACACTTATTGATGGTACAAATCAGTACCGCGCAGTCTCTTGGTTTTATTCTCTCTCCCAGTTTTGGACGAAACTCAAAACTTCTCAAAATATGAAAAATGTGACATTTCCCATGGACTGCTTCCAAAGAAACTAAAAAAAATTAAATACCAAAATTACTTAACCCTCAAAGTAAAGAAGATGAAATGTTTGGACCGTATGTTACTGAGAGAAGCCAAGATTTGTCCAAAGTGAGACAGTGGGCAGAGAGCCGGGAACCAAACAGTCCTCATGATTAAATCAGAATGGAGTCTGCACAGTTTCTTTATCTTTCCCCTGATGCTGCATTGACCACTGCATAAACCCCTGACCCACTGCGCTTCAGCAGTTAACATGATATATTCACGCGTCGATAACAGGAATGCAGGGGGGGGGTAAAAAAAAAAAAAATCGATGCTGATATAATACACTCACATTAACATGGGATGAAGCGGCGAGGCCACGGAGGAGCCCCTCCTCATCAGGAAATGTCATGTTCCTTCATAGTTAACATGTAAGGAGTGGATGGAAGAGACAAAAACAGAGAGGGAGGCCAAACCTACAACAACACCCGAGTCTCTTCTGTGTTTATTTCCACGGAAAGCCGTGCATCAAAGGCCCGCGCGGCGAAGATGCTCAAAAATCCGACTGACTGAACTGTCGGCGGTTTCATTATCATATCAAACAAAAATGGACGTTCTCTCTCTCTTTTGTTTGTTTTCGCACTAATAGCGACGAGCGAGTCGAGCCGACGGGGAGAAAGTGGCTGGCAAATCCCCGAAGGTTCCATTTGGAGGGGAATGCTAATTCGTATCGACCCCGCAGCCAAGTTTGGAAATAAGTGATGGTGGTCCATCCCTGCTGCTGCTGCTGCCGCTGCTTCCCCAACACAGCCACAGTCAGCAGGAGGAAGAGAGAAACACCTCTGGCTTAATCACATTCATGGCTTCTCTACCCCAGTGATTTGCACTCGGGTCTACCCAGAGGTCCACAATTACAGGGGACCCACGGCTTCTCTTTGTGGGGTTTAATTTGACATTCAGCAAGAGAAAAAAAAAGTCCACAGCGCGGCTTTGAGCAATAAACCAACACCAGCATGCAAACAGTTTTGTTATCGGCAAAGCTTAAGCTGCCCAAAAGTTTTTGCAAGTATTTAGTCATGAACAAAAGTGTGACATAAAACAAATGTCCTCCCCAAACAATAAAAACTGAATAGGACTAATAAACTCAATTTCAGACGATGATTCGTCCTCTGTGAACCACGAGAGCAAAATGGACCACGCGGTGCAGGTGAGGCCCCGTCTGCACGTCTTCAAGTGAAAACTGCTCGGAGCCGCTGAAAACACAGCTTTATGAAAACAGCTCCCAAGGCCACGACTGTAGGAAATAGTCCTCCAGCACATGCGTGAGTAGTTGGACAATAACAACAATGGCGGCCGGCCCATGCACAGGGAGAACATGTAGACTCTCTTCAGAATGGTCTGGCCTGGACTTGAACCCACAACTTTCTTGTAAGTGCTGCTCATTAAACCACCATTAGACATTCAACACAGTTTATTGCACAAGAAAAGGATGGAGTTCAATATCAAACTAGTCACAGATCAGGAGCTGAATAAGCAATAATCCCAAGATGAAATGTAGGTTAATGTATATTTGATTTCAAATTCTGAAATACTGGCGGTTAGAGGTATTTTTTGTATGCTTCTCCACACGTCTGCAGACAGAGTGATGTTGTGCAACTGGTTGCCAATGCATAAACACACACACATCAACAGAGGTGATTAACGCCTTCCACTGCGTCATAAAAATTTGACTTTACAATCGAGATGAAAACAAACATCCCGATACAACGTATAAATATGAAACTGGCCCGCTCGCATTAATACCAATGTGCAGCGAGGGCAGATGTGATATATATATAATTCAGCAGGATTTATTCTGTGAAGAAAGTCAATGTCTGTATAAAATCTCATTACAACTCATCCAACAGATTGTCATATATTTCAATCAGACCAGAGCAAAAGTTAATAAATCGCCAAAGTTAGCATACACCCTGAGGGGATCAGGAAGGAGGAAATCTCAACTGATTTATTCAGTAATTCGATTCCTTCATATTACACTTGAATTGTTCTGACGAAATCTCTGCGAGTGAAAGTTCTTCACCAGCAGACCGAACAAAACGTCAATTAAATGTATTTTAAAGCAAAAACAAGCTGCCAACTCTCATACGTGCGAGAACTAATGACTACAGTTGTTGCGTGCAGCGGCGTTTCAGAAAATTTAGAGCATTTTTTTTAAACGTTCCATCTTCATTTTGCTCTGGGCACCGTTGTCTTGTAAACAGACGACTAAAACACAAAAAAGGTTTTCTGTTCGCAGCTGAAAATGTTGTTTAAACGTGGCCTTAATCAAATAAAATATTGGTTTGAGACTCAATTTCCTCTGGAAGTAATTCCTCCTTGTCACCATCAAACTTCACAACGCCTCCATCGGACTGTCTCACACTCAATTAAGACTGTTAATTATTCATAGCGAGAAGATCTTGGTATTTTATCCATTGATTCATTATTCATGGTTAGAATCCTACTTGCACAGACTACCTTTAAGCACCAATAATCCGTGGTTATCTTGGGTCTGTTGGATTATTGTTCATTTACTTTGTGATCTCTGAAGACATTACAGTTGAAGTGTTGTGGTAGAAGACGGTTAGAAGGTCAGATGAGATATTAGCGCCACTCTATTTTTCAAAAATCACTCTCTGATTATATGTCAGTTGTTGCTGGATTAGCAATAAGAATATATTACCAAGCGTTCTTATTTATATTTAGTCCCTTTGTGTTCAGGTTCTTGAAGCAAGCTGTGTACATTTGAGGTGTAGTGTGAGAAGCCCAGACGAAGGTGTTGAGTGAAGCTGCGTTCCAACACGATGGTCTAAAAGAAGCGTCTCTGGTCGTGTCATCACTTCCCCCGTCCGCAGGGACGGAGGGTTTTGGTGGCGGACCCATAATGCGGCTGCATCTCCTCTCGCCGGGACCGGACTACAGTATCGAGCGCAGTCACCCGGCAGACGTCAGCCCATTGATTTATACTTTCACTCCGCTCCTCTCTCCATCCCTCCGCCGTCCCTGGACGACTATACGTCGGCGCCGTGTTGTCCGGGACGTGAATCGACTCTTAATACGCGCCGCGCACACAAACACATAAACACTCGACAGTCTCCCCACCAGGTTTGATTAATTTGGCTCGTAAGGCGTGCGAGCGGAGCTATCGCCGGCATCCAGATGTTCCACAGCCCTTTTGTCTGCACACACACAAACCCACACACACACACACACACACACACACACAGGCATATACACACAGGGCACACACCTGCTTTCATCCCCTCCCCTTGCCTCCAGTAGTCGGGGGTGTTATGCAGAGTGTGGCCTGCTGTTGTTTTGATTATTCCTGCTTTGCTTCTCGGAGCTCTCTGCGAGCTGTGACTATCTGCTCCGCATCACAAGAAAAGAAGTGTTTTCACAGAGGCTTGAAGAGATTGCATCAATGACTTAAGGGAAGCTATCAAAGGGAAAGAGCTGTTGGGTAAACACAACACGCTGACACACACACACACACACACACTCGGGCAGTCCTCTTCACCGTGATCGCCACCAATCACACTCGCTCGCCCTCAGCCGAGTGCAGTGCCCTCAATGACAAGACGAGAGTGAGACGTCTGGAGTGCCCTCGGCTCCCCGCCACCCCTGCGCGGCGCTGACGGAAACCCAACGTCTGCCACCGCGAACCTCCACCCGCTCTTATCGCCGGGCCGACCTGCCGCACCCGATCCCACTCCCCATCCCTCACCAGAACCAACAGCGAGGAGGAGTCTGGAGCAAGGAGAAAAGAGCGGAGGCGGGCGGTGTTCGAGGAAGGTGGGAAGGAGAGAGGGCAGAGTGATAGATTGCAGCCATCGGGAATGCAGATGAGACAGACGATAGCTGCTTTATGGATGGAGGGTGGTGGCAAAGTTATGCGGCAAGACTGCAAGAGGAACGGGCTTAAAGTGTTTTTAAATGTGACGTACCGGGCGATTTGAGCACCCGCCTCATCCTGACATTGAGTTTCTGATTTTCGAAAGTGCAGCAAGGACACGTTACTGTACTTTACATACGGTCATGTTTTAAGTGGCACACGTCATTAAGGCAGAGAAACACCTCGGGTTTAATCACATTCATGACTTCTCAGCCTCGGCGATTTGCGCTCAGGGGTACCCAGGGGTCTGCACTCACCGAGGAACTTTGGCTTGCAGCAATAATAAAAATCTAAAGTGGCACTTTAAGCTAAAAACACCGCTTTCCACAAGTCACGTGACATATGACCATTTAAAGTGGAGGTTTACTCAAATAACTTATTTAACTTATCCAGCTCAGCATCAAACTAAAGCCTCTAAATACAGCTTTTGTAAGACAGCATGTCAGTGTCATAATGCTTTGCAGGAGCTTGAAAAGTGGACGTGTTTGGAAATGCAACACTTAAGTACCGGCCTGAGAAAAAAATCACAGAGAGAAAAGGAGAATGTAATATAGCATACTACTGGGTTTTTTTCTTCTTTCTTATTCATATCGCGAGAGCTGCCACTTCTACTCCGGGTCAGGTGTGCCTCTGTTAAGGTGGAAACACCTCCATTTACACATCAGCGCTCAAAGCCTTTTGAAAACCACTCCCACGGTGAAACGTTTTGAAAATGCTCCAACTCCATCGCCATGTAAATGGCGGCAAATGCACGTTTATGAAAACGTTGCTACTCTAAATATTGAATAATCTTTATTTTTTTAAACACTATCAAAAACACTATTGATGTCAGTAACTTATTGATTTAATTGTCTGTCACTTCATGATATGAATGAGACGCTGAGGATTTCTCATGTGTATTTCCAGTGCTGTATACCTTTTTACAACATATTTTTCTCAGCAGGTCACGGTTTCCACACCCGAGCAATTACCGGGTGATCTCAGTATGCCGTGCATGCCAAGCCTCCTCTGTGCATCTTTTACCGTCATACACATCTTTCCCAACATTTCATGTAAAATACAAGTCAGTTATTCAAACGTGTGTCAGAAAATGCTGAGAAATTCACTCATATGTATTCAGTCAGTCCACACATACCGGAGGGTAAATTCAGTACGGATGGTAAATAGTGTACAGGAGTAGGCCATACCTTAATTACCCGCCACACCATCCTGGCCTCGACTACCCACATAAAATATCCATCACTTAATCATCCGCGTGTCAATATGAGCTCAAACGGCCTGCATGTAGTGGATCCAGCATGTGAGGTGCTGCTGACAGCTTCAGTCGGACAGTGATCAATAAAAAAGAAAAGCATGCTTTCATTTGCAAATGCACGCTGCTACACCTGTGCATTTACCCACGTGCACACTGTTTCAGCAATGTTTAGTAAAAGAAATTGATCCCTGAGTCAACTCGGTCTTTTACCGACAGCTGAGCTCCAGTAAAGAAAAGTTCAAAAAAGTGCATCTCCAGCTTGAGAAGCCTTGTGGCGACGTCAAGGTCAGGCAGTTGGAGAAATACACGGAGACAACAGAGTACTAATGCAGAGTGTGATCCTTGTGTGGCGACGCACGCGGAAACCAACAGATGCCGGAGCAGCCTCGCACAGACGCACGCACGCCCTCGCCCTCGGGGTATTTGTACTTTCAAAGCACATGCGTCTCTCTCTTCACCAGTCGGGAGTTAATGTGTCTCTATATCTCAATAAGACACATGATTAACATACCACACTGTGTGTGTACGCACGCGTGTGCGTTTGCGCGCGCGTGCACACGTTACTGTGTGTTCCGGTGCAATTTTCTAAATACAGATAAAAGCCAGAGCGCGGGCCCTCTCCTTCTGTCTGACTCAGACAGACACAGAGGGTGTGAGGGTTAATCGGCGTGTTTGTTTTGCGAAGTGACGATATGAAGCAGATGTCTCATCTCCCAGCATCTCGCCGCTTTAAAGACCTTCATTGTTCAGCGTGTATTTGCATAGTGATGATGGCGAACCATCCAACTCTGAAGACGTTGCCATGTATGTCGGGAATCGTTAAAGACGCCCTTTGGAGGCCAACGCGGGCGGATACATCGAGGTACATTTTCCAGAAGTATAAACACGCACTCAGGCCAAAGATGGCGTGTCATGTTTGGCGTGTGTCACGATGAACCTCCGTCATGCCTCCATCTGTCCTCCAGTTGGTGTTTACAATTTTTAAATTACAGCAGCTCGTAATCCTTGTATTGATTTAGAGTTATTAGCTCTGTGCGCGGCATGGAAATGAATACATATCTAAAGGAGGTTGGAAAAACCAAAGGGAATTTAACAGTAGATTTAAACTCGGTAAAATAGTGCTATAATAATCTTAAAATTTAGACTTTAGACTTTAAGATGTGCTTTGTTGTGGTGCCGAGTATACATTAAACCCAAAGGATTACTATGAAAAATGACTACAATCTCAACATCATTGTACCTTCTGGAGCAAAATACAGTGAAATGTCCAGAAAACCTCTCCTATAGCGGCTGCATTATGAATGTTTTTACAAACTCACCCTGACAGCATGGCTTTGAGACTAATGTTAGTTTGCTATCTTTCATGGCGGCGGCACCGATTTCTCAGCTCGGGTTTCAGTCTTGCGTTGTGTCCACTACTCTGAGGAAATGTTGGAGCAATGTCTAGAAAATCAATGTTTCCTTTGGAATTTTGACCACTTGCCCACAGGCCTTATGTTTGACAACCTTGGTTTAAACATTTAGAGGCTGATATTTAAATAAGTCAGGCGATTGTTGAAGGGTGTGTTTATCAACTTTACGATTCACTGACACAACTTGCGTCATTACCAGCGCTGTGCTATTCACTAAATTAAATCTTAACACGGTCGTCGTGTTACTTGAGTAGTTTTATTAACGTGCACGGTTGAATTAGCTGAGCTGCCGGCACCATGTGCAGTCTATGCACTAATGTCTAAACTCACTGCTTCAGTTCATCCTAAATTACACCAGGCACATTGAGGAAGATGCTTTATAATCTGGAAGTAAGCCTTTTCTCAAAGTAACAGCCATATGAAATACTGATGGAGAGAATAAATTATAAATGAACAGCTGAGAGACAAATACAAGAAGTCATTTCGATGGAGGATAAATAATCTGCAACTTACTTTCAAAACATCATGGGACATAAAATTGAGCTGCTCTCAACTAGTTGAGTGTTCTTAAAGCTGGATTTGTTTAAATGTTTATACGACTTTGTGGCAGCAAACATTTCTATAGTTCTGCTTTCCAGTACTGTTAATGAACACCAATCCTCTTCATCAAGTTGTCAAGGACAATTTAAAGTTAGTACATGATGCTAAATATTTATTCTCACCAGAGATGGGTCCTTCGGGTGTTTGTGTGACCTGGACTGTATTGACTTTTGTTGGAGGGAAAAAGTGTTTTGCTGTTATTACAAATTGTGGTTTATTTAACAGGAACAGTAGCCCTGTACAGTTTCTGTAAAAGCAGCGGGTGGATGACTGACAGCTGAAGTGTTTCCACAGCGCAAAAGATGAGCAAGCACAACAGCAGCAGCCCGTCTTAAGTGGAAAGTGAAACTCTGCTCATTTGAAACATCAAAGTTTGTTTACTGGTGTTGGAATGAAAAGAAAAAGATGAAATCTCCGGTTGTGCTGCAGAGGTCGACCGCTGATCTGCTCCTGCCCCTTGTGAGCTCCACAATGTTCCAGGAGAGCAAAGCAAAATCAATGAGCTGAGATTTAAGAAAGGGAAGATAACTGCAATTCCCATAGAGTTTTACGACAATGAGCCTTTTTACCAACTCTAGTGCATTATTTTGTTCAAAAGAGCAACCCCAAAGAGTTTGGTATGTGCTCCCCCTGAGACAAAAGAGATCAGAACACCTGAGAAAACAACAAAAACATCTCAGAGACTCCTAAAATGATTCAAACGGACACTGGGGAAATTGTGAAAGAGGATTCTGTTTGTATATCAACACCATTATTTGGAAAAAAGAAAAAAAATACAAAAACAAGTGTTTGTCATATAGGTGCGAATGTACATTGTTTGAGTACTCACCTTGTCTTTCCAGTGCAAACACACCCACCTGCAATGTGTGTGATGTGTGTGTGTGTGTGGGTGTATGTGTGTGTGTTGGATATGTAATTGGCATGTAGTAAATAGGATGTTTTTAAAGCCAAGTGCAGGCCGTGCTGAGTTGAGGGGAAAAGAGGGCCATCATTACGACGATAACTGAACAAACTCATGTATGTGTCCGCTTGTGTGCATTCATACCAACACGAGTGTGTGTGTGTGTGCGTGTGTGTGTGTGTGTGTGTGTGTGTGTGTGTGTGTGTGTGTGTGTGTGTGTGTGTGTGTGTGTGTGTGTGTGTGTGTGTGTGTGTGTTTTGCTGGTTGGATTGTGTGCAGCCAACGCTGGGGGCCAAACAAAGGAGAGTTGTTTATCCATCTTTGCTTTTATAGACACACCGCGGCTTCACAATGAGGCCACAATGGACACACACACACACACACACACACACACACACACACACACACACACACACACACACACACACACACACACACACACACACACACACACACACACACACACACACACACACACACACACACACACACACACACACACACACACACACACACAAAGACAGAATACTGATGGACTTGTTTGGTGGTTCACAGCCTTGGCACTGTTTGACATGAAGTGTGTGTAACAGGCTCTGACTGTACATGACGGGGGAAATTGGCATCACTGTCGTCAGCAGGTTGGGGGTGGGATGAGGGGGGACGTTTGTGTGTAAGAGCGGCGCATGGGGACCCGGGGAGTGGCAGGTTTTACATGGAGTGGATGTGATAAGTAACCACAGGTGTGTGTGTGTGTGTGTGTGTGTGTGTGTGTGTGTGTGTGTGTGTGTGTGTGTGTGTGTGTGTGTGTGTGTGTGTGTGTGTGTGTGTGTGTGTGTGTGTGTGTGTGTGTGTGTGTGTGTGTGTGTGTGTGTGTGTGTGTGTGTGTGTGTGTGTGTGTGTGTGCGTGTAGATCTGGTGTAGAGATCTGAATCAGTTTAGAGACTTCAAAGAAAAGCGGTTAAAAAGAAAAAACATGGGTTTAGGCGGAGGTTTGGGTGAAAAGAGATGATGACTGGCGCCAAATTTTGCATCCAGGACATTAATGTAAGCCAAAGCGATGTCCCTTAAATTAAATGTGTGTGTGCATATGTGTGCATGCGTGCTTCAAACTTCATCACAGATGCAAGAGCCTCTTCATGCAAATTTCTCAATATGACATGCTGTAACCAACACTAACTTTCCAATAGCGTATAAAGATATTTGATCAATCATCATAATTGCATTTAGACAATAATGTTTAAAAAAACCACAAAAAAAAAACATATATAGGCCTGCATTTCTCAGAGTAGGTTTCTTTTTCAGATTTTGTGCATTTTACTTAAAAATATAGTGCATGAGATGGAATAATACACACTGTGTGATGATTTTGCTCATGTTTTACTATTTCAATTAGATAATTGCAAAGTTTTTCGGCTTCATCACATTCAGAATGTCCAAAAGGATTACGTCATTGGTTGTTGCATGTGCTGTAATTTGTCTGATAGTTTGCAGCCTTGACTCCAAACAATAACTCACCTTGCGGTGGCGTTTCCCTGCTCCTGTCCTCGCCTACTGTTAAATCAAACATCCGGATGAGTCCCGAGTGAAGAAATGTAATTCAGAGAACTGACAGCACCCCAATCTGCTAATTTATCATTTATAATCAATGCACACAGAAATTATTGATCAGGAGCATGTCACAGTCACGACTTATCGTTTATCACTGTGAATGGTTGGCAGTCTTCAAGAGGTCTCGTGTAATACCGTTAGTGACACTCAGTCAGGAGAGTGATGAGCGGGGCGGACGCAGGAAACCCGCCAAGGCCTCGGAGGTTCAGGTAAGACCCGGGGAAAGGCCTGTTCGTAGGTGTGGCTGCTTCCGTCTTTAACAAACAACTGAAAACAGTTGACACGTAGGTGTTTATCAAAGGCGATACTCATGGAGAAGTAATGTGGCGTACAGGGAAAAACCTTCGGCTGTGGGGAAACAATTTGATTATGAACTTATTTCTGTTGTGCCTTCAAACCTACATGGGTAGCCAAAATAGTTGATGGTCAAAGGGAAGCAAGTTTATATCGACAGGAGAGTCACAGAATATAAAACAGAAATAAAATAAGAATTATGTCATAATTTCATAAGAAGCATGACATCTTAACTTCGCACATGATGAGCGTTTGATAATTGCTGGTGCCACAGCCACACTGTACAAATCAATATTATAACCCTTAAAACACGTCTTAACAATCTGCAGCACTTTTTTAATTGGTCATAAACACAGCAAGACAACCAGATCAATAACAGCTATATATCAGCAAATAAAGACATTATATATATTTATTTCCGAATATTAATCTAACGTGTCATATTTGTATGTAGGTTTTTTACTCGTTTTGATAACAGATTTACATCCATGTATCAACAATCATTGAAAGTGAAGAATGAAAACGTCACTAGAATGCATCTTGTAAAATATCTACGTTGTGATACGAGTCCCTCAGTGGAGCAGTGATTAGCACTCTTACCTCACTGCATCAGCACTGATTTGATTCCAGGTCCGAGACTATTCTCTGTTCAAACTTGTTTTATAAGAAAGCATCATCAGAAGGGCGAGTTTCAAGTAATAAGAGACCATTGGACCAACAATCCAGTTCGTAAGTGTGTGCACGTGAACTGCTAGAGGCAGGGATGACGCTACACCAAGACCTAGAAAGTCATTAAGCTTTTCCACATCAATAACCCTGTGAACGTGGAGGACACACAACCACACACAGACGGAGCCCACAAACCACACATTAGGCGGTATTATTTACACAAAACCACAATCTGATGGCTAATGGAGGCGCTGGCAAACAGAAGCCGCTCTCTCGGTGTCCCGCCGGCTGCTCCGGAGCAGCGTGCCGATCATGTGTGCACATGTGTCGAGGCAAATAAAAATGATTCTGAGTGACGCTCGGAAGGAGAGTAAACAAGTGTTCAGCTTTTTGATCAATAACTCAGCCGGACACGGGTGACGGACGGCGGCAGGCAGCGAGAGGGTGTAAGTTGATTATCTGTGAGCTGAGGGATTATCCTCCCGCCATTCATCCTCTGCAGCGAACCCAAGTCACCTGGATAGAGGAATAACTCCGAAGTAAATGAGCTGATCTGCACACACACACACACACACACACACACACACACACACACACACACACGAACTCAAATCTAAAGGCGATGGACAAGGCCACTTGCCTCTCCTGCTTACCCCTGCCGTCTCCATTGCCTCGGTGCACTCGATTCTGTTTCTACCCAACCCTTTTGTGTCTCCGTCCAGAAGGGAGGTTCACATTTCAGATTGCCGACATGGAGACCGTGCCAGGCCTTCAGAGGTTTGGATGATCGGAGGGACAGGGTCACGGGGAAAAATGGCCAAAAAGAAAACACACATAAAAAAAACACTAAGACGATTTGAGCGAGCATTGTGCACGATTGCGTGCGTGACACTGTGGCTCAGCGGGAGAGTGTGTTACTGTTCATATCTCAGGGAGCACAGCACTTATAAACCCTCTGGAGACGCCAAACATCTTTATCCCAGCAACTTTTCGCACCCAAAAACCAAGAGTCCCCCCGACCGGGAGGAAGATCGGGGAGGCACTTCAGTGTACAAAGGTACTGCAACAATACAAATGAGTCTCCAGAGATTACGAAACCACTGGCTCTCATACAATACATTCAGCTATTCTAAGTATATAACATCTTACAGCCAGCTCAGACCTGACTCAATCAGACAACAAAAAAGCAAAAAAAGCAACAGGCGGTATTATAGCCCAAAATTACTCTTGTTGTCCTTTTACTCCAAACTTCAGTGGACTGTAAGAGGAAGTGTTTCCACACCAGCTTCCTCCACAAAAAAACTAAAATTATAAAAGAAAATAAATTGACAATAGAAAAATGTTCATACATGTATGTATATATATATATATATATCATTGTGAAATGTCACACAACAATTCCGATCTGTGGAATAGAGATGCCTACAATCCACAGACGCATAGAAATCAAAGATCAATTGGCTGCTTGTCCAAGCAGCAATCAATTAATATGTTTCTCATACCTGCGCTGGTAAAAACTCCTTCAGTCAGCAGCATTCAACACTAATTAGTTGCTGAAGTCCCACAGCAAATAGCGAAAGTCTGCTTCAAACACTGCTGTCTCCTGCAGCCCAACCAGGAAATAAAGGCAGCTATGCAGTCTTCTGATTAAAAAGCTGCGGGGGGGGGGGGGCTGACAGACGGGAGTGTCATTATTATTTATCAGCTCTTTGTGGCTCCTCTCTCACACACACACACACACACACACACACACGAAAACACCTGGGCTTGCGTATGAAGGCGCCGCGTCAACATTCTGCGACAGGAGGACCTGAAACACTTTTGTATGACGAGCGTCAAACTTTGCAAGACGCACTCGGACAGCTCCGTCGTGTTAATCACTCATCAGATGACGGTCGAGCAAATCAGCCCCTTCAGCCCGTTAGAAGCAAGTCGGGCCTGCGAGGCGGCGGAGAGTGGGTTCCCACTCGATGCGAGACGTTAATTACACTGGATCCCACTAATAGAGTCACGCCGCACCAATTAAAGACAACAGAGACACGGCGCAGACGTACAGAGCTCATTACTCACACAAACAACTCGGCCCTCGCGGGACGCGGAGATAAATGGCGTTCCTCTTCCTGCACCGACACACCGGGGCGGCAGGTAAAACACGGGCGAGGGACGTCTTCGCACACTCCTTTTTCCTCCGTCGCCACGCTCCCGGTGAGGTCAGCGCAGGCCGGGAGCACCGCGCATTTCAATTTCAGAGAGTTTTCGAAGATTCCCAGGGGAGATGCGAGCCGATGGGGGAACGGCGAGGGAGGAGGAGATGAAGAGACGATGAAGAGGGCGGGAAGGAACAAAAGCAGGAGTTGAAAGGAAGAGCTAAATCACAGAGGGCGAGAGGGGAACATATTCTGCAGGAAAAATTGCAGGCAGGTATGGTTTTCTCGTTACGCCTCTCTCTCTCTCTCTCTCTCTCTCTGAGGCATGCGTGAGGCATCGCAGCGATAATTGAATCAATGCTCCGGCTGTCAGGAGCCCTCCTGGTCTTTTCTGATGATGCCACCTTTGCCTTTTCTTTTTGGACTTTCTTTAGAATAGGGGATGACGTGCGGCTGCCGAAATGGGAATCTTGCCTTCATATGAGGCAAATCGGAGGAGATATCCCCGTCAGGTCTTCTGACAGGAAGCACATCCCTCCTCTTTTCTGGCTGAAGGCCTGATTCTCAACCGGGGTTGTTTGTTCCTCTCACAGGCTTCTTGACAGGCTGTAATTCTGTTTTAGGAACAGAAAGAAAAAAAAGCTCAAAGTGCTGCTCGGTGCACTCCGCGGCAGTCAGACTCCTTTTGAATTCTTTCAGATCAGTATTTCTCTCAGGATCAGATGAATGCCGGCGTCTCTCCTCCGTCCTACGATGTGCTGATTGTCCCCGCGACCTCTCGAGAGGGTCGTTGACTCCTTCTGGCCTCTGCGTGCGCGGACTGTGTTAAACAGCCCGGCGATAAAAGGCAAAGCAGAGATGATGGAGGGATTAGGACTTCAGTGTCACCCCTGTTTCCCATTAGAAATGTTATGGCCGAAACCCCCGGTGGTTCCACACTGACCGTATATAATTCTTATATCAAATCTCTAAATCTGTCAAAAACCATCATTGTTCCAATTTTCCCTCTGAAGCACATTTCATGACTAGAAATGCAATGGCCTAGTTTTCATCTGTTTTATTTTGCATTATACCCTTAATGCTGTTTTATTAATGACCCTTATTAATAAAACATCCACTTATATGACTCTTCTTTTCTATTATTCCGACTTTACCCTCCTTTGTCAAGGAAAGCAGCCCAGAGTCAACCAACCTAAAAATAGGTGCATATTATAGAGACGTTTCATATAGGAGTCATAACATCACTGTATGGCCGTGTGGTCACAAGAATCAAGGAATTACAATTCAATATATGGGAAATTGATGCAGCAGAGCAAAATAATGAAAACTGAACTAAAAGAAAAAATATTAAGTTTTAAAGATGTGGTTGCTTTGTTTTTACAGTAAGAAGACTTGAGTTTGCCGTCAGGGTGTGGACTTTGTGTGGAGTTTGCATGTTCTCTGGCCTGTACTCCTGCTTCCTATAACCAGTCCAAAGACATGCTTATTAGGTGGAAATATTGGTGGATAGTCTCCAGGTAAAAATAAAACGAGCAGAAAACATGGATATCAATTCCCAACGATAGATATTCCTTTCAATGTTATTTGAAAAAAGAACAATTAAAGTGTTTCATATGTAATAATGTTCAAAGTGTGGGGCGTGTCATCATCCCAGGGCTTCCAGAGAACTTGGAGCAGATGCAGTAAACTTGTTTGTAGGAGCCATTGGTCAAACAGTAACGCCGTCTAAAATATGAATATTAAATGTAATAAAACTGAATATTTGGTTAAATTAAATGGCCTGTCAATATGGATACGAGTGAGTGGGTGATTGTGCGTCTCTGTGTGACTTTTGTGGGCCTGTTGAGGGAGTAATCTGCTCGTTGGCCAAAGCCAGCCTGGATTTCGCTGAATTAAACGTGAGTGATGATCGAGTGTCTCTTTCCAACACACTGTGTTGAAGATTAGATTTCACAGTAGGGTCTGCAGAAAGTTAACCAACGGATGTGATGGAGAGGGCGGGCATATACTTCAATATGTTAACATCTGCATGTCACAGTCATTATGCAGCTGTTTTATTAGACGCTCACCATGTTAATTCAGTCATTTTAAGCAATGCAGCATGGTGATAGTAGACATACGATTACATTTTTTCTTCCCCGCCGAAGGACAAATGCCCTGAGGAACAAAGAAATATCTTATAGCAAAGGACATCGAGACACTATAAAGGGTGTCTGTCACACTTGGGTGAACTTTTCTTCCTCTGAGGTGTAATGTGCAGAGGCGAGGTGTGCTGTTGGACCACGTCTGATAAAGTGAGGCATCTGGTGATCATTTGTTTGCATTGGTTAACCATGTGCAGAGGATATTTAAAAGCCGTACCCTCCAGAGGCTGCAAATGGCAGCAGCATGGCGAAGAAGCATGTCTCCTTTCAAGGCCAAATATTTTATTTTCAGGCTGCGGCTCCCATTCTGGATTAATGTTTAATGATGGCCGAAGGGGAAACTTCTTGTCGAGTCACACAAAGAAACTTAAAAAAAAAAAAAATTGTGAGAAACATATCAGACGGTTCCTTATCTCAAGAGAGAGAAGGAAAAATAAAAAAAACTCTTTTTAGTGGGAGTTTTGATGGTGTGATTCAGCTGAATACAGTATGTGAATGCAGATGTGTGTGAATGTGCGGTGACAGATTGAGGGTGCTGAGGGACTCCGGGGAGCGGCGACGCCTCCTGCTCCTGTTGCTCCTGTTGAGTGTCATCCACAATCGCGGATATAACCCGCTTTGCCCCCGGCAATGGGGGTGGTGGTGGTGGTGGTGGTGGGGGTGTTTAAAAAAAGAGATGTCACAGGTTTTTGAAATATTCCCTCCACCCTCTTTTCTGTCTGATTCAGTCTCCCTCGTTTGTCTTCCTCATTTGTCTCCTCGCAGGAGACGACTTGTATCACACAGACGTCTCATGCCTGAGAAGCTCTGCTCCAGACGTTAAATTGCTTTTGTGTGACAGAGAGAAAAAGGAGCAATTTAGAGCCAGTTTCCACACCTCATATCTCATCACAGAAAGCGCTAAAAAGGTAGATTTTCCCACAGCAGCTGTTATTTTTCCAGCCAAAACATGTCAAGTTTCAAAACATGTGAGAAACTTGACCCGTGAGTCACGCAGGTGAATATGCTCACCTGCGTTGTGAGTATATTCTTTATCAGGTTGAAAGTTTAACAATCGGAGGTTAGATTCCACAATTTTTTTTTTCTTTTTCTTTTTTTAAAAAATCAGTCTATAGGGCTGGAAATCCACAGCAGACCTCTTTAAAACGTCTCAGAAGATGAGCACTGCTGAACAGCATGAGACTGATGAGAAGGGGAATGACAGCCTGGGATTCTCAAACTCAAGCCGAAAAAAAAAAGGAAAGAAAAAAAACCAAAACATACTTTTCTCCTTTCTCCGTACTTCCCGTCTTTCTGACATGCTTTGGTTAGAAGTTGAGGACCTGGGGAATTCCAGACATGATGAAAGCGTGCAGCTAACTCCAGAGCAAACAGGGCCGGGCTGAACCGAGCCACTCGAGAGACAAGAGAAATCATTAATGCATCAAAGGCTGTCAAAGGAACACTGTCTCAACGTCTGAGAGTGTAAACACAGCAGATGGCGAGTATCTCATCCTTGCGAGGGCGATTCAGCCCCGCTGACACTGTATTAGCCCCTACTGGGGTTGTTTGTATCTGCCTGTCAGTGAGAAGGGATAATGGGGGGAAAATAGCCGGACGGATTATGAGATTAAGCCGCGGCAGCCTCGACAACAAGGACTGTGATTAGCAGACATTTTCAACCTGGAACATCTCAAAAAAAAAAAAGAAAGAAAGAAATGCTATAATAACTGTTATTATACTCATCCTTCTTACAGGAAAGTATGGCTTTATACTTGATGATATCATCTTTGTTTTTAGGAACATCGCACTCAGCTTTGAACGTGGGAGGGGAAAGCATGCCAGGTTACGTGATCACAGTTTCCCTGCCTGTGCAAAAAGATCAATGTTAAGGTGAATAAAATCAATACATGATTCACTTGGTCCACTAATTTGTTGAATATTACACCGTAGCAGATCAATGTTTATACGGTCCATTTAGAAAGTTTACATATCGAAAGACACAACGCAAAAGCTATTATTCTAGTTGACTCTAATGACGACCAAAGATGTGGAGGAGCGCGGTCCACCTCGGCCCTGGAGTCATTATAAACAACCCATATGAATATAAGAGACAAACGAAGAGGGGCAAAGTGGTGTAGTGGTTAGCAGTCTCCTTGTCCGTCCCTCGGTTTGATTACAGGTTGGTCTCGGCTGCCTGTGCACACGTGGTCCAGTGCCAAATATTGATCAGTGACCAGGAGGTGAATTTGTGGCTCTAAACTGTGTGTGTTGGTCTGAAGCTGGAACCTTCTGTCCACATGAAGGCTATAGATGGTGCATGAAAGACGACATGCGTAAAGGATCTTTCTCATCATAGAAAAAATGTGGCGTCAACAGACTTCCGTCGCCAAAATTTCACATCCTGCCATCGACTTTGCTCCTGTCGTACTACCAACAGCCACTAGGAGACACTACAAATCCATCAAACCTTTTCGGCTTCAGTGGATGGAGTTGAACAGTACATGTACTCTACTGGAGGTAAACCAAACTAATGCTGCTAATTCAACAACTTCCTTTCAAGTCAATGAAGACAGTTTAATCGGCTCATTATTGCAACTCTTCTCGTCAATTCTATTCTTCAGTTTGATCACTGTTCACCCCTTTTTTCTATATTCTAAGAAAACACGTTTTCTAAATCCACCTATAAATCCACTTCTTGCAAAATTATCCCATTTCGACTTTCTTCCCGGTGTGCGATGGAAAAGGTGTCGTTACATTTGCAGGCGAACCGAAGGAGCTAAACTCTCCTTCTGCCCACTTTTAATGGAGGCAGTGCCAAGCTGAGTGCAGAGGACCGCAGTTTTTCTTTGTGTCAGAGGGAGTCTGACGGTGTCAGATTTTGACAAGTCTTTATTTAAAGTGAACAAATATAATTTTCCTTGCAATTAGAGCGAATAGCCAATTATGGTTTCTCATGTTTGACAGCTCCATTCGGCTTCTATTCAAATTCAGAGTTTTTGGCTGATGTGACGGCAGAAGGCCCGTCAAGTCAGGATCCACAAGTATAACCCCCAACTCCAAGAAGGTTGGAGCGATGAGTAAAATGTAAATACAGACAGGATGCAAACCTATGCAAGAACTCATATTTGCATTAATATCAAATTTTAAAAGGCAGTTAAGTAAATTACTATATTTCATGTCAATTATATGTGACTGGATGGATGTTCACAGGTTGTACAGTATCGATAAATGGCTTTAGAAATGCTCTTTCAGTTTTATTTATGAGTACCACTTCACCGCTTGCCTTTTGATGCCCCGTCATAACTGTTTCAAATAATGCCGCTAAGCTGAAATTCAAAATGAGGTTAGAATCATAATGAAATGATGCAATTCTGTATTTTGAGCTTCTGATTTTAGTTTGACATCAGTGGTTTTTAAAGTTTAATACTCCCACCAACTTTCATCACGCATGCGTCGTCTCAAAATGTAATTTGTAGTTGAATTAAACACTTCTTTAAAAGTTATTATACAAGAGTTCACTGTTCATAGCTGTTGGAAAACAGAAGCAATTAAAAAAAACAAAACTTAAACTCCATATATTGAGAAATATCTCAATATTTTTCAGGCAAGCCTGCAACTATTACTGGTAAAATTCCACTTTTGGTATTAAATCTTCCTGCATGACATTTATACCAAAGTCAGTTTTATAGTTTTAACAGGTTTTAACGATCATTTTTTTCTTCTACAAAAAAATGTATTTAAAGCATTAAATATGCTTGGAGAAGTTTTGCACACAAGATCATTACATTAGTTTTTTTTTTTTATAGTTTGTTTCCCCACTCGTTCACAAGATGTAGTTTAAAATGGTTTAAAATGTCACATAAAAAACCCCTTATTTAATCAATTTTGAATCAAAATAGGGAGATTTACATTATTTTTCTTTAATGATACCAAGTCCAATTAGGAAATTACCGAAATCTTTTATGAACTTAATCAATTGGCCCACCTTCAGTGCCTTCAGGGTCCAGACGATGGGAATCACTGTATCATGTGTTCCAAATCATCAAACCACTAATGGGTTTAGCTGCTTTATCCGATCAATGTTGTTTGAAGTGCAGATTCAAACCGTGAGACACCTGTAAAGAAAAAAAAAAAAACCCCGCCGCAGTGCAGTAGATCACAGCGTCAGACGCTGCAGAGACAAGACAATTAAGCCGATGAGTGAGAGGGTGTGGTTGACGAGCGCCGCTGTCAGCGCAGGTCCATCTTAATCACGTTTCATTTTCTCCCCGGCGGCCCCGTCCTGACCCCGCGGTCACATGACGAGCGCGGCGAAATGAAGAAGAGCGGGCCGCCGGGTGGCGAGATCGGGCTTTAATCTGTTTGGTCCCACACTGACACCCCCTCCCCCCCCTCCCCCTCCTCCTCATCTGTCTCCCACCGCTGTCTGAGGTGCCCTCTTTTAACTGTAATCAGGGAGACGTGGGCGAGGTGAGGGATGTCCTGCGACGGCGAGAGGGAGGAGGAAAGGAAACCCCCCCCCCTCCACTCTCTTACTCTCTCCATCATCTCTGTCTACAGGGGGGCCTACATCTCTGCTGTAACACATTAGATCACAAGGCAGGGGAGCATCCATCCCATCAGCGGATCAATCAATGTGAGCTGCATGAGCAGCCAAACACACACAGGTCGCATCAATTAGGAGCAAAGACACTTAGTGTGTGTGTGTGTGTGTGTGTGTGTGTGTGTGTGTGTGTGTGTGTGTGTGTGTGTGTGTGTGTGTATTCTAAACGCTCACGGTGTAAGCATGATTTCATAAAAGGCTTCTTTGATTAAAATTTACATTTAAGATGCCAATGAAACGGTTTCGCATGTTGGTTTCATACGACATCACACACGCACGCTCAGCTTTTCAGATCTACGGTGGAGGAGCTTCAGAAAAGAAACACAAGGATGTTCTTTTTCAGAAAATTATCAATGAAATCAATAAGCGGTGACTGGAGACGGGTTTCAGAACAATATGTTTATGTCGGCCTGACGTGGGAGAAAAAAAAAAACACCACAAGCGCCTGCCGCCGTGTCTTTGTGTGGCATGATCTGAGCTTTAAAGTCACGCATGACAGCTGATTATAAATAACACTGCCAGAGATACAACTTGCAGGCCATGCAGAAAGAGTGTGTGAACAATGGCAGTGAAATAGTGCGTCATTGACTTAAAGAAACGTCAAGCTGTATGTGTGCGGCGGGATCAAGACAGGAATGCAGCTCTCTGTCGCTTTCTATTATTAGGTATGTGATGTGTGTGTGATGTGTGTGTGTGTGTGTGTGAGGGGAAGGCATGCACCTGTAGCTGCCCTGTTAAGCTCTATGTCAGTTCAGTTGTTATTAACCCGAGGTTGTCGGGGTGCCAGAGGTCCCTTCCAAACATTGTCTAGAATACATTTGCATTAAAAAGAAAAATGTCCCCATGGCGATCAATAAAGTTATATAAATCTTGAACAAAACCATTAAAAAAAAAACCAAAAAAAAACTATTTGTGAAATCTACAAGCAGACCTGCCCATTGCTTTACTCCAGAATTGTACGTCACTGTGAAGTTTCATCAGAAATCAGCCTTTGTTAGACACAGTCTTGAGGCTCCATTTCCTCTCGACTTGCATTGTTTTCCTGCAGACTCATTGTAAATCAGTGATCACCACTGCCGTCTCGACCCTGACGGGGACCTCATGGTTTAATGCAGCTTCAGGTTCCCACCGTTAAAGCAGGACAAGACGCGTTACAAAACAGTCAGAGACACACATATTTTCATTACATTGTCAGGGAAAAAATAATGATTCATATCAATTCACTGCTGACTTGATGACCTCTTGACCTCAACAACAGCGACAAGTTGCCCAACGCCGACCTGATCATTAACCCAAAACCTCCAAACTAAATGGAAACTCGTTCTTGGATATTTCTCGGACACTTCTTATTATTCTCTGCTCCCTCAGAGGAAGAAGAAACTAACTTTGACCTGGTTTTTGCAGTTGACCACTGTTGGACCCCCCCCGCCTCAATCGAGTTGATAACGGCTCTGAAGCTCCAGTCAGTCGCCACTCGTCCTTCTGCTTCTGACACCCTTGTGAGAAAATATTCCCTCTGCTTCTCGCCCTGCCTTTGCTGTGGACACTTGAAAGCTGAAAAAAGTCTTGGATCACTGCTGTTTTTCCCCCTTTTCATTCGGGCAGACCTGCGGGATCAGCAACTGTACATGCAGGGAAAATATTCCCTGCGAGTTCAAAGCCTCGTCTTGTTTTCTTCTCTTTTTATCAGCATTGCAGCGACGAATGAGCCAGAAGATGAGTCAAACTTGTGACTCTTGACAGTTTTCAGTACCCAGTGCTCTTTTTTTGTGTGAATTTCGAGAAATTAAGTCCATGTATTAGAAAATACACTATTAATATATAAATACTATATCACTAGTGACTGACAAAGACAACAAAAATGCCGTAATCTCCAGACTATTGAGCGCGCCTGAATATAAGCCTCACCCACCAAATTTAATAAGAAAAAAAGAAAGCTCAGAGATACGTGATGCACCCGAACGCATCACCCATGTATCTGCAGCTCGTTAACTCGTTAAAAATCCATAAATTAGTAAGTTAATAAGTTAAATTAATAAGTTCCAGGGGTCAAAGTGTGACAAAAAGAAAGTCGCAGCTTGTCGTCTGTAAATTCTGGTACATTGTTAGGAAAACAAACAGTTATTTGAGTATAGGAATCTGTTAGCTACCAACGCTAAGGCCCCGTTTGCTCAACAATGTTTTCAAGGGAAAATTTTCAAAATGTGTAAATGCAAAACTTTTCTGAAATGAAAACACAAACGATGGGTTTTTACTTGAAACGTTGTCGTGTAAACGGAGCCTTATCCGAATAAATAAATAAAAAATACACTGTCTTTTTAAGGCTTAAGAAATTCGTTAACATTTCTTTCTTGGAGTTTATCAACACTTTAAAAACGAGTCTTTGTAAAAATTAAATACCTGGGATTTAGCATATTGCGCCATCATGTACATTTTGTTATTATGACTAATTGAGTTTTCTTGCTTTTCCAGGTATGTTTTCGAGATTCGGCTAAATAGCTGCTAACTGTTAACATTTATCCAATACAGTTATTTTCGAAAAAGAAAAAAACTGAAACATATTTCAGGATTTTGTTTTATTCTCGTTACATGACATGTGGAGTTGATCTGCTGAAGCCTTTGAAATCAAGGTTCCTGCATACTGTGTAATTTTATAAGTCCCATTACCTGTGCAATGGGGATTATAGAAATGCGTTTGACTGCACAATGTCACTCTCCATTGAATCAGAAGTGGCAACTGCTCCACATACTCCAATAAGTAAGAATAATATTAACCTGTATGTCATATATGCAAGGCAATGGATTCTCTGGGAAACAAAGCTGAGTTAATAATTTCAAATCAGGGCTGAAATGTGCAGATTTTCACATTATGTTAGAAATGCAGTAAAAAAAATAAAAAAAATATGATACTCTGGGAAAAAAACGTGTTTTGACATTTATTTTCATGATTAGATTTGTGACTGTGTTTTCATTTATCTTCAGCCATTTTTGCATTTGATTCACATCGATAAACTTTTTTCTCCACAGATTTATTTATCCATTAAATGTGGTAATATTTCAATAACACCTGAACAAAATGTCAGCGCATTGTCTTTCTTAGAGTATCACAAAACTTTTCCTTGGTGCACAATACACATCAACATGTACATTTTAACATATTCGGTTTGCAGTTCTGGTGTGTGTGTGTGTGTGTGTGGGAATCCACAATAGGTTGGTCAGCTTACATCCATGAACACACACATGCTTGCAAATCGCCGACGCAGCATTTTTAATTCACTTAGCAGGGAAAACTCCTCCGTTTACCTCATGCAAATGAGGGAGTCATAAACACAAGCGAGGCAATAGCAATCGAGCTGCATTGCCTCATCAATCACGGTCCGCGTGTGACAGGCACCGGCGGCCTCAACCCTTCATATCGCCGACGAAAACTAATTCCCAACAACACAGATGGTACAAACAAAAACACAGGCTCTCACTCATCAGCAAGAGAAGCCTGCGAGAGGAGGATCAATCACCGCGCGAGAGGGACGAGGACGAAACCAGGTAGGGAAGATGAAACTGGAGGGGGACAAATGCATAAACATGAATACACACACACACACACACACACACACACACACACACACACAAACACCCATTGATGCTGACCGCGATGTGTGTGCACGTGTGGAGAACTCAAGCAGATGCAATGCAGCAGCTCCAGACACAACAATGAGTCATTCTGGATGTTGTTCTCATCAAACAGGCACCCGGTGGGAATTCCTAAGAAACACAACACACGCACTCACCCAGTTGTGCTTCTGTGACTGTATCTGCTGGCGTGGCGATAATCAACAATCAACAGCCACCAAGTCAAATAACCATTGGAACCTCATGATCATGTCACTCAAACCAGTTGGATCCGCCTGGACCCCTTACTATGTCAAAAAAATTGAAAAAAACAACAACTAAAAACATCAATGAAGACGACATGCAGTGACAACAGATTAAAGCAACAGTATTTACATCAAGCCCGATCCTGTTACACAGAAACACGAGCACATCAATAAACAAAGGATTTCTTTGATTTTTTTTTTCTGCTGCCGGCTCCGTATATTCATCCCGCAAATATATTAGCAGAGTGCGCGGAGATGCTTTCAAATGCAGCACACAACACGTTTCCGTGGTAAACAGCCGCTCCGACAGCGGAGAGAAAGAAGACGTGGCCCTTAAGTGCGGGATCTGGCTTCCACCTCATCATCTCGGCTGTAAGTTGCAAAATGAAAAAAGCACTGAGGCCTTCAGAAGTGGAGGACTCATGTAATATGCATAGCCAGTACTTCTTTCAATGTGTGTGTGTGTGTGTGTGTGTCTTTCACGGCAGAATGACGGACGAGCAGGAGGGGAAGGGAGACGACAGCGGAGGAATAAAAAGCAGAGGAACTTCTTTTTGGACCCCGTTTATCCGACACGCCCATCTTGGTTCTTGTTTTCTTTTTTAACATTTGACGGGGAAAAAAATCAATGATAAAAAGAAATGAGTGACAAGTAAAGCCATTAATCATCTTAGGCCCCGATCACACAACAACGTTTTCAAGCGAAAGGGGAAAACTTTTGTTGTGTTTTAAGTGTCCGATTACAGGACAATGATGCTCGGAGCCATTGAAAATGCAACTTTTTGAAAATGCTCGAACTCAATCTACGCGTACATGATGGAAAGCACAACGTTTCCGAAACACTGTCACTCCGCATGCCCTCCACGGTCAAAGTACTTCTTCTGCACTGGTCATGAGGAGACTGACAATGACAACAATGGCGGCCTCCAGAGTGTCATGGCTCCCAGTCCATAGTCTCCTGGGACTTTTATAGGTGAGAGTCACCCGGAATAGCGATCCAACTTGTTCGTCTGTTTATACGATCGTACTTGCCACTGTTAATGTTCACAGCAAAAACAACCAACAGCACCCATTAGTGGCCACACATGCAAACTACATCGTTTTCAGTGTTGCTGCTGTTGACGTGTAAATGTTTTCAAAACATTGCTGTGTGAACGCAAAACGTTTCTAAAACGTGCAATTTTCATTGGAAACGTGGTCAAGTAAATTTGAAACAGATGCATTACAGATGAATTTGCATTATAAAATAGGCACAATTTAAAAAAAAAAGACTCAGACTGAGCAGGTATAAAATTAGGAGCCTCCAACTTGCATGAGATCATTTATATACATTTTCACACACATTCACATTTACGAGAAATCTAGTGAGTTTTTCCACCTCATACGAAAGATAAGGAAGGTTAATTAATTTTGTAAAGCAGCTTAATATCAGAGGAAAAAATCTCTGACACACATGAGCATTCTTGGCTCCTCACACTTGATGAGCGGAAACATATCAAAGCCTAGACTTCGCTTTCCAACGGCGACATTAAAGATAGATTAAAAAGAACCGGTGATCTCTGAAGACCGCCTCCACACACAGCCCATACCAGGCCTTTCCAGTAAATTAAAGGGAAACTGATGAATTGAGCTGGATAAAAGTTCAGTCTTAATTACAGTCCGGCTCTAATTGACTGCTGCACCAATTACTGTGGTTTTTGTGGGTAATGTATCAGTGAGGCGGCGGAGCCGAGTGGCAGCCCACTCATAATTACAGTAGACATCAGATTAGACCAATGAGTGAGTGCAGCAGACGCAAACACACAAACAGTGCACAAGGGCTTTGATTCATAAGTACACATTAAGCCCCGTTTATCAATTTGGATACATTTGCGCTGGTGATAGACGCCGCAATACAGCAGTGAAACACACTCATGAATGAATCAAAACGTGTTAGCCTACATATTTGTAAATGTTTTGTCGCGGCTCCAGATGAAGTGGCTTGCGCAGCCTCTCCGGTAAATATTAATAATTTCTGTGTAAATCTGCTCGTGTGCTGTTTAATTCATGATACAGGAGGAGAAAATCCTCCAAAAACACAGATTTCTGCCTGTGTTTTGCTTCTGTGAGTTTGTTTGTCCTGATTCCTCTGCTATACCGGTGGTGATGTCACGGGAGAGACAAATATTGAAGTCTAAAAGCTTTTTAAAAAGGTTATGAGGTCATGGTATAAAGACTAAAGTTAGGCAAAAGGTAGATTACAGTTGAGGTGGGGTGAGTAAGTATAAAACTAACCAGATTGCATTGCATTTTCAACATCAAGCCAGTTTGACACATTAAAACATGGTTTCTCTCTGTGGGTGTTTTTTTTGTTAAGTTGTTCTTCTGTATTTTCGAGGTGGTCTCCAATACTGCAGTGGACTCATGTCACCGCTTGAAATAAAATCACAATATTTCTAGGTAAAGACTTGTTTTAAGACCACAACAAGGTTACGTTTAGAATAAATATCAGGCCAATTAAGTGATAGCTGCTGAGTTTAGAGTAAGGCCTTGTTTACTGGACAGCATTTTCTAGTGAAAATGGAAAACTTTAGTTGTGTTTTGAATGTCTGTTTACGCAACAACGGTGCTTGGAGCCACTGACAATGAAACTTTTTGAAAATTCTCAGACTCCGTCTCCAACGTTTTCAGCGTTTCTGCCATTTCCGTTTAAAGGCAGAACTTTTCTGAAATTAAAACCTAAAAACAATGCGTTTTCACCCGAAACATTCTGAAAACATGGGCCTCAGTCTGCAGGAAATGAATGTAAGTCAATGTAACGAGCAGAACTCATGAGCAGAACCCGCAAAACATAGACTTTTTGCTCCGAACCTTTGCGGAGACCCACACAGGTGGTCGCAGTGACCAATCACATGACTGTCAAGAGTGACAACGAAACGTGGCTGCGGTCTCACAGGAAGTGACAGTCGCACACGTGGACACATCTATGATTAATATCTATTGTCAGCGGCGTCGCACGGGCGAACGGGGTCAGGCTGTCGCCGTCGCGTCTCAACTGGGTCACACGTCGCCAACGAGCACGCTGTGAGAACTTCATCCACTTCATCCGCCTCCGACTTCACTGGGGAGGTCAGATTATCAGGGAGAAGTTGTGACGGCCAATAACGAGATTTTCTTTGGAGGTGTGAGCGAGTGCGAGTGTGTGAATGTGTGTGTGTGGGGAAAAGCTCCGAGCCGACTGATGAAACGGAATGAAATATTCGTGATGGACAGAAAAACAAGTAAAGGGCGGTCTGGGGAGTTCTGATCATGATAAAGACGAGCTGCCTCTGTGACAGGACGAGGATTAAGCAGAGGGGGGATGAAAGAAGAAGGCGCCTGGATGGAAGACGGAGGAGTGACGCGGGTTTACTTTGAAAGCTTTTTTAAATGAAGAGGAAGGACAAAGCTGCTGACCAGAAATGAAAACGTTTGGATGTGATGACTATGTTTCGTGCCGGAAGGCGGCGGGGAAAAAGTTCAAAAGATATGCAAAAGGCAGAGATATGCAAAACAATGCTTTGGCATTGAACAATCAATAATAGTGGCATGAATGATGGTCCAATCAACCACCGTCACGTAGGCGCTGAAAGAAAAACTCACTAGAAGTAATTTAATTGTCAGATGAACGCGCGGAAAAACGCGGGGGCTGGAGGGGGGGGGGGGGGGGGGGGGATGATTGACACCTGGCACAGGTACCATATGGAGCGCAGAAATAACACAGCAGGCACTTTGATCAAAGCGGCTTCCTATTTTCATCGCCACGCTTCGGAGAACATCTGCATGGCCGCCTTGCCCCAAGAGAGCGCTGACGCAGCAGGCCGGGCCTTCCTCCACGTCAGCACAATGAAACTCCATGTGTGAGCGCGGACGCGTGCGGGGAAACACGCGCGCGCTTGCGTTTCCTTCCCCCGTGCAGCCGGGGTCGTGGTCGCAAAGTGATCGTGGAGCCGTTACGGGCCTAAATTAGTTCGTAAAGTCAACTTCTCTTCACGGGGCCCTTTTTTCCATTTATTGTGCTGCGACTGCAGGATTCATTGATTCAGCGCCAGGAGCAGCCAGCGCGTCGGGGGGGGGGGGGGGGGTTTAGTTTAAATACAGTCCAGAGGCTGAGATACAGTAGAGTGGAGCGGTATTGGCAGATAGCAGAAGGATGGTCCCGTTGTTACAGATGAGGTTGGATAACGTTGGCTTACTTTTCCCAGGGCGCAGAGGCGCCACACCACGCCTCGAAAGAAATATGTGGGCCAGAACTCTGCCGCGGGTCACCGAATAAATCCAAGAAGGGCTCCTTCTTATAGCCTGTAAATCATCAGCATCCTCTTAATAACTTGTAAATGTGGCTGCAAACTTTATAGTTGCGCTCGTGACGGCAACACAGACGAGAGGCCAATTTTAAGCAGACAAAATGGAGGTTTAGGTTGGGTTTTTTTTGTTGTTGTTGCTAAAATTTTAATCAATATCTGAGAACTGGCACATCAAAATTTGCCGAAATTGTGTAATTCTTCTATATAGACCCCATCACACCTGGTCTGAACTCTAAACTCTGCGTGACGTCGATTGTAACTACAGATCTCGCTTTCAGACGTTTGACTGAAACCCAAAATATAGAGACCTCCTACTTTTTTTTTTTTTTGCAAAACTTGTGCAGTCTTGACATCGCCGGGATGAACACAAACACTTTGCATCACATTAAAAAAAACACCACTTTAATTACCTTGTTGTTAGTAAACCAAGTCGGTTTGGGTTCCCACTTCTTTCTTGTTTCAAAGACGATCACCGGGCAGCCGTGCCAAATCAACCGGATTCCTCTTTGAGTTGTTCCGCTGACGTCCCTCTGCTTTTATCTCCCCATGTAACAATGAAAAACCACAAGCTTCTGCTGCTACCCCAGATGGAACAACACAAACATCTCCAACTGTACAAGTAAGGAGGGAGGGGGGGGAGGGGGGGGTAATTCACTGTGGTTCATATTTCTTTCAAGAGCAGGAAAAACAAGCCTCCAGGCGTCTCCCTTTCAAGTCCTCAGCCTATGAAGCCCCCATAGAAGCAATTTTTTTTTCACACTTTTTGAAGCAGATTGCTGCTCACTGGCAGACAAATCAATAAAAAAAGGAAAAAAAAAAAAAAAAAAGAAAACAACAGGCAATAAGTGCAACGAATAAAATCTCGAGCACATCTTTATGTAAGCACATAATGTAAATGGTCTCCATATGTTAATATGGCAATAACCCCGCAGGAAAACAGCTGAGATTACACTGGTTGTGCACAGCCAGCGCTTGTACAGTCAGCCGAGTGTGACGTGTCGTCAGCCCCGAGTAGATAAGTGCACGGCGAGAATCGTGCGCGAGCGTTGTAGCACGACCGGCCCTCGGCGTCGTACTCAGCCGCCTCGGATGTCGCGGCAAAACAAACCGGTGTTACCGGCGTGAATTGAACCTGGACAGATGGAAGGGCGAGTCGTGTACGAAATAGGGCCGGGGTATATTAAATGTATGTGTGTGTGTGTGTGTATGTGTGTACGTTGCCTCCGTTTGCTCTTTCCATGCACGCAGCCGAAGAGCCACCTAATCCGACGGATCCTGACCACTAAGAGGAGCAGGCCAATGAAATATGCATGACATGAGAGAGAGAGAAAAAAAAAAAGAAAAGCTGGCTGTCCCAGCACACAGAAGAGTCCTGCCTCCCCTCTCTCAAAGCGTAAAACATTGATGGCATTGGCGGCGGCGGCGGCGGCGGCACAGCAGCTGAACCGTCGGATGGAGCCGAGGGTTAGCAAGTTCACATCTAATTCTGGACTGCACCCACAGGACCGGCAGCCCGAAAAAAAACAACCCAAAAAAAAAAGAAGAAGTGAGAAATAGCTGGGCACTTCATACTCATCCGAGCAAGATCCTCGAAAAGCCGACATCTCGGTTTCTTTTTCCTTCCCATGCATCGAGACTACACACTCATTTTAAATGTGGACGATCCCCCACAGAGTGAGATCAGTCCTTCTGATTGGGAGGAAATGGATAAATACTTGATGCTGGGAGTTAAAAAAAAAAAAAAAAAAACTCTTCCCAAAGTTATCACAAGAGAGAACGACTTTGAAAAACAAAACAAAAAATGCCAACAGCATTCGTTAATCAAAAATGTGTTTCCCGCTGAGGACAACCAGGCTAAATGTTTAAAACTCCTCAGGCCTGTTTTAATATTCGCAATTAAACGAACGCCTTGTAAAGACACAATGACTCCCTACCTGCTCGCGCTCACAATTACTTGTTATTGGAGTCGACAGCCACAGAAATGTGTTGTTTCTGATATTTATACAACACAATTACATAGTGGTTGGCCGGGGCTTTCATTGAAAAACCGCAATTCGCAAACATTTGTTCACTTTTTTTTTGTTTTTTTTTTGGCGCAAACAGCAGCAGCATGCGGGGCTGAAGTTGGCCGCGGTTTCGAGGAGAACACAATGACTCAGCTTCTGCTTTTCTGTCTCCCTGCAGGGAGCAGATTCGCTCTCGTGAAAGCAGACCGAAAAAAAATAAAGTTTGGTTTTTGGGGGGCACACAAAGACTCACATGGCTGTAATTTTTCAGACCCGGGCATCATGTGGCCATTTAGCTCTGCTTGACCGGCCCTCAGGGCGTCACTGAGAAGTCCTGAATCGAATGAAAATTACTGTTATTATCGGCTTTATTGCGTCTAAAATAGTCCGGTTTTTCACATTGTTGGCCATTATCACGTCATTGCTTGTGTCGAGCAATTGTTACTTGACAAATTTAGTGTTTCACAGTAGGGGGGAAAAAAGATGGTTAATTAAAAATACATCATTTTTATTTATTGCACTGGAGTTGAAATTTAGAAAAAAAGAATCATGATTTGTTTGACAGGCTGGGAATGACTGGGAAAACGTGACGCAGAGCAAAAGTTGTTCATTAGCATCATGTTAAAAACTGCTTGAAATCAGGAGATAATTCTGATCTCGGCCCTCATTAGCCCTTTGGTAAAATTCGCCGCCAACCCAAGAATTAGAAAAACAACTTCATAGGAGGATAATGCAGAAAAAAATCCATCTGAAAATACAATTAAAACTTGCATTTGTCCCCATAAAATACAAGAAAAAATCATTATATTTAAGATTTATTGGAAATAAACTGAAACCTATAAATCATGGAAATTGTCTCAGAATATTAGGTACATTTTTTCATAGTGGAAAAAAAATACTGACAAAACACTAACTCTATGAACCAGTTTGTATATAGAAGATCAGAACTACAATAATAATAATAATAATAATAATAATAATAATACCTTGCTGACTTTTAACCTGTTTTACTTGTGCTGGACAAGTTTATACAATATTTGATGTCCTGGTTCTCTTACCGAAAACCTGTACTACTGTAATACTTCTATTAAATTGGTAATATTTAATGTTCAGATACCAATAAGACGCTTGTTTATTGTTGATGAAACCTACTGTTTCTCTCAATGCACAGCTGTTACAGTGTAAAATCTTTCTCTCAGACATTAGTGAGACTCATACTGAATAAATCGACCCCTCAATGGCCAAACAAAGATTAATCAAAGCAGGATATCTTACATTTTGATCTGATCAATAACTAAACAGTATTCCTGCACATATCACTCCTATCTCGTACACCACATTCTGGTCAAAACCTCCACAGAAATACACGAAGAGCTTCTTAACAGTGGATTTAAACACACCACCAACACGTAATTTACCTCAATCCACTCTCCATCTTGATCCCAAACCCTGAACTAAGTGCAGATCAACACGGCAACTTCCCTCTGCCTCGTTTCAAGCAGGCGAACGCACGCCAACGTCGAGATGCGGGGAAACGAAACAACCACATCAGACATGGGTTTTGGAGCTGCTGAGGGACGACTGACGCGACAAACACACACCGTCAGAAGCCACAAAGAAAGGCATTCTTCTTAATCTGCTTGTTACACTTTTGTCGGCCCACTTTGCGAGCGCTCGCTCAACACATGCTTCGCCGAGCGGGGTGAAACAAACACTCCTGTGATCTGCCCTCCGCGGGGCTTTGCGGGGCCGTGTGTGAAACCTCCGTCTATCTCGACAAGAGTCGACCTGGAAAACAGAACAAAGACCCGGCTCCTCGCCTCGCATTGTTATTTGGCGAAGTCTGATCGTTACAACGAGGAGGATTAAGCACACACCTACACATACAAACACAAGAGGCTCAGTACTCTGAGGTAGCCACAGGCTCATTCTGATATCTCTCCCCCCCCCACCACCACCAAAGCAACATTGATCTGATTCGGGAGTCAGACGGAGAGGTATGAGGGTCTGGCTGAGAGCAATAAGCACCACTTTAAACACATCATTAACCCGGCCGGTGAAAGTTGCACCAGAGTCAATAAAGATTTAAGCTGTCCAATGAGTGCGGCCCCTCATTATGCCGGGTTTAAATGCCACGTGCGGGAATTTGAATTAGCCACTCGATAGTTGCAAAGATGCAGGTTAGGGGAATAAACGAAGGCCAGCAGGAAAAAATATTTCAAGCTTTGTGTGTTTAAAATCAGTAAATCCCAACTGCACTGAAACTGAAACTGAGTGAAGTCACAAATCTGGATAAACAACCGACACACCAAAGTAAAATCCTACACAGTTGACCACAGGAGTTAATGTGAGACTGGTTTTGTCCCCGTTGTGGACTTGTAGTGCAGAAGAAGAGGGGAAGATCTAGACGCTGGATTGTGTGATGTCACTCCGCCTTCAGCGAACGCGGGATCGTTAAACGTCCTCTTCGTCGCTGCACGTAACGAGACAATATGACACGGCCGAGTCACATATGAACTGCGTCTCCTTTCGCGGCGGAAGCGCGCGTCGCATTCGTAAGCACGCCGCCATTAAAACGGTCCGATGGTCAGGGCGCCGGCGCTAAGCAGTGACATTAACCGCCGCGTAAAAAAAACCGGGATTTTAAAGCCACGACAACGGAGCGCCATGTTTACGGGACTACTTCTCTGTTAAGAGGGAAAGCGGCGGCCTGATAAGTCACATGTAGCCCTGAACCAATGACCTGTGTTAAGGAGGCGTAATTGTCTTTTTACAGCGTCTCTAAATCTGTCCTTGCCTTCCCGTTGGCTGGATCGCCTCTGCCATGCAGACTCTGGTTGCTTAGCAGCAGCGGCAGCAGCAGCAGCTGTACTCCAGTTGTTTCTTTTTGACTGATGGGCAACAAAGTCAGCTCTTTTTTTTTTTTTTTTTTTTTTTATAGTTCTGGTAACAGGCTGTGCTATCAGTGCAGAGTGGCTTTAACAGTGAGAGATGGGACGATGAAGGATGGCACGGTGCTGAGGTCGTTCCTTTTTTTAACGACACGCTGCACTTTATGAGCACAAAACTTCGATGCCTTTTGACGTTGTTTATTAGATATTAATGGGGAGGAAAAAAGACAAAAAAACTGCTTCAACACCACTATATATGTGTGTGTGTGTGTTTGTCGCTACCGACCTGCAGCCATCTGCATGTATCCGGCCAGAGTGCAGATCCTCCGCTCGCATCCTCCGCTGGGCAGGAAGATGGTGATGATGGCCAACAGGGAGCTGACGGCCAGCAGAGCGCAGCCTCCTGAACACAGCACCGCGCTGGTCTGGGGGGGAAAGCACACACAACAGGTTCACTTATTTATTTATTTATTTATTTATTTATTAAAGGCAGTGAGGCAAGCGCCACAATGACCCACTTCCATCGTTTTCCACCGGCAAGGAAGCCCCGTGGAAATGCTTTTTGACATGTCCGGAAGTGCAAACATTTGTGAGGAAACGGGGGTCTCTTTTTGAAGTTGCGAATACGGAAGTAATAACGTCAACGACCCCTCCAATCAAGTGGAGCCTTCTTCTGTTGAGAAAGTAATGCGTCACTGTAATGAACTGAAGAAAAGTTCAACTGAATGCGTTACATTATTTATTTATTTTTTTCTCTTATATCAGCCGAGCGACATTTCAAACCTATTTAAAGAAAAAAAGAATCCTCAAAACCAAGTCGGTTAAATGCATGAATGCGAAAGCGCCAACGACCTTCACTCTATTTTCCATCTCCAGCCGGAGTACGGCGTCATACGCAGGACGATTTCGCCTCACCACAATATTTCAATCTGATGTGGGGGTTTTTTCTTGTCGTTTTGGGTCATTTTTGAGGTATATTTGATGTTTTGTGGCAATTTCTATCATCTTGATGGCTTTTATTTTCGATTTTTCAACAACTTTCTGACAAAACCGCTCAAATAATTTTCAGAACATCTAATATTCTCTACCTGGGTAGAAAATGTGTAAATGTTACTGACTTTAACCAGACATTTTGAACATCAATTCTTCTTCAGTGAAGATGCATATCTGCAAACGGACTGAATTTTGAATTTTAAATATTAACTCGGCAAAGTTAGAGACCAAAGTATTTCCACAATTGTGCCTCACAGCGAATGTGAGCATATTCTGCAGACAAGCTGTCGATCTTTGATTTAGAGGTGTTGATCTTTAGTCCTTTTTCTTTCTTTCTTTCTTTTTTTTTAACAGCAACAACACAGACGTTTACTCCAAAAACAGAAATATGCCAAGTCCAGTTTTCAAACATGCCGTACAATAAAGAATAAATAAAACAACTGAAACAGTCATGAAATGCAAAACACGTATCAGGTATCGTTGGTCCATGCGTTTTACAACAGTCATGATGTATATGGACATATTGTGCGATTAGAGCGACTTTTCTTCAAAGTGCAAAAAAAGCCGACACTGAAACATGCACTGCTTTTGGTTAATTAACAACCAACAAGTCCCTTTATGTACTTATTGAAAACCTTCATGAACTACTTCTATAAAAGGATGAAATGTGTTTCAATATTATAATATAAAGAAAGAATAGAGGAATTTCTTGACAAGGTTGTGCAGAAACATAAGAGATGACGTCTCCTCAATCTCCAAAGTGTTGAATTGATCTTTAATATTCAATCTCCACTGTTCATTATTCAAAAACAGATCGATTTTTATATTCTTTTTGGGCTGATAAAGGTTTTTTCTTCCCAAATGGTGCAATATTCTTCATCTTTGTAGACACTACCTGCAGATTAGTTCCTGGGAGTTTATTTCAAACACCTCTAACTATATAGAAACCCTCAACTTGCAGTTTTGGTTTTTCTTTAACTTATGGTTTCAAAATCAACAACAATTTCAACATTCCTTGCAGTTTCTTCCACACCATCAAGGGTAAATTTGTGTTTCACAGATGAGGGTAAGTCGATGAAACACATGACACTTGCACTTCTACACTCCTATTTATTGTGTTTTTATTTAAGCAAGGCTTTTGTTTTGGAAGTATTCATTGCTTTCATTCAGCTTTCCCATTGTCTTTGCTCTCTCATCCTGCCTTTTGTCACATTGCTCTTGTTTGTTGATGCGAGGCGACTTTGGACTGCCTTTCTTCTGCCGAAGCATCTGTCACTCCCAGTCAGCACAACAGTGCGCTTGATTGATGCGTCTCATTTGAAACTATAAAAACGTGCGGAGAATTGCCACCAGAGGCACTGTACACATTACAACAGTGCAAGTCACAATATGTCAATTTGGACCATATGCCCCATGTGCTTCTGGAAGCATTTTTACATAATGCAGGGAAACAGTACTGGACCGTCTACTACGCTATATATAACGTCATAACGGGACATTGCAAGTTATCACAAAAATCCATTCAGGGGACCTTTGAAGTTGCAACAGATAAAATATGTCAAATTTTGGGCAATTTGTTACTCATCAGCTGATTCTCATATAATTTTACTTTGACTTTATTTTCAATTTGTGGTTTGAAGTTTACAACTAAACAAATTATTATCAACAAAATGAAAAAATGTGTTAGTGCCTGTGCACATTTGTAAAAGCAGAATTGAGGAAAATTGCAATGTATTCTATTCTATTCTATTCTTGCACCTAATTAACTGTCTGGTGAGTGTTTCTCATGACGCTGGGGTAAAATGGTGTTTATTCTTGTATACTATGAATGAGGGGTGTTGAACATGAGGTCAGTGGACCTAAACTGGCCCACAAGAGGCTCCAATCCAGCCACCAAATCACCAGGCAAATTGTAAAAAATGTAGAAGAAAACAATGATCTTGTTTTTCCTCTTCTTTATAATGAATTTCTTAAAGAGGAGTGAACACAAAACAGAGGGTGGAGCTGGAGAATGAGCATTACCCTCAAAGCCATGCATGTTGTCATCATTCTGATCATAACGTCTGAGATCAGTAACAGGTTAACGGCTCTCTCGGCTGGAAAGAAGCATTTCAAGGCCAAACGAAAGGCCATTGACGCTCGTTACACCTTTGTTTATTCACACACACATCCACACGACGCATGTGAAAGCAACAGGAAGTAAACACTCAAAACGTTTCATCACAACTTCTCTGAAACTACCGACTGTAACTGTATTCACACTTGGGGTTTTTTTGCAAACTGTATTCTCCTCCTGTTGCGAGGAGGTTTGCGTCTTGGTGCCTCCTGTCACGGCTCTGAGCGGCTCCACGCTTTCATCAATGTGCTGAACTGTCCTCACTTCGCCACCGGAGACGCAGTGGAGGGGGGGTGAGGGGGGGGGCTCTGCCAGGCGAGTGGCAGTCAAGTTTTGAAGCCGCAAAGCACGCGAGAGAAAGAGCGTGTGTGTTTGTGTGCGTGTGTGTGTTTGTGACGACCCGTGTGTCTCGGCGGTGCCCGTTTGATCTGCTCAGCCTCTCCAACCGACTCGCCGGCTTCAAGAACGCTGCCACGCATCCTCCTCGACGCTCCTTTCTTTCTTCCCCTTCCTGCTTTTAAAGGAGTGCGACGAGTGCGACGCAGGAGCGCGGTCTGCAAACGGCGCCACATTAGTGATTAGCATGCAGGCGTGGGCGATCAGAGAGAAATGTCGAACACGCGCGGGGGAATTACAGCCCTAAAACACGTGTCATTATGCATGTCCCTGAAGTGACTGACGTGAGGATGAAAGCAGAGCGATTTCCATGCCTGACAGAAGATTTAATTAGCTTGTTCAGGGTGTTTGGCAGAGAGGCAGACTAGGGGGGGGGGGGTGTTGGGGCCAAGGTGCCTTGATGCTGCTGGTGGCAATGACCAGGATGATTCGCTGACCTTTATTTGTCCAGGTGTTTTGGAGGCGGGGGCGTGCGCACGGCTCCCCACAAACGACCTGCATACATAACCAACGCATTTGCACACGTTAGCATGTGGCTCACAGATCAGCTCCTTGAGAGCTGGCAGTTAAGTGCCTTGCCCAAGGGCACCTTGACCATAGTAATTAGGTGTGGGTGGGGGGGGGGGGGGGGGCATACAGGAATGGAGCCGACAAGAGATTTTTATTGCAAATGATTCAGAGAAACATTAAAGGTTTAATTTGATTTGATCTATGATTCAAATGTCATCATTATTCAAGGGAGTGATCGTTTGTCCTCGGTGCTTCAGCGGGGCGCTGAGGGTTCACTTCCTGCTCACATCCTGCTCTTTTTTCATGACGGCCTGGAGAGATCGGCACATCGCGCTGATGGAAAACACGTGCGGCTTAAACCAAGACCGCATCTTGTACAGTAGAAGAAATGGAGCAAGCAGCGCTGCAATAACAATGCGATTCAAAGCAGTGGCTTGAAAGGGGTTGAACATCTCAGTACTTGATTGTAGTTATAGGGCACTTCATTAAAAAGTCATGAAGTTAAGCTACTTAATTACTGAAAATCAGAGTCACTTTTTGAAAGTATGTGAGACACAAGCCGAGGTGTCAGCATGCAGTTCAGTTTGAAGTTACATCAGTAAGTGAAAGTGTTATTTTGGAGTTAATAAGTCATTTCCTTGGTGTGAGTTCATGATTGGGGGGCGTGTTAGTACAGCAGTCAATTAATTAGACCTATACACTTAAATCTCAGTTACGAACTGATAACATGCTGAAATAACTGGTTTCTATGCAACTCTTTCCTAAGCACATAAGTTACCTGGTGTTGTATTAAAGTTTAGAAGGAGACTGGAGAAGCCAGTTTGCTCACTGAACTGAACGGTGTGAATGTACCTTTGCGGAAAAAAAAAAGTATTTCGGTGTCAGTAGGTCAGGCTGGATTCTGCCGCGACACATAAATCACACAAAGTCAGTAACGCTCCATCGTGCAACCCCGACCCGTTTACTCTCCAGCATCAGATAAATAATGAATCATGTCTATTGTCCAAGTGCAACATATACATAATTAAGTGCGATTAAAAATTAAAAGCAGCTTTTGACAGTACGGTCTATACATACCCTCAAAAAAAAACCATATTCATTCTCACGCTCAGAGCTGAGAGTCATTGTTTTCCCTCTGTCAGCTTCAGTAACCTGCTTTCAACACTGCTGAAGTGAACTTTTATTTTCCTCTGCTCATCAACAACTATTATTTGAACTGGGAGATGGCTAAAAACAAACGTGCCAAACACATTTACCCTGTTTTCGTCTCATCTTCTTCCAGACAATGACTGGAGTTTCTCAAAAAGGTATGAAATGTCCCGGTCAGAACTGACATTGTTCTTAATCAATATGCTACAATAGCAACTTTTCACGAGCTTTTCTAGTCTTTTCGGCACTATTCGACAAATCTCAAAGCATAAAGACAATAATATCATTTACATAAGTGTTTGTATTTGTCACAAATGAAATCATTGTTGAAATACTCAACAGGATTAACACATATTGATATTTTGTGAATTTCAGCTAAAAGCAGCAGGTCTGAAATGAAAGGAGCTCCGTGCAGATCTAAAACGATTTCAAGTCAATTTACAAACCATTAAACCTTGAAATATTCTAGATTTACTACAAACCATAACATATTTCCAGCCTTTTCTGTTGCTGCTATTGTTGCTATTGTTGCTATTGTTGTTATTGTTGTTACTGTTGTTGCGGCTGCTGATGTTGCTGTTGATGCTACTGTTGTTGTTGCTGCGGTTGCTGTTACTGTTGTTGCTGCAGCTGCTGTGTTGCTGTTGCAGTTGCTGTTATGTTGCTTTAGCTGACAAAACAACACTTTTCCATTACATTGTAATTTTTCCCAAATGTGCTTGTACGCTACATTAGTATTACTGGATTAATAAAAAAAAATTTAAAAAAATGTGCGATATGATGCTTTTTAAGACCCTTTCACATGTAAGTGCTGTTATCGAATATAACTTCTTTATTACAGCATAACCAAGACAAGAAGCCATGTTGCCTCTAACAAGACTTGCCACAGCTGCTTTTATCATCTCTCCGGCTTGGCAGCTACAAGAGGACAACCAAGATAAAGGGGGACGACATTCGACGATACCAAAAAAGCCATTAACTTCTGCGGTCTTTGTTCTTCTTCTGTGCTCACTGGAATAATATTCATGTATGCAGGAGAATGTCTCCTTTCTCCTCGCTGCTTGATCTCGGCCTTGCCTCGTGGGCTCGAAGTGTGCAGCCCACCTCCCACCCCGCTGTTCTCGATTCACTGCGACACATTAGAGGTACATCGCGGGTGGAGAGGAGCCCGGGGGGGGGGGGGGGGTTACTGTTCAGTTATATACACTCAGCAACACTGCAACCAAACCAGCACGAAAAGCAAAAAGTTGCAAATTGCTTGTCCATTGAAATAATCCCACTTGTAAGCCGTAAATCCAGTTTAATCTTGTTTTCTGTCCATTTTTCCAGCCACTTAATTATCAGTGGGCACTAATAGATTCGTACACATGACATTTTCCGGCGTGCCATTTAAACACAGCCCGGGAGACTAATAACGCGCGACATAGTTGTTGTTGGGTTTTTCTTTCCTTTTTTTTTTTTTTTTACAGAAAACAACTAACGTTTCAATTATTGCTGCTGCAATTCATCAACTCTTAACACTGTATCCGTGTGTGTATGTGTGTGTGTTTACTCTGATGAGAGAGAGCGAAAAAAACAACAACAACAACAAAAAACTCATCTTCATTACTTCCAGATAATACAGAAATATTTAGAGGGCCTTTTTTCCTCCACTGTACTTGAGTTGTTCTGAGCGCAAGTTAATTTAGTAGAAAATGGGCTGCTAACAGCACTGGTCTTTTCAGTGTGTCTTGGTAAATAGATTGTAATTATGTGAATAACTGGAGGAGCCATTGTAACAGCTGGAGGAAAACGGGAGGACGGGTTGAAAGAGTGGAAAATTGTGAGAAGGAGAAAAAGATACATATTCCTTGATGAGCGTGTGGGTAGAATACAAAATGAGACGAGCAGACCTGTCTTAATCTTTTTGTCTCTCACTCTGCCGCACTCAGAAAACTCATTTTGGAAAGTAATCCCCTCAGAATATTGTGACTTCAGGTATACTGATGTACAAAGGCTCGGCTTTTACACAACAAACATAATTAACGTGGAAAATAACTTGACGGAGTCGACCCACGAGCGCCGTTTAATCCCACTCGCCGGCCCGGAGCGACCGCCAGCGCAACCATACAAGTGTACCAATGCTGATAAAACTAAAGGCTGCGGGCGGCGATACACGTATAAGACTGCCTGGCTCCGTCATAAACAAACTTTATTGGTTTCCCACAATAAATGATCCACATCCTGAGCCTGTTGGAGGCCAATAACTGAGCGAGCAGCCACCGAAAAAACTCCATCCAGCTGCTTTGAGTAATAAAGGGACACTGTGAAAGGGACTGTAATTTCCAATTACATTAAGCAAGTCAGGGATTACGCTGGGACGGGTCAATGAAATTTCATTGTCACCTAAATTGGGAGTTACAAGATGGAGATGGTCAGACATGTCTCATTAAAAGCACTTTGGCTCTCAGAGCCCGGGCCGGGCGTGCCGAATGTTTCGGCACGGAGACGTGGGGGGAACGGAGGGTCCGTCCTCCTCGGGAAGGAGAGGAGACGGTTAATGCGTGGAGCCGGCCCTCGACAGAAATAACACCACCCCCCCCCCTCCACTTTACAATCGAACGCCTCGTCTTTATGGAGGACACGGGGGTGAAGCGAGAGCACTGCGGATCCACCGACGTGACGGGTTTGTCATATTGCTAGACAGTTCCTCCTGCCTCCGTGTGTCGATATCTGTGTGCGTGTATTCAAAATCTACGGGTTTGCCTTCTGCACCTCAGCACTGTCTCATCCTGCGAGTGTTTGCCTGCCGTCACTAATCAGCATTCAGCAGCGTCGGAGCCCAGCAGTCACACCAAAGCGTCAGCCTTGACGCGTTCTGCCTCCAGAAGCCCATTAGTGGCGTAACGCAGCTTCCCGGGACGTCGCCGAGCCACCGGAAGAGGTGTTTGTGCTCCAGCCGCCACACGCATGCACACACACACACACACACAAAACACACACAAAGCCTCAGCCGAGATCTCATCTGTCTGCTCCTTTGCTTCACCTGCACATTCGCTCTCACAATCGCTGCTTGTCATGTAACTTCATCACCTTTGAGAGGGATCCTGATTATCCTGCCATTCAGAGCACTAATGCAGAAAAGCAACCTCCCCCCCCCCCCCCCCCCACACACACACACACCTGGAAATTAATGCACTGGATTATACATCCGTCCCCTCATTGATCTTCGGCGAGAAGTGACTGGGAGAGGGAGTGTCATTTGGATAACTGTGCACGTGTGTGTGTGTGTGTGTGTGTGTGTGTGTGTGTGTGTGTGTGTGTGTGTGTGTGTGTGTGTGTGTGTGTGTGTGTGTGTGTGTGTGTGTGTGTGTGTGTGTGTGTGTGTGTGTGTGTGTGTGTGTGTGTGTGTGTGTGTGTGTGTGTGTGTGTGTGTGTGTGTGTGTGTGTGCGCGCGTGTGCCTGTATGGCCCCGCGAATGGCTGACGAAGCTGTGTGTACAGACTGAATACGAGATGGAGAGGGAATGGTAGCAGAGAGCGCGGAGCGGAGATTAATCACCTGACAAGTGGATGGAGTGTCCATTTGTGCCTCGGGGACAGTCTGCAGATAGGATGTGACATTCAGGAGCACTTAGGAGGACATGGGAGCGCGCACACACACACACACACACACACAGACACACACGTACACACAAGCACAGGGGCCCTCAGACAGAGTCGCTCGACATTAGCATACAAACACATGTATGTTCAGGGGGCGTTCATGCGACTGACTGCGGGCGAACAGATCCAGGAGGTAAACGGAGGATTCTCAGCTACTGAAGCTCCGTGGTTAGCGGGAGGCAACATTAGGATCTAAATGGAAAACACCACAGCAGTGAGCACAACTCTATTAAACTACAGTGTCATGATAAGATTTACCGATAAGCACAAAATAAACACGGTGAAAACACAATAGAACTAAAAATCCCAGTTGAACTGACTCTCCGAGTACGGTGGGTATCTGACAAAGTCATTCATGTATAGTTTAGACAGGTCACTGGAAATGAAACATTTTTAATTTCCTAATGGAAAAACAAAATGTGTTGGATCTTTTATGTATTAAAATGTAATATAATTAGCCTCAGAGTCTTTCTGTACCATGCATGTGTTTTCTCCCACAGCCATCAATCATTGAGGTTAAACGGTGACTCTAAATCGTGGCTGTCGGTGTGAATGTCAGTGTGTGTGAGACTATTTGTCCTGTGATGTGACTGATGACTGATTTAATCAGATAAAAGTGGACGAATGGATGGGAGTTTGAGTGGAAACTACTTGTTCTGTTGTCAAGTGAATAATTTGCGAACATCTTTGGTTTGTTGCAAAAAACAGATTTCATTCACGAGAATAATTTAGGCGATGTTGTGTTTTATGCCAATACAAAAGCAGTGTAAACATGACCTTAAAGATAGTATAACCTGATGAACCCATAATGAGGAAAGTGTGACTCAGTAAAGTTTGCTCTGAGGGTGTAAAGGGGGAAACAACCTCAATTCCTCAATGACCGCCAAAGTCTCATTTTCACCAAATAAGATGTGAGCACTTTAAAACTCATCTATATATATATATATATTTTTTTTTTTAGGACTTCTTGTGGGAAATAATTAACCTCCTAATCTCTATAGAGATTGAGGGCTCTGAGTTTTGGGAAAGTTGAATAAGCAGGAAGTATTGTTTCATCGAGGTGCACCAAGGACTCTGTCAGGATCCAATCTACATAAGGTCACCGTTAATCCCTGATTTAACACGAATCTCAAGCTGAAAAAGTGAGAGGGAAGAAACTGAGCCGCTAATATGATGAACTGATTTAACAGAACCGCAGCAGCATTCAGTGCTCCATCTGAGGTACTGTTCAGGTGTCGGAGCCAAATACACAGTAACGGAACAATCCAATGTGGAGATTTACAGTAAAATACCACAAAATGACAATAATATACCAGATGAATAATTATTGTTCTTTAAATGAAGGAGACTCAATCATTTCCAGTGAAAATGAATGTAAGTAAATAACTTCTTTTCAATGATTTCACCAAACTTTCAGGTTTCCAACATGTATTGTTTTGCATATCCGTGGGAAAAACAAGCATGAGACCTTGAATCAGAATAAAAGGGTTTTGTTTCTTTCTAATAGACGTGTTTACACTGTCTCGTGTTGGAGATACAGTTTCGAGACGCCGTCTCGTCTCATTGTTCTGCCAGTCTGCCCCCGTTAACGCGCTCTTCAGGGACACGAGACAATCTCCACTCACAGAGGTGTGTGTTTGTTTCCAAATAGAAGACGACGAGTTGGAGTCTGCAGCAGATAGACTTTGACGATTCTTTCCTCCTCTTATGCTTCCCAGCAGCGGTTTTGTTGGTTTGTGGGGGGAAAAGAGCGCCTCGCGACGTGCCTTCCTGCCTCGGCGAGGTTACGCCGACCGACAAACAGCGGCCCGTCTTTTCCTCACGTCTGTGTGGTCTCTGTAGTTTAAAATGGAAAATCCCTCTGCTGGTTCAGCTGCCGGTCCTCCGCCGAGTCTTCAAATTTTGGCACGCTCGTGTTTTGTGCGATCGCAGACACATTTCAGACTTTTTTTTTCTTTTTATACATTCTTTCACAGCGTTCAATTCAATGTCTTAAATAACAAAAGATGCGCTTGGATCAGAAGCCTTTAAGGAGGTCAGTCATGTTTTCACACAAAATAATATTAAATAAAATGTGTCTCTTGTGAGATTTAGAGCCAAACGCTACTTAAGTTTTGTTCTCCATAGAATTGATATCGCATATTCTGCGTAAGATCCGTGTTTCGCCTGGCATACATAAACACAAGTTGGTCTTCTTCTGCAGTGTGAAATAGAGGTTGTCAAGGGTCCATGCTGCTTTTGATTAATGCAGTTCGATGCAGTTTGATCCCGACAGGACGGCAAACAGGGGACCTGAACCACGTTAATCAGACGGTCATAAAGTAATGGCTGATCAGTGCTCCCTTTAAAGCTCCGACTGCTCCAGCCCCTCATTCACATTCACTTCAGTACTTGCAAAATTAAGTTTTCTAGATGTTTCCTAGCTGAAGAATTCCCTTAACTATCATGTTTTAACTTCAAAAAACTTTTTTATCAGACTCCCCCCCCCACCCCCACCCCCCCTTCGAAACGCAGTACTTGAGTCAGCTTTAATGTCATTATGTAGTGAAAGATGTGAAGACATTTTTTTTATATCAAAGTAATGACATTAAAATTAATAATTTAAACGTGTATTACTTAAATAATTCACTAAATCTCTCCTCTAGGGGTCCGATTTCTGAGTTTCAGCACTTATTCTGTTCTCTGCGAAAAAACAGCCAACTTTCTGCGGTCGTCTCTCTCTCCGAGTCGCTACGGCGTCGTGTTACCTCACGCAAGGTCACGCAAAGTACGCGGTCGACAAATCAGAAAGGAGCAGTTTTTTTTTTTTTTTTTTGCCGTTACCACTTTGAGGAGAGCTTTTTAACGTGTCGGGCGTTCAAGATGACGAGCCCGTCTCCCGTTTCACTGAAGCTCCGTCTCGTCTCTGCCCGCACAGGCACACGAGAAAGTCCCCGACATCCATCCCGCCATGCAGCGCCGCGCTGGACGTCTCCCCGCTGCGCGCAGACGCTTTAATGTGGCGCCGAGCCCTCGGTGTCACGTTAAATGAAAACACGGTGGGGATCTCTCATACTGAGAGGGAGGGGGAGTCGCTTCCACGACGTTTTGCATTTGCGGTGTGAATTCGGATGTTTGATTTAGGTCAAAGTTCAGGACGGGAAGTTGGTTCAGAGTCACCAGAGACTCAAGGAACGGCAAGGTCGCTTCTGTTCCTCCGCCAACTTCAGCCCAGTGGACTGTGTTTACAAAGCAAACAGTTTTTTTTTTTTCTTTTTTCATGACTGATCTTTAAAGCCTCTTTCTACTCAATGTAAAGCCAGCGCTGGAATATTAAACAGCCTGAGGCCCAATCCGTGGATCCTCTGGAACCGACGTGGAAGTGGTCCACAAACCTACTGCACACAGTTTCATCAGATGCAAAACGTTCAACATCAAATATATTAATTTAACAGTAACCCTTGGGCAGATGGTACAGAACCCTAACGTCCAGGACAAACCGACGGAGAAGCAGCTTTTCTCCCACGGCCACAATCAGATTGAACAGCTCACTACTGCTGAAATGAAAAGTGTAATTGCCAAGTATGCTTCACGAGTGTGTTTTATATATCTGAGTGTTTTTGTTTTAATGCATTTTATTGTTCTATTTTAAACTATCTCCTTTGATGTATTTATAACAAGGCACATGCAGAGACTGCGCTTACAATTTTATTCTTTTTAACAACAACAACAAAGACTATTCCAATTTTTCCGGTATAACAGCTCTTAACTTGTATTCACAAGATGTCCAGAGGCTAAACGTCCCACCAGTGACCAGACTGAGGAGATTCTTGGTGTTAAACACAACCTGTGAGCCCAAAACAGCCCATCAAAAGGTCTAAATCAAGGACTATGCAAAGGAAATAAAAACTTACATTTTCTAAGAAAGTACCTGCTATTTATGATTTGCGTACTCGAGATAACACTGATTTAGTAAACGATAAATAATCATTAGCCAAGGAGCATTAACATGAAAGCCAAGGCAGCAGACATCACATTTCAGGTTTTTCTGCCAACAGGAGATTGAAAAGAAACAGTGACAGACACAATTTCATCTTTTCAAAGCTTTGGTAAGCTAAATATATTTTTTAGGACATATCAGTGTTATTTTGCACAACAGAGCATCAACAAAAATAGAATACTGCTCAATATGCACTTACTTTTTTCCTTGAAAACCTCAAATTGTTTGGGTTTTCTTGCGTGTTGTGTAATTACATTTTGGTCATTCAATGCGATCTTTATTGAAACGTTATTATGCTTTATTTTCTTTACTGAAGTGGCCCATTACAGAACAATTTGGAATATACAGTATTTCCTTGCTGTGAAGAGCTTTTATTTTGAAATACATTTGCTCAGCTAAGTGTTCGGTGATGTAAGGCTGTATGATAGATGATCAAGTCAACAGGGTTTATGTGGACGATGGCAGATCACAAAAATAGCTACAAGACCTTTTGTAAAATTTGTGGCATTAAAAAAAAGAAAAAGAAAAAAGAATGAATGAATGAAAGAAAGATATCAAGTTGAAGTAGTGTAACAAATCCATGTCATGTCAGAGATACAAGCTTTGGATTGAGTCGCTATCAGGCCAGACAGAAAATCAGTGGACTCACGCGTCACGAATAACTAAACCAAACACAGGATGCGACTGGCATCAGAGCAAATCTTTACTAGTTTTAGTGATGGAGGGTTTTCTGCTGCTGCTCCCACAGTTTTATAGGTTTTATGAGCATTTGTGGTTATAAAACAAAAAAACAAAAAACAAAAAACACCACAATAACCCCACAGGGGCACAGAACCCATCACACAGCACAGATGTACACGTTAATAAAAATTAAGTTGCGTAATATATGCTGGAAAGACGTTTATTATGCCGTCTGGTTATGTCTGATTGTAAATACAACAAAAACTAGACCAAAGTGCAATTGCTCTTTTACGATTTTTTTTTTTTTTGCTAATTACTCACAGGAAGTTTCACTGAATCCCCCCAAAAAAGGGCACTAAGACTAATTTTGTGGCTTACAATAACATCAACCGAGCGTATACAGACTAAAATAGGTTTATTTTTGAAAATAATACCAGAGCACAAAAGTAAATCGCTGCCGAGAAGGTTTAAAACCTCAGCAGCTCCACTCTTGTGGGAGGCTCCAGGACGTGGCCGACCGTTCCACGTGTTACTGGATTACTGTGGTCAGGCGTGCGGCACCGCTGGCGCCGTTCCAGTCTGTCCAGAGGTGCAGCCCGATGGATCCCCGCCAGGTTCCTCCAACCGCCACCTGCTGCACCACCTGCACGTCGAAAGAGGCTTCACCCCGCGGGCTCCGCGGTGACGAATAAACCCAAATTGCCGATGACCGCCGAAGCAAAGCCGCCCTGTGACCTGTCACTATCTGTGTTCGCACACAATTCAATGATGAGTGTGGACGGCGCCGCTCCTTTACAAAGACTGCGAGACAATTAAGTGGCTGCAAAATAGCTTTTCTTAAAGAGCCATTAAAAGACCCTTTGTGGTGAAAATATGTTTCCATCTATGTCACATTTTAATGTCTAATTTCAACATTTGATACTTGTAACACTCGATTTCCGCACAGAACTCATTAACATTTTGCTTCACGCGCCGCCGCGGCTTCGGAATCGATGAACTGTGCAGCCACAGAAACAAAGTCGGTGCTGCAAGGGGCATGTTGAACCATTTCGGGAGATGGGCCTGCTCATCAGTGATTTTCAAAAGGTAAAAAGAAAATCAGTTTCCACACCAACAAAAGAGAAAATAGGACCAAAGCTTACTTGTGAGAGAAATTACCAGAGCTTTTAGCACGGTAAAAGCCATTATGCTCCATCATGTTTTTCATTTTGAAATAAAGAATTTGGGGAAGAAAAAAAAAAAAAAAAAAAAGTTCATTTCTGTCTATGAATAGAAGTCGTGTGAATATAAACTGCCTGAGGTGGCTGACAACCTGCCAGAAACTTCAGTGAGGCTGGGGTCCCAGAACTGCTGGAAAAAGACATAAACCACGGCTCTAGTTTCACATCAGATGCGGCGCAGGAAGAGGAAATAGATGCACGCTGCTCTGATCCCAGAGGAGAATCATCTTTATGAAGCCCTCAGGTGAAGCAGCGCAGGCAGACTCTGACTCATGTGGAAGAGACTGTTATGAAGGGGTGAGAGGACACTGAAGAAGCCCTCTATTTCAGGCACTGTTCAGAAGGGGGGGGGAAAAGAAAACAAACCTCGATTTCAGAACGAGACGGGGTACAGCAGGTCGACAAGACCCACTGATTCACATCAAAAGTAACAATAAGAAAGACTTTCTTTTTTTTTTTAAAAAGGCACTTGGAGACGAGTAAATTCTCTCTGATGAGAGTTCGAGATGTGCGCTGTGAAGGAACTAATGCAAAGCTCAATTTCTTGTGACCCGATAACAAGCTGCGAAATCTCTTTTATTGTCGACGCATTAAGCGCCAACGGATCTGCTCTGGGGGTTCGTACAGACTGCTGGCGGTCCGTCTCGTCGGCACGAGGTCTGACTTTAGTGGAACATAAACCGTTCCGCAGGACACGGGGAGTTCCTGGTTGGCGGATTCAAACCACCTGGTGACCAACTGACCGACGCGAATGTGGCACCGCTTTTGGACCAGAACTTGGTTAATGCCGACAATTTGTGCGGCTTCGTTTCCTCTCCTCCCTCGGTGGGCTGCCGTACGTCTGGCCGTGAGCATTAATATTCAACCTCTTCATGCCGCCGAGGACAAAAAGCCAATGTACTACTTCACCACTCAACTCTGTCCTGAGCTTCGCCTTGCTCTTGGCCCCACGATACACCCATCTCTTCCAGCTCTTTCATCACAGCTCTTGCCGGGTGGTTTTTTTCGTTTGGCCCGAGGCTCTCTTTGTCTCTTTGGGAACTCCTCTTCTGCATTTCCTTGAAACTGTGCCTGGCCTTTGGTGCACCGCAATCTCCCGCTACAGTCCAGCTTCCAGTATATATTCTTGTTTTGTCGTCTCCCGTCTGTCCCTTCTTCATTTTATTGGTAATGAACCAGAAGCAGTTCTCTATTTGCACCATTAATCGCGTTCCGTTACGTTTGAGTGTCTCGTCTATATTTTTTTTTTAATGCACCCGCATACTTTTTTTTGAAATGTCGAATTTACTGGGATGGCCAAAGAGCTGCTCATCCCACAAACACATTTTTATCGCAATTGTGATTGTGTGACTTTTAAAAAGAACAGTTCAACAGTGTTATTTCAAAGAAGCACCATTACATGAAATCATGAATCTACTATTATACTTCTACTTTCCCTATTTTGAATGCTGAATCAGGGGTGTTAAACATAAAGCCCCTGGCCCACATAAGGCTCAATCCGCCAAAACACGAAGGAAATTGTAAAAATCTTAAAGAAACTATTGATGTTTTCAACCAATTTCTTAAGAGTAGCAGGCAAAACAGGACACTGAGACCTGAGATGACATAACAGTGATGCTGCTATGAATGCCAACTACTTACGAGGGTGAATTTGTAAAAACGTGCAAAACTCAACAACTGTAGGAGAAGTTTTTGTTTCTTTTTGCACCAAAAAGTACCATTAAAATTGGCTTCATGTTGGTTGTAGTAATTCTCTGCAATAATTGTTTTTTGCCAAAAAAATATAAACATTTTACTGACGTAAACTTGGCAAGTAAAACTTGTTTGAATTTAAAAGTTTAACTTTGACGGCTCTATTTTACCAGTCCGGCCCATTCGAGATAAAACTGGGACGTATGTGGCGCCATGTGTTGGACACCCCTGTGCTAAATTGATCTGCATTTTGTTTGTAAAAAAAAGAACAAAAAAAGTAAAAGATTTTGCATCTGTGCTGATATTTAAACAAATTTTGGGTGTTGCTTAACAATTTTTAGTCAAAATAAGCTGTAGTATCGTATTAAACTAAAAATATAATAAAAATGTCTAAAATAAAACTAAATATCTAATGCAAAAATAAAAGAGTCTTATGTTTTGCATAAAAAAAGTTTTTAAAAAATGTATGCAAAACATAAGAATCTTTTATTTTCTTGAATTAGTCTTACTGTGTGGGCCCGTCTTACATCAAGTGTGAAGAAAAAAATACAGAAGAATAAAAATTTTTGCTGCCAAGATTTGAACTCAACATCTATTGCGGGTAATTACTCTTACTGGAATAATTTATTGGACATTTCCGCCCACCTTCAAAGACTTTCAAAACCTTTGCCTTTAGATCCCGTTATGATCACACCACACGTTTCAAAGAGAAGAGAAAAACCTGTCAGAGTTTTTTTGTTTTTTTTAAACCAGGTTTTAATCATTTGTGTCTCACGATTAAAGATGTGATAGGTGTGTAGTCGTGGTGTCTTTTCTCATGCGACTATTTTGCCATGTGACAATTCTCACGTGCGCTTATAAAAATGGTTTTGAGACACCTCCGTTCACTTTTAATGAATTCTTCGTCGTGGAGCTGCTGAACAGAATCGTCCGACTTGTCAGTTTCTGCCGTCGCCGCTTCCACCTAATGATCTCGTTTCCCGCGGATCCGCAGCCAGTCGGTTCTGCTCGCTGTCCCTTAAATTTCAACTCTTTCCTGTCAGTCCGCCATTCAGAGCCTCTGATGCACAGCCCATCTCCACCTCGGCGGTCTCACAGAATCGGGTAACGATTCCTCCCGCCGTCCATCAATCTGCTCCACTAACGCCAGCATCCAGACCCCGAAGGGTCCGATTAGCCCCGTGGTTCACGCCACACCGGCTGCCAGACTATAAATCCAATTCTTCAATTTGATTCCTCCTCATAAAACACTTTTGCGATACTTTGAGGACGTCGATGAGCCCAGTTACTTATAAGGCGCGACAGAAACAAGGATTCATCCACACCAGACGTCATTTCGTCGATCAGAGTTCGGGTCTGCAGATTTATAGCAAAAATAATGAAAGAAATGACCAAAGTAAACAATGGAGCTCAAGAGAGAATCAACCTATTGTTTATCGCTACAGTGGGGCCAACAGATAACCTGAAAGGAAAAGTGGCAGAAATGTTTTAATTTAATGTAATGTCTTTCGTTCATTTGATCACTTCTTATTGAAGCAGCAGTTGAGTGATATTTGGAATGCTCCTGAGTATTTTTGCCGATATGCAGCTGCAGCTGCACCCGTCCATAGACGGACAATAACAACAACAACGTTTGCCTCCAGAGCGCCGTGACTCCTCCCCGACCATGTTCTCCTCGGACTTGGTCGTTTTATAGTTGACAGTCACCTGTAATGACAATCTAACTTTGTATTTCCATTCAAATTTGTTAAGATTTACGTGTGGTTTCATCACAGAAACAGCCGACAGCGCCAACCAGTGGCTGAACATAACAAACACACCGTTTTCAGCGTTTCTGCCGTTTCCATGTAAAAGTGAAACTTCAAGAGAAAACCCATTTTCTCTTGAAACGTGTTCCCTTTGATGCTCAATCATCCCTGTGTGACAAGTCATCAAAGCTCCTGGCGTTGCCACCCGCACACCGATGATAGCACGGAGATCGCGGCTCACATCGCGGCTCCGCCCTGACCCGAGGCGAGCGTTTGCCGCCATTCTCTTCTCGTCGTCACTCCTCCTCCTGCTCCTCTGAATCCTGGCATCAGAGCCGTCATCCTCCTTTGGCTGGGGGGGGGGGGGGGGGGGGGGGGGGGGGGCAGACGGCGAGCAGCGTCAGCCGAGGCCCTTTTCACCCCGCCACTGTTTTCTCTTCACTCGCTGCCTCTCAGATCTCAATTAAATAGCAGATGAGGTGCTGAGGAAAAGGAGGAGGGATGTTTCAGGTTGGATTTTAAAAGAAAAAAAAAAAGTCTGATTAAAACTCCTTCCTCTCCTCCCTTTTTTTTTCTCCATCGCGCTCTCTTTCATAATAGATCAGAAAAGCGGATGAGATCAGATAGGAGGATCAAAGAGCGGGTTTGAAATGTATGGGGATCCCTCACAGCCCGGTTTAATGATGACATCCTCTGAACCAGGCCAGGGGTTTCTATTCAGCTCATATACGAGTCCGCCGCCGCCGCCGCTGCTGCTGCTGATGACGATGAAGGTGATGATGATGGAGGCGGAGGGAGAGTCGGCGGGTCGTCAAAAGAGAGGAACCCCAGGCAAAGTTTCTCCTTTCTCTCCTCTCTGAATGGATGCTGTAATTGAATTATAGCGCAACTGAAACTTTTGTGTCCGACCTCCCCTCCTCCCTCAGGTCTCGACAAAAGATCCCCGCCGTGGAATTTGTCTTGTTTTGTCTCTTGGCTTTGAAAAGGGGGCTGCTAATAAGAAATGGATGAAAGGCATGCGGGTGGAAAATTTAGGAAACGAAGCTCCGGATAAATGTTGCAAACAAACAAACAAACAAACAAAAAATTGGTGGAAAACTTAATCAGAGCATTTGCTCATTAGAATAAATCTTTCTTTGGCATCCCAACAAATGGCAGAGTAATTGGTGCACAAGGAGGCCCAATCCAGAAATCATAGTTGATCTTTTTACATAAAAAAAAAAAAAGAAGAAGAAGAAGAAGAAGGAAAAAAAAGCAGCACCGCGGGAATCACAGCGAGGAGGAGAGACGGGGGAGTGTGAGATGAGAGGATGGGGGAGTGTGAAGAAATGTAGAGAAGATATGGGGAGAGAGAGAGAGAGAGAGAGAGAGAGAGAGACAGAGAGAGAGAACTTCAACAAAACCTTTAAAGAAATACTGTACTCGCCACTCTAATAACACCACAACCCACATACAGTGAGGCTCCATCTGTGGTAGTCTTACCCGGCTAGTAGCTCGTTATCGACCCACCTACTCAAACTAGTAGAGGATAAGGGGGGGAGAGGGAGGGAAAAAAAAAAAGAGAGAGCGAGAGACTTGGAAACTTTGCATTCTGTGGAGTGAACTGTACACAGCATCTGTTCAGGCTGAGGATTCAAACTCATTTGGACGCCACACAGGAGAATGGCACATCTTTCATTCCCGCTGCACCTGTTCTTGTTTTATGTAATTTGGGCAGACTGGGAACAATCTGCATGATATCACACATCACCAGCTGCGCCGCAAAGAGTCGGCTTTCGGAGACAAGAAGGGGAGGATGAAATCAGAGCAAATATTACTCAAAATAAGCAGAATTATTTGATCGCAACAATCAACAAGTGTATGATGTTAATATTTGATTTTGGTCAACAGAATCGTCACTGAGGTTTTCCTCCCACAGTCCAGAAACCAGAAACATGCATTTTACACTTAAGCGTAAATGCGCATAAGTGAGTTTGCTCAAATACAAGCTCCAGGAAAAAGATGCTAATTTTATTACTTTTAGATGTGAGATTAGTTGATTGTCATATGCAGATGATAAGGCTATACGTGATGACTTCAAATCTTCTTATCACATTTGTAAATGATGGCTTATCGACGGTCTCTCAATGATTTAGTTTCAAAAAGCTATTAAAGAAAAGTCCTATCCACAATAAGACGACAAAACATGTTTGACAAGAGTCGATATTGTTCAAGTAGAACCTGTCTTTAAGTTCCTGGATGTGGTTGATGGTTTAAATTGGATTAATTGGATTGGATCAATGAAATTAAGTGTTTGTGTCCTGATCCATTTGTGTGCACGCACATCATAGTTTCCTGTTTCCATACATGAAACAGGAAGTGTCACAGGATCGTTTCCAAAAACATGCAGAGAAATGTAAATGACCAAATGCATGCATCATTTTAAGTTAATAAGCTATTAACTTAAAACTATTTAGTTGCCTCTTGGTGTTAAACTAGTCGATTCAAAATTAAATAACGCAGAACAATCTGGATAACATTTCGCCATAATATAATCCAACCGATTGATATGACAAAAAAAATTAAAAGTCCAGAAGAGATTCCAAGAACGAACAGGCACAGTACATCCGCATTTCTCTTTAAAAAAAATGATCAAAATTACTTTATCTTTTGGAATATTCTTCATCTTAATCCACTGGTGAAACTTGTCAAACTGCATTGGCTTAATATCACATTTAGAGATTAAAAACTCTGGAAGAATTGAACTCAATATCATCTTACAAAGCCTCGAGCCGTTACGGTTTAAGGGTATTATCACTCATGCAATTGAAGTAAATATGTCATTGCTGTTAGATTAGAAGTATTGATCATTCTGTGTCTGCACCTGACTTCACTGAAGTGGAACGATTAGGCTTTTGTTCTCTTCTTACACCGTTTATTTCACACTAATCTAATATTAATACATACTGCAGATGTGCTTTAGACGAAAAGAACGCCCATAGGTTTATTGTCGGTTACAGATTCAAAGCATATAGGAGGGTTTTCATGTCGAGATGTGTGGATATGGCCCTGCCAGCCTCATCCACCTGTAATGGAGAAGTTTAAGAGAGCGTGTGGGCTTGAGTGGAGGCCGTCCTCCAGCGAACCTCTTGCAAAAAAAAAAAAAAAAAATCACACAAGCCCAGCTTGCTCTTGCATTTATGCATGATCCGCACTACCGCTGGTCCCAAGTGCACATTTCATAATTCATGCATACTGTACGGCAGCAACTGGAAATGCTACTATATCTGCATCCAGCACGCCGCTTCATTTCATCAGCGAGTCTGACCCGTCCAATGTTACACTCCGATTACAGCGAACTTCCTGACCTAAAAAAAAAAAGGAAATAAAGGAAAAAAAGCCAATGCCTATAATATATCAGCCCAATCAGTTTGAGAGCTAAGCGAGCAATCACAAGGCTAATGCAGTGGACAACACCGCCTTTAAAGGAGTCGGGAACCTATTTACCATACTAATCAAGAAAAAAGCAGATTCCCACCAGGCCAATGAATAAAAGTCTGTTACCAGCTCTGGATCACAGTTGCATCAGTCTCATAAAGTATCGCCGGCGTGGCAGAACGAGCCGCTGCTGCATGTTAAGAAGCCCAGCGTCTGGGAAGAGTGATGTAACCGGACAACAACATGCTCCCGAGCCGCTTCATCTCGCTCGGTGACAGATTATCGCTACGCAGCAGGTCGCTAATTATTCCAGTTTTGTAATGTACTGTGCGCCTCGCTGTGTGAACACCAAGAAATGACAGGTGGCTTTTTTTGGAATTTGTTGTGCCGACTTGTAGGGAAGACGAATCGAGGTGTTTGTTTTGTGACGCGAGAAGCAAGAGACTTATATTGGTGAATATTAAACGGGAAAGTTATCAGGATAGATATCAGGCTAGAATGTTTCCAGCACAGCTTTTGCGCTTATGTTTTACGGTTAAATTTGAAGGAATCACATATTGCTTAATTTTTATATTTGCTTGTATATTCCTTTATGAATTTAGATAAGCAGTGGGTTTCCCTCTGACGAGAGTGGCCATTACGCAACGTGAACGACCTCCAGACATGCAGGGGCCCATCCCTGTCATTTGACACCAGCCTCTTTAGATCGCCGACTCCTGAGCTCGAAGCGGATTCTCATGACAACGTGTGAAAGCAGTCGATGTTGGTTCAAACTGTGCACTCGCGAAGAGCGAGTCTTCTCCTCGATGGCATTAATTAAACATGAGCAGAACCTCACTGCTGCGCCTCCTTGTTGCAGAGAACCGCGAGGTTAAGTACGACACAAGGAACTACACTAAAGAATAATCACTCCCTTCAACTATGCTAATAATGCAATATCTGATTAGTTGAAAAGCTGATTTGCATCCATTATAGAGAACACCAAGCGGAATAATGGATCGCGGAGGCTTCAAAAATCCTCTCGGCAGATCAATTTGTTGACATATTAGACTAAAAGGTTTGTTTGGATGACTCTTTCCATTTCCATTAATCTAATAATAATAATAACAGATGAGTAAGAAAAGGCAGATATCAAATAATCAAATGTAATTCGAATAAAGACTCTTTGAAAACAAACCTATTTACAAATATCTACAGAATCAGTGGACCACAACCACGAGGATTTTGGTTTCTGGAAAGTAATTGGGTCGCTGTCGGAGTTGTGTTTAGAGCATAAAGTGTAACAGCACTATAGACAACACAGTCCTCCAATCAACAACCTCTCTTTTGTTAAAGGGTTAAAAGGAAACTCCGGAAAAGGAGATTCATGGTTCAGGTTGTGAAGAAACTTTAGGAGCATTTACATACAACAACCTGTCATCATTTATTTTCAGTTATTCATCAATCAATCGGGCTGATTTATGTGTTTATGTTTGGAGAATGAAATTTTTTTGAGGAAACAGGACAAATCAGGTGTGTAAACCTTAAAAAACGGGTCCACAAGAGGTTCACGGTGACGTCAGGGCGAGTTTGTAAAAACACCCATAATGCAACAGCTATAAAAGTTATTGTTTTCGTTGACATTTCTCTGTATTTTCCACCAGAAGGTTTCATTAAAATCTGCTTTATGTTGAGATTGTCGTCCTTTTCTGTAGCAACTGTTTGGTTGTTGCAAAAAATATCGACTTTCATGGAGAAAATGTGGGAAAAACAACTAGAATCTTCACGTGTGTTCAAGAAATCTTCTTTCCAACTGGTTTGGAAGATCTACTATTGAGGCAAAAACTGTCCAAAATCCCCATACGACTCTTTGTCCTTAGAAACAGACAAGAGCTCTGGTCCTGTCGCCTCGGTGGGGTCACATTTCTAATCACAAACAGTCTTGGAAAAAAGGTTAAAAAAACAAGACTCGCGTCATACTGATGTACAAATTAACTCGCATCCAAATGACTCTTTGATTTTGCATCTGCTTTCTCTCATGAATGGCAGTTTCATAGCAGATGTCCCGCCGGGTGCTGCCACATTCATCTCCTCCCTTCATTCACTTCTCTCTGTGGAGCTGCACATTAGCACAGCGGCGTCAAAATCCTCCGTTACCGAGCAGGAAATTAACTTTTTATTGCTTTTTTTTTCTTTTTTTTCTTCCCCTCCACTCCTTATTTGGCTAATTTCAGCGGGCAGAGGCGAAACACTCGTCCGAGGTAAAGGAGCTGCAATAAATGTTTGAAAGGCGCTTTTCCACCTGGTTTTAGCGAGAACAAGTTACGCATGAAGAATCTGATTTGAGCTCCCATCTGAGAGCTTTTTCTGACCCCAAAACCTCTTCATTTGAGAAAAATTCACATCTCAACCGGCGGCTAATTTTTTTTCTTTTTCTTTAATGTCGAACATGCATTTTGAAGCTGCGACTCTGAGGTTTTATATAACTCTAAATAAGCCTCAACACACTTGGGATTTGCAGATTTTTTTTTGGTTCTCTGTAGCTGCGCTGCGTTCGACACAGGCCTTCTGTTTGGGAGCCTGTGGATCCCGCGAGCTTTATGTTTTGATGTCGCGTGAATGCAGGAGTGAAAAAGTGGAGCAGCAAAACTAGATGGGGAAAACATCACAAAATCATTGTTGGCTCAATCAAGGCTCCGACTTCCCCCGTTAACGAGGCCCGTTCAGCCGGAGGAAGATTTACAGGTATTTGCGTTTCTTCCGTTTCCACGGGCTCCTTTCCCTGCGACCCCTGCGCCTTGACTACTGATGAAGGCCGGCTGGCGCGGCCCGCGAACGCAAACGCGCCTCGGCGCGTCGGGCCGAGTGAGCCATCATTTATGTTAAAAAATGGAGAGAGGCTCTGCATTAAATCAATACATAAAGTACCCACAGGATCCACAGTGAAGGCAGTGGAAGTGACAGGCCGCTTAACAAATGGATGGCGGCCTCGGGAGGTGCGCGCTGACTCAGCACTATCCTCGCAGAGGGGAAACTTGCCACCGCGTCCCCTCCCCTCCTCCTCCCCTCCCCTCCTCCTCCCCTCCTCCTCCCCTCCTCCTCCCTCCGATCAGTCAGACGGCTCCCCGCAACTACCTGGGAAATGCTGATCAGAGGCTCTGAAATATGGCCAAAGCAAAGACTATAATTCATAAGCGAGATAAACGCTCGCCGCGTTGACGTGTTTGCCGCCGCCGCCGGGAATTCAGCCAATATTTGAATAAACACCGCCTGCCTGCTGCTGGAGCGCATCACCATTTCTTCGACTGTCAGTGGCTTGTGGGCGAGCCATCGCCCCAAAGTGTTTCGCTTCTGTCCGCTGCTTTGAGAATGCCCAACGTCCGACACAGGAAAATTAATTTATTTAAAAAAAAAAAGGCAGGAAATGAGCACACGCCGCAGGTAACGTCCATCCATCAAGGTCGATGAGATCATAAATCCTTCTCCTTCCCGGAGCCAGACTGAGTTCCTCTCTATTTCACAGAGATGGGTATAAAATGCAGATCAACACGGTTCCCCTCTCCTCCTCCTCCTCCTCCTGAACCACCTGTTCTATCCATCATCCAGACAGCTGCTCCTCTGCACTTCCAATTCCTCTCCCGTTGCGCAGCGTTGACCTCCGGCCCCGCCACGCCTGCCGACACGCTCCCCTCGTCCAAACCCAGACGGCTGGACAAAATCCTAACACCCGGGAGTTTTGGATGTTTTTTTTTTTTTTTTTTGGTGGGGGTGAAAGTGTTGCAGCAGCCGTCTCGATTAAACCCACGCAAGTTTTCCCAGAATGAAAGTTTTGAAATTGACAAATCACCGCGTCAGCGTGTCCTCACACGACCACCGTAACACTCAAAAAGTGAGCAGACTGAAATCAAACTACCACCATAAACCAAAAACCATAACTCACCGGTGAATCGCGTGCCGAGTCGTTGTTGTGACGTAGGAATCCAGATTCCAGGAAGCCACACAATGATGCCGACGGAGCCTCGCCGTTCCGAACTGTAACACGTCCCACCGGCAGAGACGGAGCCGTCGTCGAACTCAACTGGAGGCGGCGCGAACCCCGCGCTCGCAACGTTACTGTCAAACATTTTACAAAAGGCTTTGAAATCGATTTTCCTACCTCGCAGGCAGCCGCCGCTTTGCATTCTCCTCGAACCGCCAGAATAAAAATTACCTTTTCGGAGGGACTGAACTTCTCCCGAGACGAGAAACTTGACTTGTTAGCATGCTCAAGGACACTTAACGTACAAATGCACGGGTGCCCTGCGTGCTGGTATGAATTTCAAATCCCAATGCGTAAAAAAAAAATGAAAAAGAGACAGAAAATGGTTGGGGAAAGATGTATTATGTCAGTTTGGTTGTCAGACAAAAGGAGTCTGATCAGCAGCTGCTTTACAAACCACAAATGTCAGAGTATCCTTGAAGGAAGCAACTGATTCATCGCCGCCACTGCACTTCAACATTACGCCACCATTTAATCACTGCAGCCAATATAAACAGCGGTGGAAGCAGGAGGATGGTGGAGTAAAAGTCTATCAATCTAGTGGAAGTAGAAGTCCGACCTCGCATTTAATATCAAGGTGCTGGTGTCAAATTACAAACGTTGTACAATGGCCGATCAGAAGGAAAGAGGCCTTAAAGAAACGAAAATTCATTTTCTAATGGTTTTTCCAACAGTGATAATCGTCCCCATACCAGGGAGTGAAGGAAGAAGATCCACCATCTCTCTCAGCAGCTTGTTTCAGTGTTTAAAAAGTGTGTCGCTCCAACGAGCCAATCAGAAACCAAACCCTATATAGCATCATCGGGGGTTTAGCCAATCCCAATCAAGGTAGGCTCCTCCCTCTGACCCTCCCACAATCAGGCACCACGAGAGGAAGTACAGCAACATGCAGCAAAGATTTTGTTGGATTTTGAGGTCGCGTTCACGCCACAATGGCGCTCGTCGACACTGAAGATGCAACTTTTTCAGGGCGACCCATCAGAACCCTCATGTGACGTCGCTTTAATATAATAATCTTCACACATATGGAAGAACCAGCTGGATCTGTGTGGATGATTAAGGCTGTCCCCTCCATGTCTCTCTTTACAGAGCTGTACTTCATGGAAGTATACACATGTTGTTTTCACTTTTTTTTCTAGCGTCTGTTAAAAGTGTAAGTTTGCACACACACACACACACACGCACACACACAGGCAGACATTTATTTATTATGCTTTGCTTTCTTTTGTTTTTCTTCTTTTGTCCTGCTGAGGGTTGGGTCGGGAGGGTCGATGTCTCGTTAAATTTTCATTGTTCTGTGACCTGAAAAAAAGGCTATAAATAAAGTGCTAAAAGAACAGTTTCCAGCTTTTGTGATTATGTTTTTCTTTTTGTTTTTTTATTGGGGGGGGGTAGGTTTTTTTTCAGATCCAGTGTGGCTTTAAATAGTTCTTCTGTTTGGAGACATTAGGTCTTAGATATACTTGAGTGTCTTTACCAGGACAAAAATGAGCTCTAATCAGAAAGGTGCCTTAAAGATTTTATTAATTATAAGAAGAGCAACCACCTATGAATGCAAACAATCTTTTTTTCTCTGTGAATTCTCTCTGTTATGCGAGTTTCATATACGCGACATCTCTTTTTCCTTTTCTTTTTTTTCCCCTCACCATCACCAACGCAACAATAAAGCTGTGAGCCAACCGGGGAGAAATGACCCCACATACATCTGCATCAACATCGGCTGAGACCCCTGTGAAGAGCCGGTGTGAGGAAACCCGCTGACCCAGATGGAGCCTCGAACACTGAGCAGAGCTGCAAGCTGAGGTTTTCACAACTATTGTTATCCTCGACTAAAAATAAAAAAAGGAAAGGAACCTATGTGCCAACATATAGATAGAGGATGCGCTCAACAAAAAAATTGATGTCAGAATTCTGTATGTGGACTTTATCTGCACTGAGAATACAGTTATTCTACCAAAACTGGTGCAGAAGCTTATATAGGTTCCGTATGTGCTTGGAGGCTGAATTGCAAATATCACCCGCAACCATCGTGGCTGCAGGCGTGCCACAGGGACATGTACTCGGCCACCTACTTTTCTCACTCACCTTCGCCATTCACTCACTACGGTTTAAAACAAACAACAGAGGAGAAATTCTGCATTTGACCAGATGAGAACACAGGAAGGAAATATGACGGATGATTCCGTCTAAATCGATAATACAAACGCTTGTTTCTTTAATGACAATAAAAAATTTGGATATTGGAATAATCTTTTTTTTTGTTTGTTTTTTTAATGCAGCATACAAATAAATTCTGTAAACTGCTCCCATCACGCAAAAAAAAAAAAACCCAACAAAAAAAACGCCGTCTGGCACAGTTTGACACAAACATAGATAACAGCCAGATATATCATTAGCACCCCATTACGTACCTCCGACCCATTATCTCATCTCGCACATCCTGTTGTCAAATAGCATTCAAGTGACTGAAAACAGTTCACAATGATTTTTTTTTTGGTTTGTTTGTTTGTTTCAACAAGTGAAATGGTCCGCCGTGTCCCGCGAGGCGGGCGAAAGTGAAAACCAGGCAGCCCTCCAAACGACCCATTCATCCCCAAATCTATCAATGTGAAACACTCCTCTGTATACACTCCTCCGACCATTAATTCTGCCGCCAGTCGAACGGCGGCCTTGAAGTAAACATGCACTGTATGATAATAAGTCAGCGCACCACATTTCACGCAAGACTTGCTGTCAAAGGACCAAACATCTATCTCTCCCTCCAGCCACAGCTTCCCCTCCTGCGCGACATCGGGGGTTTATTTTTTTTTTCCTTTTGCCCCCCCTTCTCTCGTTTCCTAATAAATCTATTTATGTACCTGGAATAACTCAGGGCGAACAGACAAGCAAATACAAAAACACCGCTAATTTATATTTGGGACCAGCCTGTGTGTGTGTGTGTGTGTGTGTGTGTGTGTGTGTGTGTGTGTGTGTGCCGCTCACGGCAGTAAAACGCGACTCCTGACCGTCTCTCGGCGTTCTCAGGTAACTTAAGGGATCAGATGAACAAGAAGCAGAAGTCAAGTTTAGGAGAGTTTCTCCTCGGATGAACCATCCCGAGGACACCTTGTGTGACTGCGTCTCTACTCGCTGCAAACAAAGCCACAAGTATCCATTAGGAACAAGTGCAGAGTTGTTGAACCGAATGCAGTGCAAATAAAGCGAAGACGAATTAAAATAAGGGAATTAGTCACCGTGCAGAACAAGATTAAGCTCTTCAGAATCAAGAGTACACAAGCGATTAAATATGCAAGGACACATCTTTCCCCCGACTTACGCCTTCAAAGTATGTCTTTATCCAGCACCTATCCGGTAATGCTTTTCACTGTTTGTCGATCCCAACAGCCATTAATAACAAAACATTCATCATGAAATTCCCGAGAAGTCTGACAGGATAATTTGCTCCTTTGCTTTCGATTAGATTGTGTGTGTTCTCAGAGGACATACTTTCGCTCTCAATTTGTGAGAGCTGGCAGCTCTCCTTCACTTACATTTTAAAATACATTTATTTGGTGTTTTTTTTTTTTTGTCGAGTCTGCAGCTTAATGACTGATAGAGGGAGATTTTATCCCCTCAGTAAAGGTAATTCAGCAGAATCCTCCCATCAAATTGCATCCTCTCTATATCCATATAGTCATCTTCTCTACGGAGTACGTGTGGAAATGGATGGTTGATTCTTTTGTGCTTTTACCGAATAATAAAGAGGGTTTTGAGCACGGCCATCCCTCCACACACACACACAGCACCGCAAATAAAGGGGGATTTTTTTTTCTTTTTATGCACAAATGCAGCATAATTCTATTCTAAACGTTAATCTGCACTCGACCAGGTACAGATGCAGCTACTTTCTTTTTTGTTGCTCGTGAGGCATGAACCCAAAGTTAAATCAGTTGAATTTGTGAGAAGAGAAGGATCATCTGTTGAGAAGCGGAGCTTCAGGGGGACCGGGAGGCAGTTCAGTGGCATGTTGAACAAACCACCACTCATCAGACATTAGTTCTGATGAGTGGTGAGTCAAAATAAGGTAGCTTTAAACTCATATTTCATTTTTCTCCTCCTTCAGAGTGAAGAAATAAGACCTTCCTTCTATTAAAAAAGAATAAAAAGTATCTGCTGGTGTAATACAACACTCCAACTTCCAACGTGTGCAGTTTATTTACTGTAGATGAGGCCACATCATTAAGCTTTAGACTTTAGCTGGAATGTAACTGGAACAAGACACTTTCCTAAATATCACAATAACAGAAAAGAGCTTGAAAAACAACTGAATTCTGACTTTTTTTCTTTTTTCTTTTTGTAACATAGATCAACATGGATGTTTGAACCCAATTAGAAGCTTTTCCTTTTAGTGTTTTTTTTTTAATTACAAAGTACAAAAAAAACGACAACAAAAATTACAGATGTGCCTTCACCGCCCAGTTTGGTCCACATCCAGCCGCGTCTGTACTTCTTTTACGAGCTCCGCTTTGCTTGACGTCTGATTACAAAATGATTGCTGGATCGGGTTAGAGAGAGAGAGAGAAAGAGAAAAGCTGCGTTTTGACGGTCAAAAATATTCTCGTGCCAACTGTTGCACAACATACATGAAAACTTTGTCAGTTTATCGGAGTTCAACTCTGAATTCCAGGGGAATTTGGACGCCGATGCGTCACGTGCAAAGAATTTGGTGAGTGGATGAAGATTTTGAAAATACCGTTTCTGACTTATCAGGTCTTTTATGGATTGTCGACGGAGCCGTTTTCATTTCGATCGCTTTAAACAAAGCTTACGCTGAATGGCATTCGGTTGGGGCAGTGATAGTGCACAGCTGGCAGTGGGAGTGGAGGGGAGCCTCGTGAAAATAAAACGCAGCTCCGGGCTCCAACTTGGCAAGACGTTGCCCTGCTATTGCGATAACTCACTGGCTCTCTTCTGCTTCACTCCCGTCTCTTGGCGATCCTCCCCTGAAACCCTAATTACTGCATCAGTGCTGACATGACATAGGAGAGCCACCGCTCGTCACATCAGTGCCTCATCTGATCCACCCCGACGCTGCAGAGGTCCTCGCTTCGTCCCCACCGCATGCGTGTGTAAAAGCAGTGTGTAGGAGCCTAAATGCAGTTCATTGATGTTGGGTTAAAAAAGATAAATAATTTAAGCTAAAATAAAACAGCCGCAATTTAAGTTATTTAATTTGGAAGGAATTCGGAGGAGCATTTACAGGTATTTCAGTTCATATGGGCAATAATGTAATAAGTTAATCATTTAAAATGTTTGTGGTTAATTTAAGTGGGTAAAAGTTGAATTTATGTGTTATTGGCAATGTTTGGAAATGGATAACTTGTTTAATTGTTTAGTTGATGCTCCCAAGGGAGTGGAGTTTGGGGGATTACCTGTGACAGGGAGTCAGGCAGGGGAGGATGGAGCCACATGGTTTTTTGACCTCTTTCTCTCTCTCTCCTTTTCTTTTTTTTGTCTATTTTCCCTTGGATGAATGATACTTATCAGGATTTAACGGACAACTTATGTAACTTGGAACACCTCTGGACATTTTCTTTCTGTACCACCCTTTTTCTTTGTTTTCTTTGAGAAGTAAACTGCTCAACTTTACGAGTGGCCCTGTGGATTTTTTTTTCTATGTGGATAAAGAAGAGGAGAATGGATAGAGCGTGAAGCAAAAGGCTTCATTCAGTGGAAACTACGCAGTGCTGCATGTGTGAGAGTGCCACACGTCGCTGGGGGTTTGTTGTTCGCACGAGGCTCGGAACAGAATGAGGTCGGCGGGAGGAAAAAACAACCAGGCAAAGTTTGCTTTTTGTCTCTCGTGCAAATCCGGGCAAAGAACTCCCCATAGGAGGGGGAGGGGGCGGGGGTGTGTGTGTGGAAAAAGCAGGAATACAACATGTGCATTAGACCCCATAACATCACTCATAACAGGCAGACACACTTCCACACAAATGGCTTTCACCACAGAGGTTTCCCCATTAGCATTAAAGGAGAGTGGCTGCGAGAGGCAGAGAGAGAGGGGAAAGGGAGAAGCTTTACTGCGACAATAAATCTAAGGAGCAACTCTGGTCTGCTTTCAGCACCAAATGACAGCTTTCTGTTCGGAGCACATTTCACAGCCCTCTGCTCCTCCGCCGAGCCTGTTTGTTTGTCAGAGAGCAGCCGGGGATGCGACGAGTCCTGGGGGAGAGTGTGTGTGTGTGTGTGTGTGAGAAACTGGACCTTACAGCCTCTGTGGGACAGGAGGGCAACTGAGGAGCACAGACCTTTCATTTCTCTCTCGTGTTCTTCGGAGAGATAACGGCCAGAGCGTGTCCATCACGCCGTTATTAGCCGGCGAGTCGCTGACTGGACACCCCCTCCGGACCCGCTGCGTAACGTCACAGTGCAGCACAACCAGGACACACAGCATCCATACATGCATGGCGTGTCCAGCCTGGACTGGTTCCTGGACCCTGCAATAATCTAACGCTGGTTCAAATCCCAGATGAAGGTTCACCACTGTAGTACCATGGAGCAAAGGCCTTCAACAGCCAACTGTCCAGGTTGTGTCAGGAAGGAGTGTCGTACCAACCGATACTGTCATTCCTGCCAATAATGGTATCATTCTGGGTTTTTTTTTCAATGTAATAATGCAAAAAACATTGCAACTTTCCACTACATTATTGAAGTAGCATTTAAAACCCTTTGACAATGTAATAACTGCAGCCGGTGATGTAAAAATATGTAAACAAGTCAACATTTATTTGAAACAAGACCTTTTTTTATCATAAGATATAGGCATATATCTTATGATATTGTCAAAAGTATTTTACCATTTGATTACATTGTTAGCAAGTTACTGTGTTATTGGTTGAGTTACATAACAAATGACCAAAATGATTGGCCATTACAACATCATTGGTTGTTACAGACCATTGATCCATCGACCTTCTATCAGGCTTTATTCAGATGAGAATCGACGGCGAGTTGGAGTTGTTGTCAAAGTTTTGAAAACAATATCCATTTATAACAATAATAACAAATTATCATTATGAGGTGAGAGTGCTGTAACCACTACAACACTTCAAAAGTTAATTTGGGCCAAACGTATATATCAAATGTCTGCTGTGGACTTCATGCTATGGACACCTTTAAGTAATAAATGTGGAAACTTTTTATTTAAGGGACTTTATTTTGTTAGGATAAAATACTAATTTCTTTGCCTCATTACTTTCTTATCACTGAGGACACTTAAAGGTAAAGTGGCGAATCGCTCAAACACAGTTAAACCATTAAAACCAAACGCTATATCCCGACCTTTGAAACTAGCTTTAAAACCGGCTTCTATGTAAATCTACATCCTCGCACATCAAACAGACACTAAACTCACAGCGATGACAACCTTTCGCCCGCTGACGCTTTTTCACACGCTGACATTAATGAAGCAGGCCAAAGACAAAAGGTTTGCAGGTTCCACACCAAGCGAATTTCATTAAATGAGTTATCTGTCTACTTAAAAGTAGTTCTGGCTCACTGAGTGGTGAAATGAGCATCGGGGACGGTTTATGCACCGGCAAGTGTTCTTCATAGGTAGCTGGCAATTAGGCACGGCAAGGCATCTCCGGTAACGTCCGCAATTCATCTTCTTGGCACGCGGCGAAGGCAACGCGGGGCCCGCTGTTTTGTTTTTGCGTGTCAAGAGGGATTTTCAACGGAAGCCAATCAGACGGCTTCTCGCCGCGGCCCCGGAGTCCCCGCTTTGACACGCTGCCATATTTCGGCGACAGCGAGACAAAAGAAGGGAGGGCGGAGGACTTTTTTTTTTTCCCCAATCGGCGTTCCTGGAGCCCGGCCACCGCTCGTTTAGACGACAAGGCGACCTTGACGTTCGGCGGGCAGGTACCGTAAGAGAAGCCCAAACACACGCGGTGGATAGCGGCGGGGAGAACATGCACACTCCTCGCCCAGACACACACACACACACACACACACACACACACACACACACACACACACACACACACACACACACACACACACACACACACACACACACACACACACACACACACACACACACACACACACGTGTGACTGTTGGCTGGTTACTACGGAGGCCGAGCTAATCCAGCTCCAGTGTTTGGTGCTGTGAAGCAGCTGGAAGCGCATAAGCTGTTAACAAGTTAGGCTGTAAACGTTCACTGGCAGGCACCCTCTTCCTCCTCCTCCTCCTCTTCCTCCTCCTCCTCCTCCTCCCTTTCCTCCTTCACACGTTACCTAGCAGAAGCTCACAGCACACACCTCTTCCACCGACACGTCCAACCTGGCAACAACCGCCGCGGCACGCGCACGACTTCACAGTTCCACACGGAGGCCTGTCCTGTACATGGCGCTCAGACGCCGGCTCCCACACTCGCGCTGCTCTTGCCGGAATATCTCACCGCCTGGCACAAACAAGCACGAGTAATGCGAGTAATAATTCATGCGCAAACGCCCGCATGCAGAAGAGACGTGTTTCGGGCTGCTTTTATCCTGTAACAAGCCTAATGTGTGCCGGCTTGAAGTGCATTGATCGCTGCTAGAATCAGCCCAAAGTCATTCAGGGGAATTTACTGGCGGAATTTATTTGAATGTTGAGTTCGTTTTTAAAGCAAAAAAAACCCAACATTTCTCGTGTGGTTTCAGGAGTCGATTAACAGCTTAATATGTCTCAGTGTGGGTGAAGAACCTTCTCATCAGGAGCCCACTGCTGTACTTTGTGGATCTCCAGCTGCATGATGAAGGACCTGCAGCAGGTGGGGAGGCTGGCAGAGCACCACTTTGGATTTCTGAGAGACAAAACTTGCCGGCCAAAAACATTGTACTAATCCATCTTCGTCTTAGACGTCCAATAACACGGTCCACCGCAAGATGACCCGGTATATTTAAAGATTTATGTTCATCAATAGACAGTGATGGGACTAATTAGAAGATAGCGTACCGCCAAGAGAGAGCCAGCAATGGAACTACAGCTTCCACATTTATTCGCCACCTCCTCTCACGCCTCTTGAGTGGAGGCTGTGGCCCTGCCAGTCTGCTGCCGTGGCTCCTGGGCGCCAGCAGTGGCGTCCAAGGCACGAGTGTTTGACAACCCGGAGTAACAACAGAACAAACAGCTAAGCAAGTAGAAAGTAGAGCACAAGTAGGCCAGCCTCTCAGGGAGCCACCTCCTCCTCCTCCTCCTCCTCCTCCTCCTCCTCCTCCTCCTCCTCCTCCTCCTCCTCGTCTGTCTGGTCCTGTCCTCATCCTCCCTCTGGTTCTCTCGCACAGCGTCCTCGGGGCTCACCCCGACTCTTGAGAGTGAGCCAAGCGTACAGTGTTCCACTCTGATGGCTCAACGTACAGCGATGGTCGTCTGCTGGTGCTAAAACACAAACACTGAGTGGAGCTAGCAGCTTGCGGGGCATGTGTGTCTGCGCATGGCGTGCTGGGGACACCTCCCGTGTGCGGTGGCGCCCTGTGTTTTTTTTCTTTTTTTGGGGGGGGTTGTCCATGTCGGTTGTTGACACGTCGAAAATGGAAGGCATCAGCAGAACGTACATCAGGCGAAGAAGGGTGGGGTAATAAAGTGGATCTGATGAAAACTTAATGGCCCCTTCACCTTTATTAATGGCTGTGGGAGCGGGCCACCGACGCAATAACACGCGTCAGGCTCCACGGATGGAGGGAGGAGGGATTGGGGGGGGGGGGTGAGCTCCATCTGAACCACACTCACTCTCTCAGCACCCGGGAAGAGGGGCTCATAACTGGGAGGACACTAATTAGCATGCTGCCAACTGGATGACTGACTAAGCGGCTGCTGAATTCAGCCAAATGAGCCTTAAAGCACAGCACAGGACGCTTCCATCAGTCCGACGACGGTGCGGCAGTTCACAACAAAATGAAATGAAATCTAAAAGCCTCCCACCGAGGAGGTGATTGCAAACATGTGGGCCCTTCACCGAGGGGTGTGTTTGTTGTTCTTCTGCATTAGCTGAAGTGGTGTCAAGAGCAAGAAGGGGGGGTCAACGGCACTATTTTCTGACCAACCCCAGATGAAACTGTGCTGCATGCGGCCCCTGATGACACCCCTGCTGTCTTGTGCATCTCCACCCATCCCCGCTGCCACACCAAGTTGGAGGACGCTGTACGGATGGACGAAAATGGAGACCGACTGGAGAGATTCCAGTCTGTCGCTGCACCTCCAAACACCTGTGCGAGGAAAACCCCGTTGTTGCATTCCTTCCCCGCTCTTTAGCGGAAACTCGCACTCCAATCGCAGCCGCGGCACTTATTAATATCTCCCTTTCAAATGCTAATTCACCCCCCTCATGCATAAATCATAACTCCAGAGGTGGCTGCTATACTGTGGCTTTTTTTTTTTTAAGAGGGGAGGATGCAGCCGGGTGTGGAGCCTGCCTGTAGTAAGTAATGACATAAACTTGTGTCCCAGATTCGAACAAGGCCAACTGGTTTCTTGAGTCTTTGAAACCTTCCAGTTCGTCTTCAACTAAACTTTTATTGACATTAAGGGTTCAAAAACACACCGAAAGAGGTCCATAAACATTTGTTAACCAGGAGTCTGCTTGAAGAAGACAGGTGAAGAGGACCGGTCGTGGACATGGAGGGGGGTTTGGTGATTTGGGGGGTTTTGGGGGAGGAGGGTGGTGCCTGATCGGTGAGCAGATCTGCCAACCCGGTGCCACTTTTCGCAGCTTTGATGTGCGTCTGGCGTGCTGCGCCGCAGATGCTGCTCAGTGTGACGCGCCTCCTCTCCTCCCTCCCCATCAAATGAATCATTTCTCCTGACTGGGGAAAAAAAAAAAAAAGCACCGCATCACCTCACATGTGTGCGTTTTGTGTGTGAAGAATCCACCCCGGGAGTGCGCAGCCAGGAGTCACTATTCTCATTTAAAAGACAAAAAAAAACTTTTGCGAAATGACTGAAGTTCTATGGAGGCGGGAAATAATCAGCCGTTTTATAAGCAGCATTTTTTGGGGGTCGAATCTGCTTTTCTTGTTAATTAAATTCCCTAATACGGATGTAAATCATCTCGGGTGATTAAATGTCTGCAATCAAGTATCATTTCCCCGAATCAGGTGTAATTTCCTTGATTTAGGGCTGCAATTAGGCCTAAACATGACTGGCTAATGCGCTCAAATCTAATCATTTTCTTGGCTCCTCAAACTGCAAGACCCCCCCTCACACACACACACACACGCACACACGCACACACGCCCTCCCCGACGGCCCCACGCGCACTGATCCATATGAGACAAACCCTTACCTGCCAGGAGCTGGAGGGGATCTCTGCGAATTTGCCGAGACCCCCGAAGGTGTAGCAGCGGTACATGTGATCCAGGGACTCGGAGCAGTGCCACAGCAAGCCGAAGCTCACGGAGTCCTTCCCGGTGCTGTGATGCTGGTTGTGGTGGTTCCTCAGCTGGTCCTTAACAATCCAGGCAGGAGAGATGAAGCTGAAGCTGCAGACGGCGACCAGAGCGGAGGACAGGAGCACCCAGAAGCAGCCCACGCAGCTGAACATGGTGGCGGCGTGCAGGGGCGCAAAGCCCGGAGACAGACCCAGACCAGTCCCGAACCCGAACCCGAACCCGAAGCCGGCCTCTTCTTCTTTCTTCTCCCGGCCCAGGAGCGAAGGCATTTGGAGCTCACGCCTCCAGGAGCGACGCGTCCAACTTCAGCCCCGCCGTCCTGCGCGAACCTCAAGAAGGACTCAGCATGAGCGGCGTGCACCTGCAGCAGCGGCGGCCGTGTGCGTAAAGTGCGCGCGTGCCAAGAACATCTGGCCAGCGGCGAAAGCAAGAACGCAGGGGGGGGAGCAGTAAAGTCAAGTCATCCGTGCGCACACTCAAGCCTGGTCCGATGCCCCAAACCTGCCACTCCGTTTGGCACACCCCAACAAAAAAATAAATAAAATAAAAGCCCTGGATGCGCAGTAAGTGCAGTCCGCCCGGCGCGCACACGGCGCACTCACGCACGAGCAGGTCCCGGAGCTCCGCCGCGTCACAACGTCCCGTCCGGAGCCGCTCGCCCCGTGTAGTGCGGTGCCGTGACGTGACGTGCCGTTCCGTGGTGAGCAGCTGAGCGAGCGCACTTTGGCTCCACTAACAAGTGCGCGCGGACTGCGTCCAAGCTCGTGCACGTTAGGAGGACTGCTTCCGGCGGTGCCTTTCGTAGTAAAAATCCAACCTGAAGCGGCAAGACTGTCTGTAAACTAAGAAATCTTCAAGTATGTTTAACACTCTTTACTTTTCTTTATTCTGATAACTAGTATTATCGCCTCAGCTGGTTACTTATTATCAAGAAAAACTTTCCTCCCACAATCCAAAAACAGGCGTGTCAGGATAATTAGTCACACTAAATTGCCCCCAGATTAGAAAATAGAAGACTAGAGTGTGCCAACAGAAAAAAAAACAAGCTTAATGACAACCACGTATCAATAAATGGGTATTCTAGTAGGGTAATAATTAAGACTGAAACCCTGTAACATATCCAACTCCATGCTTTCAACCACAAACATGAAATATTAAGTAATAAAGCTGAGATATTCAGTTTCTTCTCTGCATTTTCACTCAGTTCGAAAAATTAAATCACAAATTATTTTGATAAATCATTAAACTTTTACCAATAGCTTGCATCATCAGAATTGAATGTTTTGCGGCTATCAATTCTACACTTCTGCAATTTACATACAAATAGTTTGCGGCGACATGTCTTGTTCTTTTGTGAGGCCATAATGAATAAATAGCGACACAATAAGAGCTAATTGAAAAATGAGCCCTTCTCATTTTCATATTTTCAAATTGCACGCTGCATGCATATTTAATTAAATTTATTTCTAACGCAGATGTGAGAAATAATTGGGAAATTAAGGTTCACCAAATAGATTCCCACTCATGTTTTTGGACTGTGTTGTTTTAATTGAGACCCGATGCCAGGAAATCGTCCCGACACTTCTATTCTGAAGGAGACATCCTTCTCCTCCACAGTTTCTCACTTTCTCTTTCTGACAATCCCTGAAGGGCGTTTGTCTGCAGGTTCCTGTCCTGAAGCACTTTTCTCTCCAGATGTCGATCAAACTCCGAATGTGTTTTTGTGGCAGACATCCGTTTTTAAAAACGGTAATCACGCGTTAATGTTTCTGTTCGTTTAAAGACTTCAAATGTGCTAATTAATTGCTGTTGCTGTTTTCTAATTGTGAGGTTACCATAACAACGTTTTAACCAATCAGATCTCACGTGGTGTCTGATAGTTGAGGTGGGCGTCGCCTCTGCACGTGCAGTTTTACCTTCGTGATAATTAATGAGCTCTTGACGCTGGATTTTTACAGAAAATGACTATTTTTGACCCAGTTTTAGCAAAAAAGAGGAACACGTGTGTAATTCATCCTAAATGAAGACCTGACACAATGGAGCTGCTATATCCTCACAGAGGCCAACAACATAAGAATAAACCCTCCTTCCACTCAGATCTCCTCAAGCTGAGCTCTGCATTTACATTTTGTGGATTTGTTAACCAGTCATCATTGACTGAAACACTGGACACCATCACACCCTGCCTCCTCTGCTCCTTTCTTCAGGTTTACCCTCAACCAACATTGCCCCCACATGGTCAGAGGCCATAACAGCCCATTATTACCACAGTCTATTCTGATGAGAGAACAAAAGCAAACATGACAAGAAAAAAAGCAACATTTTATAATATATGTATTTAAATCAAACACATTTTTAAATATATTATAGATTAAGTACACGTACATGTCAGAAAACATTACAGGTACATAGTACCAAGAGTCTTTTCTGGTTTGTTTCCACATCTTGGTAAGGTTGGAAAGAAATTGGGGGAAAAAAAAAAAAAAAGTTTGATTTATTGAGCACACTTTCCAGTTGAATAGTCCATAATTTAAAAAAAAAAAAAAAATGTAGTCACCTTTTTTTGTTTTGTTTTTTTTCTTAAAAAGGACTAACATTAATGTACGGGGGTAAACCAGAAATCTACATATATATTTATAGATAGAACATTTAGGACATAGAGCTTGGAGTTTTTCCAACACAACTGGAGCACTTAAAAAGTTCATTATGGAGTATTTCTTCTACGCTTTGTCAAGGTGCCAGGGGTATTCAGACAGAAGGGCAAATAAGTCCCAGGACTTCGTGGGCTCTTCTTCTGCTTCATTGTCACATTTCCACGTAATCTACAGTACACGAGCGGCCGACGCGGGGCAGCGACTGACTTTAACCGCTCCGGGCAAACAGAGGGCGAGCGTATGCAAAAAAAACTGTACAACGCTCCGAAGCTGATAAGCTCTTAAGCTGACCCCTTTTCGAGAGAGAGTTCATGTAAAAACAAGGAATGGTTATAAAAGGTGTGGGGAGGCGTGCCACGGGGGGGGGAGGTCGCATCCTCCGAAGGTCCGAGATAAGACGGACGAAGCGGCGGCAGCCCGGAGCGACGTGCTGCTGCTGCTGTTTTTCTTTGTGCCGGCTTTCTTCTGGCGCCGTCCTGAACGCTTCCTTCCTCAGGAGTCACTTCCTTTCAGTCTGGCTGCTTCACTTTCGCCGCCTACACGTGTACCTTTATAGTGTTATGGGGCTGGGAGGTTGGAACGACGATGTACTTCAAGTTTTTCTAACAGCCCATGCGTGAACAATCATCCACCCGATCTCGCAGCCACACACACACGCGCGCGCACACACACACACACACAAACACTCACACGCGTGCAGACACATGGTGATAAAATGCCTTGTTCTTTCTCAGAGTAATGCAGTTGGGTGCAGTGTGAACCCTGTGTGCAGTTCGTCTCTGGCGCGGCCAGCGTCTGCAGGGAGTGGCGGCCGTTTGGTGCGTCGGTGGGGGTCATAACTGCAGACGGATGAGAAGAAGAAGAAGAAGTGTAAGACACTCGGAGACGTCGTCGCGATCAGTTTGAAATTTGTGCGAAGCGACTTCAGGGATTTGTTTCCAAACACAGTCTGCTTCTTACAAAATGTTTGCTTCAGTCATGCCAAAAGACTGGGATCAATGTAATATGAAATTCTGAGTTTAGATTGTTTAAAGCTCAAGTTGATTTAGTGGATGTGAAACAAAAAGCTCACGTCGTCCTCGAGATGTTTATTTGATTTGTAAGAAAATCAGCCAGTAAATTGAGTGATTGAGTAGTTACGGCAATACAACGCCGAGGATTAACAGACATTAGCGGATACATCAACCTCCGCAGTGACCTACAAGTCATTTTGCTGACTTTATTAAAAGGTTAACAGGGATTCTGCTGATCATGTGACGTTACTGACATTAGCCGAGGCTACATCAAATCCCACTGAACACCAAGCTCTCGCTCCTAAAGAATCGCAAAGACAAACACAGCAAAGGGCTTCTGGGTGAAGCTGCATGTTGCAAACAGCCAGCGTCACAGAGCAAAGCATCATGGGATTGATTCACTGGATGAATGGGATGATATTCTTGGTCCATAGAAATCAATCTGATCACTTTAATCGGGAACAATTTAATAAGAAAGGCAAAAAAAAACGAGGGATCCTGATGCATAGTTGTGTGTGTATTGTTCACTCAGTACATATGAGCCACATTTCCTTTATGTTCAGGTTTTAGTAAACACGCCTCTGCCTCCCAAAAGTGCAAAGAACTGAGGATACCATCTACAGATTTAACTTTACATACTAAATCATATTTTGTAATAACTTAACACATAAGTGATGCAGGAAACAAATAACAACTATTTCATCACATCACAGACACAGAGATGGAGGATGTTCACATTATTCTACATGAACTTTAACTTCAGTGGATTCTGGATTTGTCAAACTGGACTAACCCTTTTCTTCAGGGCATAAAAAAAACGCATTTTTGCAGAAGGAAACCGGGCCGGTAATCGTCAGTGTCTCCCGGCTCACTGATGGTTTCCACGCTGCCATCCGGAGACCATTGACATTGGTCACGATAATCGCAGAAAGACTCATTTTGAGAGAATGGGAGTTCTGCTCTCCTCGTCTTTTACAACAATGGGAGGACGATATGATGCCGGTCATTGGGCTGGAAAGAGTCCGATTTCAGAGGACGGGCTTCACAGAAAGGCTCTTTGCAGTCTGAGAGCAGTTTCAAGCATCTCTTAATGGGACCGAGATGAGATGAGAATGCTTCTATTCTCGGGCTCCCTGTCGGTGACCTGAACCGTGATATCCAACGCAGGGCTGCCAAACACGTGGCCCAAAACCAGACCAAAGAAACCCGTGTACCAATTAAAAATGTATGTGAAATTATTCATACAATTAGCAGAAATATTAACATTGCCAGGTTATAAATATTATGTTTGTTTTTTTTTAGCTTACATATTTTCTTGATCTTAAAATGGGATGCATCATCATTGGTTGTCTGACACATCGGCGTACGGCTACACCAGCTGGGTGAGGTCGCGTACCTTGGTGCTCTTGCCGGGACTGTCGTGGTTCGACTGATGGACGACGTCGTTAACGATCATCTTGGCGATCTGCCACGCCATCTCCTCCTGAGCCTTCATGGCAAGAAGAACGGCATCGAGAGTCATTGTTTTCAATTCCTCTACAGTCGAGGAAATGTGAATGTGGAGTTGCAGCTCACCTCGTCCGAGTTGCCTTGCACCCATTTCTTCATGGCTTGAGAAAACATGGAACCTGAACAGGAGGAGGAGCAGAGGAGACCATAAACCAGGCTGTAATACTGGAGGACAAACTGAATTTCTCGCAAAGATTTCACTTTAGTCCAGACACGATTGCGAGTTTATATGCAGGGATTTAGTGCCTCACTACAATTTATGATCTGTTATTATGTGAATCACATTTTATCAGCAGTCGACGCCGCTAAATTTAAGCAGACGTCTCCTGTCCTCCTCCCTCCATGCAGAAAATGCACTCCGAGCTCAAAAACAAATAAAGATTTGTGTATGTTGTTAAACCTAAAGGGTAGTGAAAGCTGTTTTGTTTTTTTTTCTTCCCCTCCACAAAGAGGAAGGTTTTTAAATATTTCAACGGACTCGAAGCAGGCAGATGAAGTTTATATTCACGGGCGCAGTGAAGATGTTTATCACTGCGAAGAGGAGAGAGACAAAAATACGACGTATTAAGGGAAAGGAGACGGGGGGAGGGGGGAGGGGGGGTTTGAATACCTTTGGATTTCTTCACATCCGGCTCTGGCTCGGCCTCCCTGATAAACTGGCCCATCTCGTTCACCTTCCCAAACGTCATCTTCCTACAAAGACACAGGATAAAAGTGAGGGAAGAGAGGACACTGCCATCGCTTCAATCAATCACTGTAAATTTTATTGGCGTTTTAAAAAAAAAAAAAAAAAAAAACAGATCTGGCAGAATGCAGCTTTGTCTTTCCAATAAGATCACGCGCTTGAATTATTTTGGTGCCGGGACTTTAAAGGCGAGCTCATAAAACTCTTTGAGGGAGTCAATAAAAACAAAGATGAAACGGTGAAATTCAAGTGGCTGTTGGGCGATCAGAGAAACATAAAAAGGAGAGGAGATATCACAAGGAATACCGTGGAAGGATAAATAAGGTACCAGAAGATCTGTAAAGCGAGACGCGCTACAGCGGGATCAACCTTCTTCTCACCGCGGGGGTTCACTCACCCTGCGTACGGCCGCTGGTACAGGGACTCGGGGTCCAGGCTGGCAACGTCCACCGTGATCGCCTCGTCAAAGTTCTTCAGGATCTTGATCGCGGCCCGTTTGGCGCTCTGCTATGGGAGACACTGAATGTCAAAAGAGTTCCTGGCGGCGTTTTCTGTTGTTTCTCTGAACGACAACAACGGGCCACGACCCTTTGAGTCGCCGTCATTGTTCCCGTAACGAGGCAGGACAGCTGTAAATGTCAGCAGACACAGAAACACCCCCCCCGGGGGGAGGAGGGAGGAGGGGGGGGGGGGGGGGGGGGGGGCTCACCTGAGTCTGGGAGCCCTCGCTGGCATTTGAACTTGTGCGGTCGTTGTCCGCGGGCCCGCCCTGACCCGCCGCGCTGACATTCATAAACTCATCGGCGCGCACTGAATTGATGAGGTCACTCAGGTATTTGTAGTAAAGGTTGCTGGACAGGAAGCCCGGCATGTAGACCTGCACAAGGGAAAATTGTTTTATTAAATTCAATTTAAAAAAAAAAAGGGGGGGGGGGGTTGAGATGCGTTAAAAAATAATGAGCTGCCTCCTTATGTTTGGCGCAGTTACAAAGTTACAAAGGCTCATTTCTGACCTTTATCTACCAGCTTTCTTTTCATTAAGTCAAGGCAGGAGCATTTGTCAGAGGTGTAATGGGCCGATTTGTCTGTGACTTATAACACAAAACCTTTAAGGGAGATCCTAATGACATCTGAAAGCAGCTCAGGCAGATTAATCCAAAATCCATTTAATTAAATCTTGAACAGAGCAATGCTACTTTCTACGGTTTTTTTTAGGGGTTCCTCGACCGAACAACGGCCTGACCTTCTCCATGGTGGTCCAGGCCTGTCTGAGTGGAGTGGTGAAACAGTCGGGGAGTGGCCCGCCCTCTCGGCAGATATTCGACTCGATTTCCATCCGAACGGAGTCGCCAAAGCCCAGAGGGTTGGTGGCCTGGAGTGAGAAATACCTGCAGTGGAAGCAGAGCGGGTTTGAGCTCCTGACCAATACCCAAAATGCAACGCGACGCAGACGGGGCTGTAATCTGAGAGTTGTAATCCCACTGTGATGTTTAACGGTCAGAAGAGATCGTCTGGCACAGAAACGTGTCTCCAGGTTTTCACATGAACAGCTTGCATTTAGCAACATCAATGTTATTAGATGAAGGTGATTACAGTCAATGCCACACGCGGTGACCGGTCAGAGGGATTTGAACCGGCAAACAATCATTCACAAGCCGACTTCTCTATCCAAACACCCTGGACCTTTCCTCGTGAAGCTGCTCTAGGTTAAGACTGCTGGGAGACCTACGCTGAGCTTTGAATCTCTCTCCATTGTCCTCTATCCTTTTCTCTCCTTCCGTCCCGTCACCACAACCGGAACAGCAGAAAGTCTCCACCCGAGTCGGGTTCTGCCGGTTTCTTCCTGTTAAGTGGGAGTTTTTCCTTTCCACCATCTCCTCTGCTTCCTCATATGGAATTGTTGGGTTATTCTCTGGAAAAGTGCCTTGAAACGACTGTGTTGCGTTTATCGCTGTTGAAATAAAATTGAACTGAACCAATAATCCACCGCTTTGGCTGCAAAGTCAACCCTCGTTGTTTTTTTTATTATTATCCAAAAGCATCTGTAAAGCTATAGGTGAAAAAAAACCAAAACAAACACTCAAGCATTATATAATGCATGAAATCGTAGCAGAAGCCAGCCGTGTGAGACTCCGGGGAGGCATTGTTTCATTGCAGCTTCTGGTTTACTTCTATTATGTACTTTAGCTTCCTCCCACAATCCAACAACAGGCTAATTAGATTAATTTTGAGGTCTGTCTCTCTGCATTTGATCAGTGATCAACTAGCAGTCTGTCCGGGGTGTATCCTTGACTCTCTCGTATAAGAAGGATGAAGCAGGTGCAGACCAACCAAGAAAGTACATATCAATCATGTTGTAAAGCTGGACGATGATCAACGACGGACTGAGTCGATCACCTTTTCCAGAATTCCTCATTCTGCGTGTTTTGTAAGAAGACGTGACACTCGCCAGGAGCAGACCAGAGGACCTACTTGTCGTAGAGGATCATTGCGTCGTTCTGCGCCTCCTGGCCGTCGTACTGGCCCTTCTTAGCTGCCAGCTGGTTCTGGAAGTTATCTGCCGCCAGCCAGAACTGCAGTACATTCATGGCCTCCTCCTTCTCCATGTACTGTGAGCGAGCAGAAGCAGAGGGTGGCGATCACTCAAATGTGTCTGAGCTGTGTTCTACATCCAGGCATCGCTCGGGTTTCACTGCGCGGCTTCCGAAGCCCAGATGAACGACAGAGAGGTGGGGGGGGGGGGGATTGTGTGCGAAAAGAAGCCACGGTGACAAGCGTGACAATGTGTAACGAGCAGCCATAGATAAAGTGCACCGCGGAGAGCAGGGCCGGCTCACCTCCGAGAAGTAGAAGAGCGCCGACTCGCAGAACAAGATGTCAGCCAGGAAGACGGAGCCACTCGTCAACACTTCAATCTGGTATTTACAGAAGTGGTGGCTCCGCAGGAATTCAGTAAAGTGCCTGGAAATCAAGACAAGCGCGTCGCAGGTGAGAAAAGCCTCTGCTGCGGATGTCGAAGGCAGTGGAAGAAATGACAAACGGAGCGGCCTGGCTTTCAATGCGTGTGTCAAAACAGCTTTGTCACGGAAACAACAACTTCTTCGCCCCGGGAGCGAGCAGACGGGGAAACTCACTGTTGCTCCAGGACGGAGAAAGCTACGGACTGTGCAATGACGAAGCAGTTTGGGTCCACCATACCGTCCTCGCCACAGATCTTAGCTGCAGAGAAAAGAATGAAAAAAATAAATTCTTCATGCATCGATACGACAGCAAGAAACGATGTTTTGAAATTGTGAACGGGGAGCAACTTGTGCAGCATTCCTAGAAAACTCACCGATGATGTCGTTCCTGATCGGCTCCGTGATGGGGATGGGCTTCACTGCGTCTGGGGAGATGTACTTCGTGAAGATGGTAACAGCGTCCTTTTCTATACCTGCAAAGTGAAGGTGGCAGGTTGTTCAGGAAAGATGTTTCCGTCGCAAAACGTACTAAATACCTGTCAGAATTAGGAAGTAGCTTGTGGCCTTCCTCCTCATCTGCACCGCCCATTTCTTCTCTCTCTCTCTTTTTTTTTTTATTTGTTGACAACAAAAATACAGAGTTCCCCGTCGGTGTTCCATTTCCTCCTGTTCTTGTCAAATTTAAGACCCTTGGGCATTAACACCCATGTCAACCTTTCACTTGAATAAATATCCTGGATGGAAAACAACCACTGCGCCTTATTTGGCGTTTCCACTTTGTACCAGTTCCTGGTTGGAGCCTTTTTACTGGCAATAAGTAAAATTTTAACAAATCTTGTTTGTAGCAGCATGAACAACACAGCCATTCGGTATATCAGGAGCCAATATATTATTAATAGTTGTATTTAAAGGTTTTCATTTCCAACAGCACCAAAAAGCACGGTTGTTGGGTTTTTAGTTGTCTGCTCTTAATCTGAGGCGTTATGAAGAACGTTACTCATAATTTGAAACACTGGCTGAACTTGTAACTCTCCACTTTGCCTTTGTTTATTTTAGGCACTAATGTGATTATATTTGTGGCAATCTGAGGTTAAATTTGAACTACAAGTAGCAAAACTGAAGGACAATGGCCGCATGTCAAGTAACACAAAAGACATTGCAAATGCGGTCATTTCAATGTTAATATATTTCACGTCGATGGGTCGTATTTCACTTCATTCAATACACGTTACGTCAAACCTGGCGGCAACGGGCGACAAAGGCAGTTTGACAGTGAGAGAACTATGTGGTGGCGTCATGTTTGAGGAAAAATCACACAAAATGTTCACGGCATCTAAAATCAAAACACTTTTATAGTAATGCTAAAAGGTATGATTGCATATTTAGGTACTCATATCACTACTCTGGATTGTAAAGTGCTCAAATGCCGGTATCTCCGATAAAATGAAGCTTCTATTGTGTCTAAAAGACTTGATCCAGTGAAGTAAATTGACCTTGGCTGCATTGAACGTGTTTGCAATGTGGATATCACTACATTTTATTACCGTCTCCGTTTGCGAGTCAAACTCAATAACAAGAGTCTCACAATTAATTTAGTCCAGCCCTCAATTTTCCTGACTAATAAACAACTTTCTGCAAAGAAACATGATGGATTACTGATGACTAAGCATACAAGTAAATAAAAGGAGCTGAGGGCACCAAGGGAAAAGATTGAGGGCTGGGTTCACTGGAGAATGTGTGCAGAGATTTGAAAAGGAGAAACGGTCATAAAGAGAGTGAGATGTGACGGGAATATGGCCGTGAAGCTGCTATTAATGCGTCTCTTCACGCAGAGCTGATGTTATGTTTGCCAAATCTGTTTTCCCTGCACCGCGCGACCTTTGCTTTTTCTAACGCGGCACATTTCCACCCTCAGCCGAGCACAAAGGCTTTTCGCAGTAATTTCTCCACTACTGCACTGGGGGGGGGGGGGGTGGTGGGTGGGTTTTGTATGCGCTAATTAAAAACGTGTCAATTAAGGCCGAGGCCAGACTATTAGAATTATCTTTCATTTAAGTATCATTGATGGGAGTGAAAATTCACTTGGTCCGGGTAATAAATCAGCGGATCGGGATGTGGAAACCAGCGGTTGGACGGCGACTTACTTTTCATGAGTTTGTCCGAGAGCTCGCGCAGCGTGTTGTTGGACTGCGCCTTGAAGGGCGTCCCCGTCCTGGGGGACGCCTGCCTGCTGGGGGTCTCCGCTCGCGGCGTGCCGGGTCTCAGGCCTGCCTCGGTGCCGGCGGAGTCCCGCCTCTCCGACCACGACGACGACGCGTCACCGCCGTGCCGGGCCAGGGCGTCGGAAACGTTCCGGGCGAGCTCCGAGCCGTCCGGGGAGGCGGGCACCGGCTCGGCCAGGGAGCTGTGTTTCACCGAGTTGAGGCTGTGCGCCCGCACGCGCGACCAGCTGTTGGAGCGGAAGCTCTCCGCCTCCAGCCAGAAGCGGACCAGGTGGTCAGCGCCGCGTCGCTCCGTGAAGTGCATGTAGTGAGGCATCGCCACGTTGTCCCGGAGGACCTGGTCCACTGTCTTGGACAGCCGGGAGCGGGTCTCCTGGGGCTGATAGTTCACGCTGGAGTGGCCTGAAACGGCGAGCACACAGGGTGCAACCGTTAGTCAATCAAAATGGCAACAAACGACTCGGCTTTATGAGATATTTTGTGGATCTGCTCGGTCCCTCTGTCACAGGGATTCTATTCAAGACGACACGGGCGTCAAAAGGCCATATGTGGCCCTTTAGCTGTGCTTGACCGGCGCTCAGAGGGTCACTGGAAATCCACAATCAAATTTTTTATTATCGGCTTTATTATATCCAAAATGGTCACATTTTTCACTTTACTGGCCATTATTACACCTTGACGAGCAGAGCAAGCAACTGTTCGTCACACAAAATTGGTGTTTCGCAGTGTGTTTTTTTCTTATTCTAATGCTACATTACGAGCTTCCGCTGCTGCATCCCTGACCTCTGGACTCAGGTTGGTTCTCTATGTTTTTGCCCTCTACTATTCATAAAACAGTAAATAACTAACTAAATTCAATCTTTTACTTTCTGTTTAGTCACCCCACAGACCACAAAAGTTCATCTGGCAGGATGTTTGGCCATTTCAAAAGGGGTATATATAATTCTTAATATGCTGTACAATCCTGCATTGTCACTTTGCTATTTTATACAACTCACGTCAATGTAAATTCAGTATAAAAAGAAATATGTTGTTATTGTACAAGTAAAAAAACAAAACAAAAACATTTGCATCTCATGTGTTAAATGCATATTTATGGGCTGATAACAGCGGTTAGCTGCTCACATAAAAACCACCTGTCGGCACACATTAGACTCTGAAATCCTTCATTCTAGTAACAGCCTAAGCACTGCACTCTTGTTTTATTTCGAGCGCTCACCCTTCACACCAGGGCTAAACTGTGGTTTATTGATGAGCTGCAACAAGAAATAGAATAAAAAGTGGATTTTCTGAGCGCGGCGCTCAACATTTGGTTCAGGCTGAACGGCGGCGTGAGCTGAATCTAAACTGCTGGTTATTTGTTTTGACGAATTTTCCAGCTCAACCTCTCCCTCTCTCTCCCTCTCTCTCCCTCTCTCTCCCTCTCTCTCTCTCTCTCTCTCTGGCGGTCTGTCTGGAGGTGGCCTTAGACTATGCAATTTCACAGATGATTTAACCCAGACAAACATTTCGCAGCCGCATGTCAAAATCATCTGTGTCCTGTCCGTGCCGTCAGTCATGCATGTATGAAGTGGTCAGCAGTGACTCTGGCATCTAACAGCAACCTTTGACAGTCCAATCAAAACAGACTCCCACCTCACACAAAAAAAAAAAAAAAAAAAAACCCCAACAAAAACAGAGATTTCAGATGGGACACCCGCGTTATTTGACTTCACCGGGTCTCAAATAGAGACCAGTTTGTTTGGGCACCACCCTCCATCCTGCGGGAAAAGCAACCGCAAACACAGAAAACTAAATAAGAGAGGGAGCGTGCTCATTGACTGCAAACCCGGCTGCTGCTGCTGCTGCTGCTGGATTATGAATCCAGAGCACATCGGCAGTGCACGGAGAGACGCGTGGGCTCAGTATTTGTGCTGTTGCGGTTGCTCTTTGAAAACAAGACGACGCCTGGAGAGGTGTCGCGGAGAGCAAGGTGCTTTTCAGTCGAGCTCTTCAGATACGTGGAGATCACACAGCCGAAAACGGTCCGAGATCACAACGACACCGGCAGCATCTGACTCATTATCAAAGTCTATCATTTGCATATCTTCTTTCTTTTCTTTTCACAGGGAGACAGATTCTGTTCCAGTGGCCCCTGAGTTACCTTTCATACTCTCACAATCCCAGCTGAAGCAGAGAGGGGGAGGTCGCCACCTCCAGGCCACAATTATAGAGGCACTACAACCCACTGTGTGCAATGCCCTAAAACTCAAGTAAGAACAGAGAAATCGTACAAACCACTGAGGAAAAAGCCCAAAAGCCAGAATAAAAACTACAAATGTCCTGCTGCTAAGATTTGATTTCTCAATATACCAAGAACCGAATCCCACATCCAATCGACATATCTCAGAACAAGTGAAATTTGTCATGGGAAAAAAGTGTCAAATGTGTGTGAAAAATACGCACAAGGACGGCCGAGAACAGAAGACAAAAACAAGTGTGTGGTTCAAGAATGACACCACGCAGACAACACATAGTAGTGTCAGACAAATTGACAAACTGAGCCGAGGACTGGAAGAACAGGCAGCGCCGCATTGTGGAAGTCTCCCTGTCGACTCAAACTATTAATACAGACTGAGAGGTTGTGTATTGTTTACAAGAAATGGAGGGAATTAAAAACAATATGTGTGGATGTGTGTGTGTGGGAGGGGGGGGTGAGGTGGGGCTCATCCTCCCACACTTAACCTTCCTTTTGTCGAAGCGGCAGCGCAGGAATGAGTGGAGCTCGTTTATATCCGTTCACATCCTGAAGCTGGAGCTGCACCACAGGTTCCTCCACCTCCGCCTCCGCCTGACTCACCTCTGCTATTCTCTGGACTAACTGCTCATGCGGCTCACGTCACTGCCGTGAGTCGACACGCCAGCCGGGAACGCTCGTTATCGCGCCGTCCGCCGATCACAGCCAACCCAATATCGCTGCAGAGCACTTCCCCATTTAAACCAAAAGGGGGGGGGGGGGGGGGAATAACGGTGAATACGTCGTCTGGCGACCCGTCAAGACTCGTGGGATGTTTGGGTGCTCGTTCACATTTATGAAAGAAGTCAGTCGATCGCCTTCGCTGAGATTAGTGAAGAGGTGAAGACTGCAGGAAGTTTGATCCATTTTACTGGCGCAAAAGTGAAGCGAAGCTGATTATTAGCCGTTTTATTAAATCTACTATACATTTTGGTTTATGAATTACTTTTTGGCAGAAGAGATTAAATAATCTCATTTGCATGGTTGCTTAAGTTATCATTTAAATCTGCCGATCATCAGACAGCGGTGTGAACAGTCCACGTCAGGCCTTCAACTTCCTGGCCTCAGGTTCTGCTTGTGGTCCAAAGAGCCAGGTTCTCCAGCCGGATCTTACCCAGATCTCCAAAGTGCGCCGCCTCCATGTGACTGGGCTGTTTCTTGAGGATGGCGGTGCGGCCGCGGGCGAAGGAGTCCATGTTGGCGGAGATGGCGTTGATGGCCACGTGGCTGGGCCCGGCGGCCTCCTGGATGGCATCGTGGTTCCGCTGACCCAGCGACGGCGAGTGCGGGCTGAGCGGCGCTGTGATAAGGAGGGCGGAAGAAAAACCAAAAAAACAATTCGGGTTAAAAAGTTAGCATCCACAAAGTGGAGGGCGGTCTGAACGTATGACATCGGCGTGACTCGGTAGGCATGAAGAGCTCTATTTATCCGGGGCCGTTCTTCAACCAGCCCCCGGACGGCGTGCCGAGGCCTCGGGGTGCGACAGAAGACAAACTTGTCATTGTGTGGACTGCGTGTCGCTCCAGTAGCTGGAGGTGCTAGTTTCAGTCCCTGAGACAACAAAACCAAGGAGCGCTTAAACACGGAGAGCGCAAACATCACACCCGCCGCCTCAATCACTTCCTTCAGGAAGGCTAAATCAGGGATTCCGCTGTGTGCACTTCGAAACGGAGCGATTTTAAAGAGACTGACGCGGATCTATTAGCAGCCGACGGTAAATTAGCACTTCATTTGCACTTAAGGAGAAAGTTATTCTCCGGGAAGCTTGAAATGTTGCACCAATGTGTTTCCACAGCAGCATGGGGAAAAAAAACAACAGCAAACAAATCTATTTCTACGAAGAGGGCATTTCACATTTTAACTTGTGGCGACCAGCAAAGATGGAAAAACTCGAGGTAGTGATCCAAAATCACATAAGACTAAGTAAAATCCAGTGTTTTATGAAGTAAAGGGAAAAAAAACTATTTGTTCCTGGATGTGTTTTTGGGATTAATAAATGTTTTGTGGCCGTACAGCAGACAAGAAAAACATATAAAACCTTTAAAAAAAAATCAATTCAAGGCTCTTTAATAGCAGCTCAGACCTTCTTTAATGAGAGCGGATTTATTGATTGATTAAGACTATTTAAGACGCTCTGATCTGCTGCATCGCAGGTCTCAGATCCTCTATTTCACGTCTCAGAGAGCGGCTGCACGAAGCTCCGACGGCTCAGTATTCAGGCGGCTCTGAAGAAAAACCCATTAAAAATCGAGAAATTCATAAAGTCAGTCTCTCCGGAAAGCACGAGTGCAAAGCTTTGGCATGGAAAAAAAAAAACCCTGCTCTTTCCAGACATAATGTGCACTTTCAAGGATAAACAAGACATTCATTCATTCAAAAGACGTCCAGTGACCATCAGTCACTTCTTAGCCGTACTCAAAAAGTGTTCAAATGTAGATTAAATGTGCGAGATAGATGAAACGATTGAAACACAATTGTGTATTTGTATACAATCAAATACTTAAATGAGAAAAATCTAAGACAATCATTTGCTTATCACTGAAAGATGCTTTTAAATGCGTAAAACAATTCCCAGTGGACGTCTGTAAAAATGTTTTTCCAGTCTGTTTATGTGTTTTACAGTACTGAACCGACTATCCTCCAGTTTTATATGCTTGAGATGTAAAGTTTTGTTTTGTTTAATAAGTGCCCCAAAAAAAACCCAATGAGACGAACTGCATGTTTGAATTTTCATTTTCTGACTGTCATTACCATATTTAGTTATGACAGGTTCTTTTTTTTTTTAAGTTATGAGATTTGGTCACTTGTCCAATAAAAAATAAATAAATAAATAAATATGTTGCCATTAAACTTCATAGCCTTACATCCAAGACAATTATAAGAAAATTGAACTAATAAACTGTTATATCACAATAAAATGTGACACTGATCTCGTTGCCCCTCCCTGTGATGGAGGCTTATATGGATGGAGATTAAATTACCCCTTCATAATCTAATCCGTCCATCTTTTTTTTCTGTCGTCATTAAAAAGAAACGCCGACTGCGACAGAAAACTTTCTGTTAAAGAAACCAAATGATTAAAAATAAAGAAAAAGAAAACCCATAAATATTCTCACATTCCTTTAGCGCAGCTCATGTTTGGTGGGATGAACTCACCTCTGATGGCTTTAGCATCCGTCACTCTCTCGGGTTCTTTGCTTTTGGCTGTGGGGGAGAAAGACGAGAGCGAAGATGTAACTCGAGGTTTGGTACGACATGTAAACACAAAGCGAGCGAACGCACACCGACATGTGAGATTCGCGGAGTCGCCGCTGTCACTGGAAGGACGGGGAAATAAGACACGTCTGTATTGACGACAGAACCGCTAATCAAGACTCTCAAGCAGCCAACCAGACAAATATTTACATTATATTTACAGTTAATGACCGAAGTGGAGGTAAACACAGGGATCGTGAAAGGCGTCTCTGTCTCGTTCATCCGAGAGCTTCGGCACAGGACGTCCTTTCTCGGACTCGTGACCTTGCGCCATCAGATATGTTTTTTTTTCCTCCCGGGCAAATGGAGTCCAGCGGGTTAAATGACGCGCTCAAAGGCACAACATATGCGAGCAACTTTCATATTGAAAATTTAATTCATACAGTGCAGTGGAAGACATGCTCAGAATGATTTGTGGCTTCAGATCGTGCCGAGTATCAATTTCAGGAGACGACATTGAGAACAAAAAAAAAATTTTAAATGGGTGGGAGAGGACGATGTGCCAGAAGTTGGACGAGAGCTGATCGCTAAAGCTTGGCAACCTTCGTCTCAGGAGCCACACGTGGCCCTTCAGCCGCTTCTTCCGGAAACATCCGGAAAGTTTTTGCTATTTTATTTTATTTGTATTGCACACATGTTCTTAAAAATGGTCTGATGAGCCCCAGCTAAATAAAGTAAAACAGTCAGGACAGCTGGAATAGGTTAAAAAACTAATCATTACCCATTGACTAAAATAACACAGGAAGAATTGTTCAACTAAAATGATTCAAACTGCTAGTATAGGTTGGTTTTTTTTTTCAGGGAAAAGAAAACAGGAAAATAAAGGAAATGATAAAGAAACATTTTAAATTCAGGAAACATTAATTAAAATGATGCAAAAAGAAAAAAAGGAAATAAGAAAATAAAAATGCCTGTAAAGGAAAATCTGCTCGAACATTAGGAAAAGCTGAAGAGCTAAATATGGTAAAATAACTTGGATGCAGAAAACAGCTAAAGCTGAAAAATGTATTTATAAAAGGTAAAATCTCTACAAATGGCTTCAAAAGTGAAAGTATATTAGAATTGCAGCTATGACACTTCATGAAAGACACTTGGAAATGACTTATCTCCCTTCATTTCAGATAATTAACATGTTTTGCAGCTCAAGACAAATTCTACTTAGCGGAAAACCATGAAAACCGATCTTATGGTCATGAAGATTACAGACCCCCCCCCCAGTTAGACTGACCAGCGTTTGGTACATATTACAATAAAACTGAGAAGAAGAAGAAGAAAAAGCATAAAACTGAGTGGATGATTTATAATTTGTTCGTCTTTGTTCAGTTCAACCCTCCTCTTAAGGGGAACTCTTGTCAGTTCTTACACAAGCAGCTTCACAAGTGGAGATTCTTTTAACATTTCCTCATTCTGCAGAACTGCAGTGTCAGCAGCTGTGACCACCAAATACAAAGGGGGGGGGGGGGGGGGCACACTCTGATTTGACTCTTGAAGATGAGCGACAGCTTCCCAGCAAAGTCGCTTGCACTGATTTCCTGAGGAAACGCAGGACGGGTTGGCTCTGTTTGCACAATCGGTGTGTCACACGATTGTGTGTGTTAGAAGTGAGGCTCATAGAGACGGCGTCCAAATTCATAGAATTTAAACAAATCTGCAAAGCCGTGATAATCAAGTGGGTGAGGAATATCTTCTCCAGAGGAATGTGATGAGGCCCGTTACAATGACACACATCCTATGGTTGTTGGTAATCGCCGCTGTAATCATCATAACTCTGAACCTAAAGTGATGTAACGGTCATCCCGTCATAAAAAAAAATTATAACCCGGATCATGGTGGAGGATTCTGATAATAAACATTATACTCTCACTACGAAGCGAAATATCAGTTAGAAAACAAACACTTGCTTCATTCTCATTCATTTCCTATAGTTTAAATGATTACGAAGTTCACCTATTGTTCAGGATAATCATGTGAAATTATGCTCAATAAGGTCAAATCATTTCATGCCACACATGTTAATTATTCCCACCGATTCTGCTGTACAGAAAGCACAGATAAGCAACTCCAAGGAGGATATGTGTCCTTGAAAAGTCAGTCAAAACAAAACGACCAAGCAGTTTTCTTTCGTGAATGCAGCTATTTATTCTCCTCGGTTTATAAATGCTCCTCTGTGCCCTGTAGACATTAAACAACTCACAATAACAGTGTCCCATCACCCTTCATTGTATATTTAATATAAAATCTCACCAGCTTTGGCTGATTTGCTTGAACAAAGATTTGTTTTCTACTGGGTGGCATCAATGTGTGTGTGTGTAGTTTTATGAATTGCAGTTGTAAAACAGGTGAATTTGGGGTGAAAGGGTGAAGCATCAGGTTTGTAATGACTGTTTTTGTGTGTCTTTACAACGTTTCCACGCACGTTGGACCGGCTAACCGGCTCCTCTGGTGTTTCACTGTTGCACAGTGTCGGTGTGACGCAGGGGCAACCCTGCTGTGCTGTGCACGTTATAAACTTGGTCATATATATTATTAAAAGAATTAATAAATTAAAATAAAAACTGGTGCAGAGAGAAAGAGAGAGAGAGAGATTGGGAGCATAGCTGCCGGGTTAGCATCAGATAAGACCGAGGAGTGGACTGAGAGGCCACCGCTAAAGCTAGCCGTCTTCCCACAGCGAGCAGGCGGCCACACACGCCCCGCACACCCCGGCCCTCTGCTCCGGTCCTTTAGAAGGTGTATTTCTCCCCCCGACTCGCCTGCCCCGGCCGGGTGCTGGGAGCTTGGTGGGGGGTAGGAGAGACGCCGGGGACCCCGCAGCCCTCAGCGGGCTCCTCTTTCCTCACCTTTCCTCTTGAAGAACGACATGACGGCTCGCTCTCTCTGGACGTTTCCTCGGCTCACTGACACCGTCCCGCGGACCCGCTGCTCCCGTCATTCAACTGCATCTGTCCCGCACACTGCCGAGCCGGAGACGGGTTATCAACGCAGCGGCCGGCGAGAGCCGTCAAATCCCGATTTTCCCCAAATCCAGACCCCGCTCCGCGGCCATGTTGTCAATAAACGTCTCACTTCCGGGCCAGTGCGGCAGCAGCATTGTGGGAAATGGTGCGATTGCCGGCTCCGGCCAGCAGAGGACGCTGTTTGAACTGGGACATGATGTGATACCGGCTCCGGCCAGCAGGCAGCGCTGCTTCAGCAAGGCACGTTTATTTCTCTGGCACCATTCATTGCAGAGCATCTGACAAGTGCTTTACAAAGAAATGAAGGAAATACGTTAAAGCAAGGCAATTAAGAAGGACATAGACGGAGAATAAATCAAATAAAAACTTATAGATTAAGGTAATAAATTAAGTAAATTATATTGTTTTAAATCTTGAGCATTGAATAGTCTTCAAAGGAGTGTGCCTGTTTCTTAAGAGTGAAGAAACAGCAGAGTAGTCTGCCCTTCTGTGTTGGGCCATACATTTTTTCAGTGGTTGTTTGATTTCAACATTATTATGATTATTGCACAGTTGGCTGTTCTGTGTTGTCGTTTACTCGGTGCGGTGGGTGTGGTTTCTGTCTGACTGTGTTACTGGGCTTGAAAGATGCCATGATGTAATGTTTGATGAAGATCTGTCTCAGGTGACACATAAGGAATTACATTTCATTTCTCTTCCCTTCCCTTCCCCAGCTGCATGATGGTGCAGTGGTTAGTGATCTCAACTCACGGGGAGAAGATCCTGGGTTTAAATCCAAATTATACCAACAGTGTGTTGAATAGTCATTCTCTTGTCAGATAATAAAAAACTAATGATTGCTCTGCACTAATTTTCTAAATTTTTTTTAGCTTTTGTTTTTGTTTTTTTAAACTTGGAATTTGTCATTTATGGCCATCTGTGGGCAGTTAACTTGATATGATGACCCAGACAGCATCTCAACTTGTACTTGTAGACTTGCAGTCTCTTCTGAGGGACACGGTATATTTTATTCACCTGCTCTTACTGCATCCTGAAATAGACGTCACATCAATTTAGCCTCTTGTTGTCTTATGAGACCTCATAAACAGGTGTGAGAGCAGTTCATGTAGTATTCAAATATTCAAATGGTTGAAAGTCCTAAAATAGATTTTTTTTTTCCCCCCCACAGGAAACATACAAACAAACTAATGACCCAAATTCATTCAGTGATATTTATTTGTTGCGTCATGTTTCTGTGACTCAAGGCAGACGACGACTCAAACGACTCCGATCGATCCGCTTCAGTCTCGTCCAACTTTGTGGGTGTCTTTGGGCCTGTCGATGCGGTACACGTGTTCTGCGGGCACGAAGTATCCCAGGTACTCCACGCTGTCCGGTGTGGTGTCGATGTAGTAGTGGCCGCCTTCGCCGTGGCGGCTGAAGCAGTGCGTGTGCTCCACCCGCAGGTCCAGGCCCTTGGATACATGGCAGCCACACACACACACATATACGTTAGAGAGGTGACGGATTCACAAACAGCCACACTGAGACCGGGACGCTTCACTCACAGGGTCTCGGGACACGAGGACGGACTGGCAGATGAGCGGCGCGCTGACCTCGAAGTGCTTGAGCCAGTTGTTGACGTCGTCGTCGGTGTTGAGGGGGCAGGCGGAGAACTCTCTGGGCTGGAGTCAACCCATAGCATAGAGATAGAATCAAGACCGGGCGGGGGGGGGGGGGGGGGGTGTAACGGTCGTTCACGTCTGGATTAATCAATTCCGCCGTTTACCATGATGTGGATTTTAGCTTTCCCTGTCTGGATGATGAAGGTGCCTCCCAGAGCCACGCTCTCCTCCGGGTATCGAGCTTCCAGGGCGGTCCTCAGGGCCGTCACCAGGCTCTTGCTCCCGGTTCTCTTCTTGGCCCGCACCTCGATCACCTGACGATCAAGACGACAGCCGAGCCTCTTCGTTAATAATTCCTCCTTAAAAATCTGTCGGATGCTCACATTTGGTGGGATTAAAGTTCACTCGACGTTATTAACTCCAAGAGAATTGGGTTTTGAGTTAATATATAAGCTGATGTCTTGCCAACAAGTCAAAGCAACGGTGACAATGCAAGTTTGAAGGAACCTCCGCGAGGAAGGAAAAGTAAGGTCAGATGTGAACGATCGCTTACCTTTCCCGGCTTCCCCTCACAAGCGTACAGGTTCGCCAGCAGGGCGAAGTTGCAGTCGGAGAATCTGTCGCTGTACTTCTCCTGCAGACACCGACCGTCGGCGGGGTTGACGGAGGAGAAGTAGCTGCCGTTCACCGCAGGTCGTCCCTCCTTCTCAGTCAGGACCAGAGGCATCAGCTGCAGACCAGACAAATCAGGCCCACTTAAAATCCGCTGCTGCGTATTTAACGTTTCAGAGGTTAGAACAGTCCCACATTGTGGTGATACCTCCACCGTGCTTTACAGAGTGTCGGCTGGATTTTCTTTACGAGATTCGGAAAAAAAAACAAAAAACTGATGCAAAGTACTTTTGAAAAGCTCAACGGTGCATTTATTTGTCTGTAGAACGTCAACAATGTACAGAAGTTTCCATGTGATGCGTCTCCAACACACTTTACAAACAACGAAATGTGTTTTACAGGCTGAAAGCAACAGAAATGGATTTCACATGAAGATATTTCTGGATGTTTCACACTCAAATAAATTGAATTAAATGTCCATGTGGTAATTGACAATGCTGAAATGGTGTTTTGTTTTTTTCTCGTCATGTGCCCTCTTAAGCTTCTTAATTTTATTGAATAACTGACAAAGTGGAAAAGAATCATGTTGATGACAACAATCTAACCAGCAGGACATGAACAACCCATTATTATTGCTGAATGTTGGAAATGAAGGGAGTCAGACGTAATGTGTTTATGAAAAACAAAACAAAAAACAACTAAACATTTACCCTATAATTAGACTTTTATGTGAAATTGTTTTTAAACTGCAGTAGTGTCTTTGAAGCCAAGACTAAGGAATGACTTGCAGACCTGTATGACTCGTAAATAAATCAGCTTTAGATTATTTTTATGTTGTATTTTTAAGATCAGACAAAGTTGTAGTTATCTCCATAGCCCACCTCCGCATTCATGCCGGTGATTCTGGACGGAGCAGCTCCTGCACCGATGATAAAAGCCCCCGGCAGCTCCAGCTCCTTCGATATCTTATTCATGTCGTACTCCTTGGAGAGAGGAGAACAAATAAAGTGCCATTTTTTAAAGTAATTTTCTCATCGCTTTTCCCACAATATCTCCAACGTTACCTTGTCCTTATGCACCAAAGGAACCAGGTAAGGAACGCCACCAACATCAGTGATGCGAGGACTTCCACACAAGCCTGCAGAAGGTGGAAGACGAAACAAATGAGGCTGCAAGACTGGAATATTTAATGCTTGACCCTGGTCTCATCCAGCTTAATTAAACTTCTGATGCAGGTTTAACGCTTAAGCCTTTTTTTTTAATGGCACATTTTGGATGTGTGAAATATTTTAGCATATTTTTTAAGCATTTTTTCAAATCCACTTTATCTAACCAACTTTATTCATCCTCTATCAGTGTATTTTGCAATCTCTTTTCCTCTTATGGCAAACATGTACACACAATAGGCAAGTGTCAATACTTTCTTTTGTTCATGAATCCTTTCAACATCTTCAATCATTGAACAACATTGAACAATTAATTATTTTTTTTTACAATTTTAGCTTTTCGACATTTTCGACATGTAGCTTTCGTAGTGATTGGGCATGTCAAAGAACAATTATTGGCAATACTTTTATTGCACAGGCACACAATTGTAATTAAACTATCATGCATTATTATTTCTAAGCTTTATTTTTAATCCCTAAAAAAAAAGCTGCATATTCGTGCTTCCCAAAGGATTCTGCATCTGGACGTGCAGACCGACAGCCTCTTACCTTTAGCAGGGAACTGGAAGGGCTCCTGGGTGAGATCCGGGCAATCCACAACACTCACCTGAACTTCTGCAAAGTTGCTCTCCAGGCCAACTTGCAGCGCTGCAGACAAACACTTGTGATCAGTGTGTGATTTCATAACAACACGGGGCTGCGATCACACACAGGAGCCCTGGTCCTCCTCACCCCCTCGCAGCTCCTCGAGCTCCGGCGCGTGCAGCTGAACCTTTTCAGTCCCACCGATTCCTGCCATGACTTCTGGAGGAGCTGGAAGTGGTTCGTGTGGCTGTAGGCAGCGCGCGAGACGAGAAGACAGACGACTGGAGAGCTGAGACAGCGATGGTTAAAGTCCGAACAAAGACTAAACCGTGACAAGATGAACACCCCAAAGGATGCGTCTCCTCGCCAGCACGAGGAAAGAGAAGTTCACATTGATTGAATATATTTATAACCAATTTCAGGGAGGATAAGGATTCTGAAAATATGCAACTAAAGTTCCCTAACCTGTCCTCAATCACAAGTAAAAAATACAGTTGTTAAAAATCCATTAAAGTCTAAAACAAATAATATTTCTCAGAATCACAATACGGTAAATGAAATAAACAAATCAAAACATTTGAGCAGGAATATTCTCTTACAAAGCAATTCGCAAATCAAACATAATCTGTGGACTTTTTAAAATCAGAAAAAAATAAATGACGTGATATAAATTACAATTGAGTTTTAAAAAATGACATAAACTACAAGTATTCAAAAGCATTACTTGAAAACTTGAGTGTGGGTATTTAAAACTAATTATTTTCACTCTTACAAATTCTACAATTGTATTATTTATTTAAAAAAAAAGTTGTGGTTTCACTAGAGTAAAAAGTCAAAAAGAGATTAAAAAAAATTAGATCAGCTTGTATATCACAGCGATTATGTAGATTGTGGTACACCTTAAAAAAAGAAAATATCAATCTTGTCAAAATAATCCAAAAATGCGTAGAGTGAAAAGCGCAAACGTATTCAGACCGGAAGTACGAAGTCGGAACGCTCTTGTTATGTTGTTACTCTTTGGTGATTGGTCAGCTGCTCTGTCGTCACAGTACACACACTTCCTGGTAGGAACCCATGTGCGTTGGGTTTCCGGTTGTCAGTGTTTGTTGACTTTATTCCGTTATTACGCGATGCTCTGCAAATAAGAGGCCAACATGCTAAACTCTGTGTGTGTGTTTTTTCTAATCCGGGACATTTAAAGAGAAGTCTGTGTGTTTCCAAGAGTTACGCGATGAGAAAACGCGTCTACGGAAACGTAATTTTGCAAACACAATGGCATTGGTTCAGTTAGCTGAAGTCGAGTCATCGGAACGGCACCACGCCATGCTGGAATCGCCGCGAGTAGACGGAGGATCGCGGTATTCTGGGTCCTTAGTGGGTCAGAACCCGGCGCCTGGATCCAGTGGGTCAGACAGGTGAGTCGCGTCGGGCTGGTCCAGGTAAGCGACGATCAAAACACCGAAGCTCCATGGTGACTCTGGGGTGTTTGTGTGCAGTGATTCGGGGAACAGCATCTTCATCACCCAGAACCCCGTGAGGCCACAGAGACAGAGGCGTCCTGGTTTGAAGTCCCGCGGGCGCAAAAATGGAAACGAAAGTGACAAGAAGCGGGAAAGGAGAGTCAAGCTGCCAGCCTTCACTTCCCATCTTTACCAAGAGGGGAAACCCACCACACTTGTGTTGAATAAGTCTCAGAACATCCACTACTATGTAAGTCACAACCTCCATGGAGGAATGAATAGTTTATGACTGGAATAGGTGGAAGTCAGTGGCTTATTTATGCCTATCCTATATATTCTGTAGAATAACCTAGAACAGGGGTGTCAAACTCATTTTAGTTGAGGGGCCACATCCAATCTCATCTGACCTCTGGAGGCCGAACAAGTCAAACATAACACATTAAACTGCAGATGCAGACAAATGCAAAGTATTTCCTTCTTTTGATTCTTTTGTAACGGCAAGAATTTGCCAGTCTATTCTGAAATATACATATTAAAGGAAATCAGATATGATTATATTTGCAAAAAAAAACCTCAGTCACCTGTATCTGGATTAAAACAATTTGTCATCATCTGGAAATGGTTTTGACTTTACATGTCTAAAGTATCATTTCACATAAGTTGGACTCATTGTTTTATTGTGAAAGGCGTCGTGTCATGTGACCTCCACAGATGCATTAATGTTGGGGGTCAAATTCTGACCAAGGGCGGTTTTGAATGTCATTTTTGCCAATCTAGTGTTTTTAGATTAGCCTCTTGTCACTTTTCATTTTTATACTTCACACTTCAAAAATCACATTGCGGGTCGGATTAGATCGTATAGTGGGCCGGTTCTGGCCCCCGGGCCGCATGTTTGACAAACAAAAACCCAAAACAGCAAAAAAAAAAAAAAGTCTGAAAGAACTTAAACTAATACTATAAGTTTTGATAGTCCTTTTCCTCTTAATAATTTGGAACAATAACCCTCAATTAGTCAGTTGTTTTTTTTTTTACTTTTTTGAATTTTAACAGTTAGTATTCGCAAGTAAGTAAAGGAGAGGACAAGTCTCTCATCCTGACTTGGCTAAAATAACTTAGAAACAGCAAAATCAGTATGTGGAGGGTCGTAGTGATGAGAATGAAGTGGTGCATGACCTTGGCCTTGCTCGTCCTCCTCTGTGTTGATAAATCGGAGCACATTTTCACAGTGACTCCCTCTGTGTTGCAGAATGCACTGATGGGAGGATTCTTCGGCAGTGTCAGACAGCTGCAGGCACGTGAAACTACAGATCTGCTCTCGTCATTACCCACCGTGGACCAGGAGGGAGATTTTATTGCCCCAGTATCAGAGTAAGTTCCAAAAAAAAAAAAAAAAAAAAATCCTAAAGGCACACCAGAAAATATTTCAGAAACTTCTTTATGCACTTATGTGTTGGTGCAGCTTTTTACATGGATCAATTAGCTCTCAGATTTTAAATTGTTCCTCTTAATGAGGCCTGGTTTTACTTTGAGTTGCTCAAACTTGCATTGAATTTTCCAGCTAATACTTTTTTTGTTGTTTTTGTTCAATTGCAGACAAGAAGCAATATTAGAAGAAGAGGACATCAAAGTGGTAAGAGCGTTTACAGCAGGAATAATGAATTCTCGAGCATCCCGTCAGCGTGAATGTAACCGTGGTTTGTGTGTCATCCAACAGAGGAAGAAAGATCTTGTGGTGTTCTCCAAAACAAAGCGCCCACAGCCGTGGTACAATCCACCGAGGGCGAATCGACAAGGCGGCGCTGCGGAGAGGTCCCGGAAGGGACTCGGAGGAGCGTCTCGCTGCGGCTCCAGCAATGGAAACGCTCCTGTAAACAGACAGACGGGCAATAGTCCGAGCCGAATCCAAGCCGAAGCTTCAAAGACAAAAGAAAACAGAGTTTCTCAGCACGAGGAAGCGCGGGGCAAGTCGGACAGCGACAGCGACGCCACTTTCTGCGAGCTTCTTGAAGAAGACGCACAAAACTATGGTGGAGCGTCCACAGCCGGGGCTCTGCTTCAGGCAGACGGGCGGGAAGAGCCTGAAGCCCAAGGCGATGATTTTGAGAGCCAGAAGAAAAAGAGTAGGGATTTAAATCTGACTTTAGTTCGAACAGAACAGGTTGGTGAATCGAGAACATGTTTACAAACGACTGAAACGTCTCATAAAGGAGTGAAGAAGAAGAAGAAGAGGCATCAGTCAGAAAGTGAAGAGACTTTCATAGAAGCTCAAGGTGATGGTTTTAAGAGCCAGAAGAGAAAAAGTAAGGATTTAAATGTGATTTTAGATCAAACAGAACAAGTCGGTGAATCTGTAACGTGTTTAGAAACGTCTGATAAAAGAATCAAGAAGAAGAAGAAGAAACGGAGGCATCGGTCAGAAAGTGAAGAGACTTTCATGGACGCCAGCTTTTCCAATGAGGCCATCAGTTTACTAGCAAACCAGGAGTTGATGGTGAAAAAGAAAAGATTAGATGGACATAGTCGGCTGGTGACGAAGAAGAAGAGGCATCAGTCAGAAAGTGAAGAGACTTGCATAAAAGCCCAAGGTGATGGTTTTAAGAGCCAGAAGAGAAAAAGTAAGGATTTAAATGTGACTTTAGATCAAACAGAACAAGTCGGTGAATCTGGAACATGTTTAAAAATGACTGATAAAAGAATCAAGAAGAAAAAGAGGCATCAGTCAGAAAGTGAAGAGACTTTCATGGACGCCATCAGTTTACCAGCAAACCAGGAGTTGATGGTGAAAAAGAAAAGATTAGATGGACACGCGGCAGGGGGAGCTGAAGACACTCAGCTGGTGAGGAAGAAGAGGAGGAAAAGGAGGAAGAAGAAGAAGATGGGGCTGCCGAGTCTGAACCCGTGCATGGACGCTGTGACTCAAAGTGATGATTCAGTGTCTGTGCAGAAAACGGACAAAAGGAGACGGACCTCTTCCTTCCCCGCTGCTGATGCCGGGACGTCATCGAGCGACTCAGCAGAAATCTGCAAGCGGAAAAAGAGAATAAGGAAGAGGAAGTCAGAACCTGCGGCCGGCGATGGAAAACCGAGCGGGACGCTTCAGAAGAGCAGGGCAAAGATCCGGAGAAAGGCGCCGAGCGCGGTGACCCGCGCAGGAGTGCGTGGACGCCAAGATGGCGAGGATGGAGTCGTGAAGAAGAAGAATAAAGCCACAGGAGCAGTTCCACCGGCTGCAGGTCGACACACCCAGCCTGCGCTGGTTCCCCGTAGCTCAGTCCCTCGCGGGGAAACGGGTTTAACTGTGAACGGACACGACGCTTCACCACACACACACACAATCGACGCGCCGAACGAGAGGAGAAAAAGAAAAAATGAGAATCCACGGAAGTTGGATCCAAATTGGATGGACTGTGAAATGGAGGCGGCTGAAGGGGGGAGAACGGAGGTTTTGTTGGCGGCTGGTTTCTCTGAGATCCCAGCAGAGCTCCCAAAGCCTCCGCACGTCGTCGGTCAAAGAAAGAACAAGCGGACGCTTCATAATCCAAGTGAGGATTCCCTCACAGGCTGGTAGAGACTGGTGGAGGTCGCCACTGTCTGCTTTTAGTTTGGTACTGAAGTAAAATGTTGACAATCAACAGTAGATTTTTTTTTTTTTTATATACATGTGTTTTGATATGGATCCAATTGTTGTGAACAGAACTCTGTAGGACTGTAATAAAACACAACTGAGACGAACTTGTGGATTAAAACCACATTGAAGTTGGAATGACTTTGTTTATTCGAGTAACATTTTTAGGTTTATTTTGATGATTTTCAACGATTCTTCTCACGTTTCGGTATGATAGCAGAATGGGTCCCAGACTTTTGTTGACTTTTAAGCCCTCCAGAGTGCTTTAAGGAAAGAAATGTGGACCTTTTCTCCTCTCTGATTTGCTGGAACTATACAGTGAAGTCAAACACCTGTGGACTGTCGCCGCCATAGAATGAGAATGTGTCAAACATAAGGCCCGCCGCCAGACACCTCTGTTCAATAAAGTGTGTTTTCTATGACATATGGGACTCTCATATTCACACTTACACTCTTGATCTGAGACAAGAGGGAGAGTATTGACGTAAACTGAGTATATCTAGCAACTCATTTAAAGATGGATGCATGACTCATACATTGTTCATGTGTTTATTTTAATATTATTTTGTAAATAAGCACACATTTATTTTATTATCTTTATTTGATGTGTTTATTTACACTCCCCAAGACCCACCTGGTCAAACTTTCTTTTCCCTATCTCTTATTTTATTTTCATTAATATTTTATTTAATTTTTTGGAGTTACTTTTGATTTTGCTATGTAAAGCGTCTTTGTTGAAAAATGTTTTAAAAAGCGCAATATAAGTTTGACGTATTATTATTATTTAGTTTTTCACTCTTCCAAACCAAAAAAAAAACAAAAACGCCCCTCCAAACAAAGAGGGTTACTCGTCCGTGGCTGTTGTATTAATAATTTAGCTATAGGTGTTTTGTTTTGTTTTTTTGGGGGGGGGGGCTCAAAGGTGAGGCAATAAAAAATGTTAATAAATCGATGGGACATTTAATTTTGAAAGGTCTAAATCGGAAACGCGCAGGTCCGTAGATATACGCAGTTCTGCCAGTGACAGGTAAACACTGATAGGAATCCGACTTGCCTGTTAAATCCCGACGTGTTGTTCCAACTCGGCGCAGTGTTTTACGCACGGTGAGTGACCGCGGCGCGCAGCGGGGGGGCGGAGGGGGTTGGGGGGGGCGTTTCGTAACAGCGCAGCCTTTAAACAGCGAGGCTGCGAAGGTCCAAGCGGAAAGTTTCGCCCCCCCACTCCCTCCCTCCCTCCCTCCCCGTGAGTCTCCCTCCGCACACAGACATGTCCTCCTACAACAACGCCGCGCGGGTCCACGAGGCCAGGAAAGTGGCGATTTTCGGGGGGACACACGGGAACGAGATGTCCGGCGTGGCGCTGGTCAACCTGTGGGTGAAAAGCGGCGTGGAGATCCAGAGGAAGGGGGTCCAGGTCAAGCCTTTCATCACCAACCCGAAGGCTGTGGAGAAGTGCACGCGATACGTGGACACGGATCTGAACCGAGCCTTCAGCCCGGAGAACCTCAGGTATAACACGCCGCTCGTTGTTTGTTTGTTTTTTTTGTCACGAAACGAGGGAACTTTTTCTTTTTTTTTTTCTTGTTGTCATGGCACGCATCCACAGAAACAGGTGTAACAACAGGTCCATGTCGGAGGCTTTATTCTGCACACACTTTGCTTTAATAACCCTTTCCGTTACGCGCGTAAAAGATCTGGATCGTAGTGAAACGTAATAAAAACGGCGGAATTACGCAACGCAGCGCTGCGATACATGTGCGCGTTGTTAACGTGGAGGGACGATCTCAGTGCGTCAGAGCGACCAGGGCCACGCAGACGCTCCATATTAATGGAGATGGTGGGGGGGAAAACGCGTGCAAAACACGATTTCTCCTCCTTTTGTGTGAATCCGTATCAGATCGTTACTTGTCGCAGGTACTGTGTTTACCATCATCACCCCCCCTCCCTCCCCACCTCCCTCTGCCAATGACAGCGCAGCAGCGTGTCCCTCCTCCCGGACCACAGCTGACTGTCAGCCTGCAGGAAAAACGTGAGCAGAACGTGACCGAGCTGCAAATCATCTAAACGCACGAGTTTTTTTTTTCGTTTTTTTCTTTTTTTTTGGGGGGGGGGCGTTAATTCTTCTCTTCTTCCTTTTTCGTGTGCACCAGAGCAGAAAACTCAAGTCCCATACGCAAACGCTGGGTCACGCAAGTCTGTGCATGAATACACCCACAGCAGCTTAATGTGGTTGGATAACAGCAGCCCCCTCCATTCATTAATCACCACAAGAGGGGTCCCATAATACCCCCCCCCCACCGTGGTATTGTAATTTGGATGAATGCATAGCCGGAAACCAGATAACGCCCCTATATTAAAATTGCTTTTTTTGTTTTGTTTATTATCCCACCAACACTGACTCAGGACACACTGTCCTTGTGTGTAGTCCTCGTTTATGTGTCCTCATTTGATTCAGTGGGGTCGTGCTGAGGTATCTCATCTCACAGTAACAATGTCCCTGGTCTGCGGGGCTTTTTTTTTCTGTGAGGAGATTGTTCTTTATGTAGGGACGTTCTCTATGTGCCCTGTTTTACTCCCAACAGCTCAGAAGCGTGTGTTTGAGCAGGGCTGCCAAACTCAGTTTAGTTTAGGAAAAACAGCCCAGTTTCATCACCGAGATGACCCAGACCGGTAAAATAATACCGAAATAACCTTTAGATTATTGAAAATGTCTATATTTTCACAAATCCAAGTAATAACTACAAAAGATGACTACAGTCTTAACATAAAGCTCATTTTAACAAGATATTCTTGTGCAAAATACAGCGAAATATCCAATAATCTATTATAATCGGCTATAGCTGTTGCATTATGGGTGTTTTTTAGACTCCTGTGGGGGTTTGTGACTCTGCCTTTGCATTCAGGCAGATTTCATTCAGTGCCATTTGTGAGAAAAGTCAAGTGGATGATGAATGCAGGTGTCAGTTATAAAATACAAACAAACACTTGTCTCAGTTAGTGGATGTGTCAGTTTTTCTACTTGACAGTGAAATCACACCCAAGTTCACAGTAGCAGAGATGAAGAACACTAAATATAAAGGCAATAAAAACTGGCTTTCGTTATTTCCTAATATAGATTGTGTGGTATGGCTAATCCACTGTTGTGTCTGCCGGCCCAAACACATGAGTCATGCTTTATGTTACTCCATTGTCTCATTAGCTGTGTACTCATAATATTCCTACTAATTAGGCAAGTATTGTTGATACAGTTTCCATCTGTGTTTTCATATCATGCCACTTTACAATGCAATTATACATATGGAAATTACATATTGGCGACATTTATCTGACTTAAAGTTACTTTTAATTTAATTAAAGAAAAAGCTATACTATGATGGTGTGATATTTATTGTGCAGGTTGAGGACATGATGAGCACTGTCACCTTCTGATTATATTTGGAGCCTCAACCTTTCTACATGTTTGTACGTTCTCTCTGTGGCTGCAAGGATTTCCTGTAAACCAAGGAAGCTTTTTGTAGCTGCTGTGTGAAACCAGTTTGGGATCTTTATCTACCGAAAATCACTAAATCCAACCAGAACCATTACCCCCCCTTTAACCATTCACCATAAAGTTAATGGCTAATCTCCACAGTTCAGCGACTTTGTTTCAAGTGAGTTAATTTTTGTCCACTTTGGGAACTAAGTGTCGACGGCCAGCAGAGCTTCTTGTACCTGCTGCATGAGGGGAAACAATCGGCTCTTTGCACCTTGTTGGATGCAGCCAAATCCGGTAGTTTTACCTCTATGATCAAGTCCTAACATGATCCACACCCAAACAACATCTATAACCCCTGAACCTATCCCTAACCCTAAATTATAACCCCGCCTCCTGACTGTAATCCTAACACTTAAAACAAACATCCAACCCGTAACAAAATAACCCTTAAACACTCTCATTAAACCTAAATCGAATCCAAACCATCACTTCTAAAGCTTCTATCCAGAGCCAGGCACTCGAAGCACTGAACGCTAAACCTTCAGCGACTCCTTGTTGAACTTATCCTCTCCAAAAGTTGTTTTTTCTAAATTATTGAATGATTGTAAACGATCTAATTCTCCCCTAATCCTGCCGATGTTTGATTACGGTGATATGGTATTAAGATCATCTTTTAAGGCCATCCTCCACAAGCTCCATGTTCTTCCTCACTCTGCTATCCATTCTCGCCTCCAGTGCAACGCACCGCTGCACCCCGCACTCCTCTGTGAACCAATTACATTGCACAGCCGTGGTGAAATTCACTGGTTCATGCTCGGCTATAAAACCCGTCCTCGGCTGGTCACCCCCCCCTCACATATATAGTCTGCTGTCTTCAACACTCAATCATTTAAATCCTCAAATGCAACCAGATGTAAGTCCAAAATGGATTATAACTGGACAAATTCATCTGCAAGTCGGTACGTGCTTGATTAAATCAAGGGTGAATCAATAAAAGAAATATAAAAGTCACTATTTGCTTAATCAACTCTTTCTTTTCTCAGAAAACATTTTCTTTGCGTTGATGACATTAATTTTAGTTTTACATTTTGCAGTATTTGTACAATCTGCATCATCATTTTGCATAAATAAGAGTGACAGAATCTATTCCTTTAATATATTCTTTTACATAATTTAGATTTTTTTTTTTTTTCTTTTAAGCCAACAGAGGTTAATGAGAACTGATGCTCAGTGTGACGGTTTCCACCCTCATCCAGCAGATTGCCGTTGATCTTTAAAGACCTTCTCAGCTTCACAGCCTGGCCTTTCTGACGGCAACTTTAAGAAGATTAACCAGTTGGAGACTCTTTCTAAAAACAACTCGCAGCGTCGTCGGTTTTTACAGGCGTGACTCGACTGACAGCTTTTGCGCTTCCTCAAATTCAGATCCTTCAACATCCCCTCAGGCCAAGTGTGCATTTTGGCATCTGTTTCAACCAGCTTTTTTTTTTTTTGCTCACATTGTGTTTGTGTGCTAACAATATCCCGACGGTCCAGACAAAGCCAGACAGCTTGTCGAAAGAGCAGATGTGACTGAGGTGAGACAATACAGACTGCTGTGGAATCTCCCAGACTGGGGGTTATTTTGAATTGTATTGAAGGAGCAGGTCTTGTTTACTGAATGGCGGTTTTATATTGTAAGCTTAGTTTCTGGTCAAAACCTCTGTAATGATCTTCTTCTCAGCTGTCCCTTCGTCTCCCACACAAGTCTGTTGATTTTTTAATTTTTTATTTCATCTAAATACAGGGGGGGAGGGGGTTATTCATGCAAACCGAAATGAGGTGGTAGCGTTGGACTGCTTTAGAGTTATTCATGTCTTGATGATATCCTCATTTGGAGAAAAGTGTACATTCTAACCACTAATCAATAGAAGAAAAAGAAATACTTGAAGTTCAGGTTCCACATACAGTCCAATTTTATCAGGAGTGGGCCAGACCAGCGAAATAGTACCATAATAATCTTTAAATTTAAACTTACATTTTTTTTCTTTGTTGTGCATGAAAATGTCCCTATTTTCTCAAAACAATGATTACAACCTCAGCATGAAGCCCATTCTAATGATATATTCTGTTGCAAAATATCGTGAAATGTCCAATTGCATTATGGATGTTTTATTTTTGTTTGTTTGTTTTTTTTTTCAAACTCACCCAGACAAACATGGCTTTAAGCGGGATTTAAAATGTCCTTTCAGTTCCGGGACACTCTTATGTAAATAATTAACATGCTTCATTGCTCCGTGCTCCTTTAGGCAAATTACCTGATAAGCTGCATGTGTCTAACGTGTGTGTTTGCGTATGTGTTTGTGTGTGTGTGTGTGTGTGCGCCGCAGTGCCCCCGGAGGAGACGACCTGCCGTACGAGGTGCAGAGAGCCCAGGAGATCAACAGGATGTTCGGGCCCAAGGGAAGCCCCGAGGCCTACGACGTCATCTTCGACCTCCACAACACCACGTCCAACATGGGCTGCACGCTGATTCTGGAAAGCTCCAAAGACCACTTCAACCTGCAGATGATGAACTACATTAAGGTCGAGGCCCCCGGGAGCAATTCGATGCTCCATTGTTAATCGTGTAGACAAGGGAGAGTCCGAGGCACTCGACACGAAAGTGAAGGATTCTTAAAACGAGAGGAAGTAAACAGCAGCGCTCTCAATTTCAGTCGCCGTTTATACTAAAATTAGCTCTTATTCCAGAAATAGACACACTCCTGCGAAAGGACCAACCATCCAAACACTTCAAGAGGATGCCTGCTGTCTCTTCTAATGTCGTCATCTTAGCATCGAATGTGTTTAAGGCCTCCATGAAGTAGCTGCCGAAATCACTGGGATTCAACGCAGTTGCCTTTGGCGTGAAATTAAATTGTCACAGTAAAACGCGAGGCTGATTTCAATTGTTTTATTGCTCTTGTCTCAAAGGAAAAGCGAGTTAGATGGTAGCAGATGTTCAAATCGGGCAAAGCGGAGTAATACAGAATGACAACAAATTACATAAAAGTAGCAAGCAAACAGTCAAGACCCATGAGAGCTGACAAACAGATTTATGATTGACGATTCATTAAGCAGAAATGCAAAACAGAAGAAAAAAAACAGACACTCATCTGGATGAGATGCCTTCTTTCCCACGAAACTCCTAAATCTAATACGAAAGACATCAGTGAAGCTTCCTCTGGTTACGTAATCATGAGTTATTGCATCGTGAGATTTCAAAACCGGTTGAAAGTGTCCTTCATCCTTTTTGTTGAAGACGCCCGACTTACTGCTGCAACGTGTTTCAAGCCTGCCTCAGATCTAAATATGTTCAGGGAGACAGTTGGTACTGTATGTACGTTTATTCTGAGCCGTCGGCAGCACGTACCTCACCGACTCTGCAAAACGGCTTTTTTTTCTCCAGGTTTACATCGCCTTTAGAGTTTGAAATGTGCTTTTTAGGGAGATGGTATCTCCTCCTCATCTACAATCCAAATTAAAGAGCCATTTTAATTGCAGTCACAGTTATAATTCTGTTCTCTGTGCACGCTTTCAGAGAAATTATCTAATGGCGTCGTCGTCAGCATAAATAAAGGCGTCACTATAAAAGGCAAAAAAGGATTTAAAGATGTAGTCAAAAGATGAATGGTCCCGAGACGCTGCGTCAGTGGACTGACGCTCAAACAGATTCAAGTTAATCGGACATTTTTAGAACTAATGTTAATTTGAACTGAGCATTTTGTAGCAGGGAAACACTCAAAACACGAATGGCAGTAATACCTACAGTTTTTACGACTAAAAAAAATAACCACTACTAATACTATCACTCAGTGGCTTCACTTTATTTGACTCATCATTGATACAGAACAGAAATGGGGCTGTCCTGAATCCCTCAGAAAATGCGTGACACTTTCATTCTGACTTGTAAATTCACACTAGATTTCTCCTATCTTAAACATGTATTGACTGAGTCTTACTTCGAGGCGGATAGGGGAGGAATAAAGTCAACACATGCGCCAGTCTGTCATCAAATGACACTATAAACACACGTATTACGTCTTGTTTAAAAGTCGAGGCGGTATATTGTACTGAGTGTGTCTCTTGTTTTTGTTCTTCAGTAAATAAGAGGCAAAAAAACAACAGAGTCATTGTGACTTTGAGCAGCAGACTTGAGGATGAATGCGTTTTGACCTTAGGAGCCACAAAGTACCGCACAGACAGAAGATTAACTCCCCGAGTTTCCTCTCTTAAACACAAGTTACTGAGTGACTCACGGTGTGGCCTTGGCAGCTGAATTACCGCCCGAGGTTTGTGCGCCTCACTTGAGGGGACGATTTTGTGCGGAATTCCCGTCGCTGCTCGATTCTTATCCAAGAAATGATCAACGGGTGCCTAAAAACACCGGATTCATGCACGTGGCGACCGTGTCGCGTATTATTTTGCATTTCGCAGCCTCCTCCGTGGCTCACGTGTGGTTTCTGTGTGGTCTTGTATTCCAGAAAGCCATCGCTCCGGCCAGCTGCCTTGTTCTGCTCAATGAACACCCTCTCCTGAAATATTCCACGTCGCGCTCTGTGGCCAAGCACCCAGTCGGTGAGTCGAAACCGCTCTCAAGACCAGAGCGAGGTGGGGGGGGGGTTCTGAATGTTCTCCCCGTGCATTCTCATCAACATTATACAATCTAAAATAAAGGAGTTTAATTTAAGGTACCCAGATAAAAAGCAGCACCTCCACTTCATCATTTCATTTATTTAGAATAATCTAATTAGTTCATAGCAGAAGATTTTTCTGTGTCGATGTGTGTTTTTGTGCCTCTGTTGCCAGTTTGCATTTCATGTTTCTCTCCTCGTCGTCGTCTTTTATTCGTTTTGTGTTTTTACATTTTTAGTGTTTTGTCTCGTATGTGCTTTTTTCTGTTGTGATTTTGTTTTTCTTTGTACCATTTTGTGCTTTTATATATCTTGTATTGTGGTTTTTTTTATGTGTTGTTTCACTGTTTTGCCTGCACTCACTTTGGATCATCTTTTTGTTTTCTGTGGTCATCACTAGCCACTTTATCACCATTTTCATTGTTTTGGTGGTCATTTCATTTCCTTTTATAGCCATTTTCTTCTTTTCCTGTGGTTATTAGATGTCTTTTTTCTTCTTCTTCTTTTTTTTTTTTTTTAACAATTTTTGTTCATTCTTTACAGTCTTTTTTGGCATTTTCTTTATTTTATGTCAATATTGTCATCTTTTTTTTGTCATTTTGGTTACTTTGAGATCATTTTACATCTCTGTTGATTTTTGAGGCCATTGTAGTCTGTAGTCTCTTCTAGTCTCTTTGTGGTCATGTTGTTTTTTTGTTGTTGTTTTTTCTCTTTGTGGACATTGCTTTGTCTCTGCGATCATTGTGTCTTTTTTCTCATTGTGGTTATGTTTGTATTTTCTTTGTAATCGTTTTTGGTCTTTGTGATGTTTTTTTTTGTCATTGTAAACCTCTTTTTCACCCTTTTTTTTGGGCTACTCATGATTTAAAGTCTTTTTGGTGTCTTTGGAGAATATTCTGTTGTTTTTTTGTCACATACTTGTTTTTTATGTTCCCTTTTTGTTTACTACTGGTAACGCTTCATTTCTTATTTCTTTTAAAATGTTGTTTTACCTCTCTTTATATCTTCTGCGGTCTCTTTTGAATCTTTTTATGTCCATTTTTCAAACCTTTCTCATCATTTTAATCGTATTGCAAATTGCCGACCAGTCTTTGAGTAATGTGAGAGTCCTGAATCTCTCTTCAGCAGTCTTTGGTCAGTCTCCATTTGTTCCATTTTGGGGGCGAAGACAGCCGGGCGGTCGTCAGATTTGGCCCTCATTTAGCCGCCACTGACCGCTCCATCTGCTCCTGCCCCTGGCTAACGGGAAGAGGACACAGATTTCAACACTGCTCGATTTCTACACACACTCATCTGGTGTAAATGAGTTTATTCCTGTGAAAATGTGCTTCATGTGATCGTTTGTTTGCAGGTCTGGAAGTTGGTCCTCAGCCTCAAGGTGTTTTGAGGAGTAACATCTTTGAGGCAATGCGAGTAATCCTGAAGCATGCTCTGGACTTCATCGAGCTGTTTAATGAAGGTAAGACTTTACATCTGAAGCCTTATTTAAGACAAAAAAAAGACGAAGAAGAAGTGCAGCCTAAACGGCATCACAAGTGACCACTGAGTCAGAAAGAAAAGATTAAAAGTATCCCCGGAATTATGTCCTGAAGGTGGGTAATGCTGTGATTCACGATGTGTTACCTAACAGTAAATTGGCTTGTTTACAGTCGGTCGGTTTGTCAGCGTCCTTCTGACGATAAACAGTTTGTGACAAAATGCCCATGGGTATTTTGTCACAAACAAAATCTGATACATCTGATTCGTCCAGATGTACCAACACGCACATTTATAAATAACATTTATCTGCATCTGGCTCGTCGCGCCTCCATTTCAGTTCTCTTCTCGTCGTGCAGGAGCAAAACAACGTTTGCAAAGTTTATGTCCCAGGCGACTTCCCCCCCCCTTTCTTCTTTTTTTTGGGGAGTAAACAAGTGCTCTGTGCCAAGTGTGAGTTGCAGCCTTTCGGTTTCCCGACTGTCCTGCCGGTGAATGGCCCGCTTGTTCGGAGTTGGTCAGCTTCCATGTCACTTGTGCTGCCAAACGCTTCGGTCATCTTGATGCAGTCGGACCACACGGGTGATAATGAGTGCTCTGGCACGGCGATGAATCGATGTTCCTGTGCTTTGAAGCTGAGCAGAGCGGGGAGAAAACTCCTCACAGGAGATGATTTTTTTTTGTTCCAGCTGGAAATTGCTTGCTCTGTTGAACGAGCGCCACATCGACGGAGGTGGGGGGGGGGGACTGTGAATGGTGACGTACTTGTCCGTCCAGGTTTGAGTCCGATTTACATCACGTTTCCAAACCCCACTGAGACCGTAAGGCTCTCTTAGACTGTGGCCGCATGGAGCACCGTTACATTTACCTCGCCATTTCCATGAAAGCTGCAAAATTGTGTAAAATATGAATACAGACGATACAATACTGTTCAAATCATCCATCATCCATCCATCTTCTGTACCCAGTTGAGCTGTGACTGATGCACAGCCTGGACAGATCGCAAGTCTAACACAAGACTAACACAGAGAGACAAACAACCGCCACACACACACACACACACACACACACACACACACACACACACACACACACACACACACACACACAGCGCTTATGAGTAACTGGTTACTGGGAAAGTTCTGACTTCCAAATGAATTTGAACGCCAGTGAAAACTTTGAGGTCTGGTTAACATTAAACAGTCTTTCCTGACTGATGTTTAACTGCTCCTGTATTCATCTCTTAATGTTTATTTATAGCAGGTAATGCTTGACTGGAATTTGTTGCCCCTTTTGGGACAAATACATGTGAATTGGTTTCCGGGTTCAGAGGTGGAAAGTGGGATTTTCACATAACAGAACCCTGAGAAGCAGATTTAATGACATTCGACGTGACATTATTTGTGCATCTGCCTGTGAAATGGTATTTCATGACTTTGTTTAGCATGTTTGATGATGAAATCTCTTATATTATTATTTGATGTGCGGCAGGCCAGCTCATATAAAGACGTTTTTTGGTGTGATACTCAGTAGCAGCCAAAATGCACTGATAGCAGCCGAGAGGAAACTCGCCAGCCTGTGTTCTCCGAGTTTCTGTCTAAATATGGAAAAACTGTGGCAACAATTAAATGTGAATGTCATGTTGACTTTCAGGAAAAATGTATCACGTGATCTCAACAAAAACAAAAAGAAAAAAAAGAAAAGTTTCGTCTTTGTAATAGCAGATTTGAGGATAAACCTACAAAATTAAGTGAAACGGGTGCAAGATACGAGCATTTTCTAATGTTCTCCGACCCCCTTCAGGTATGGAGTTCCCTCCCTGTACCGTGGAGGTTTTCCGGGTCTCGGAGAGGATCGACTACCCCCGGGACGCCAACGGGAACATCATAGCCATGGTTCACCCCAACCTGCAGGTAACGAGTCGAGGCGACGCCTGCATTCGCTCGCCAGCATTTATTATCTGTGAAAACAAGGCGTCAGGAAAGAGGAAATTGAGAGTTATCCAGACGGCGTTTTCGGTCTGGGGTGCACACCTTCCCTGAGGCGAACCGCTTGTTGTTTCAGGACTGCGACTGGGAGCCGCTGAACCCCGGCGACCCGATGTTCCAAACGTTTGACGGGAAGACCATCCACTACCAGGGCTCGGGCACCGTCTATCCCACTTTCATCAACGAGGCGGCCTATTATGAGAAACAACAGGCGCTTGTAACCACCAGGCGAGAAACCTTGGTCGCCAGCGCCATCGGAAAAGCGTGAGAGCCGCTCGGCGACGGCGGGACGGCGAGCGCCGGCCTCAGCGGCCATCTGTGTATAGATTTGCACTTTGCTCTGTTAGCGAACGACAGACCCTCTGCACATAATGACTAGATACCATCTTTTACACACTGATTTAGTTTTCTATGCGTTTACTATCAGAAAAAAGAATCGATTAACTATGCAAAGGACATTTGTGGAAGCTTTGCAAATGATTCACTGTGGAAGTCTTTCATATTAAGACGAGTACCTTTGTTGTGGTAAGTATTTATGATACTGTTGTCATTGGGGGGGAAAACACGATATTTACATTGACTCAACCACGTTTATATAACAATAATTATTGATGGTTTGTGGATCATTATAAACACTCCCCGTATGTTTTCCTACTGCTGCTCAGGAAGGCCATTGAGGATCAAAACCTGCTACCGATGACCCACAACTGTATTTGTTTGTCTCCTTTTGAATATTTGTAACATCTCTGTTGGGTGATTTGTGGCCTTTGATACGACCTACCTGTGACTCCACTGGTTTCATCTGTGGTGCTGTCCTATTGTTGCCTTAACTGAGATTTCAGAGAAAATTGCACAATGAATTTGGGGTGAAATTTAGCTCTCCTGTCTGTGGATATTGTTTTGATAAGGAAACCGCCAATGTTCTGTTTCTTAAAGTGGAAGCCGTGCGTTTTATGATGATATATTTGTGTCCATTTTGATATCCTTGTACTGTGTGTGTGACTTTAAGTGACTTGTAGGACGTGTTCAATCATGAAATGATGTGCTTTCTCATGTAATTGTAACTATGTAGTCTCACAGTGTTTTGCTGTGACCTCACGGTGATCCATTTTTCCATAAGCAATATTTCTGTTTGTCTTTTTAGTTAAAAAAAAAAACCATCGTCCTTAATGTCCTGTGGAAATGATCAAAACAAATAAAAGTACAATAGTACTGCTCTTAAGTGATGCTCTTTTTCTTGTTTTACCGTTTGGGCCCACAAGGGGGCGTCACATAGCCACTGCTGCAACGTGAGACATGCATAAGTGGAGGCAGTGGCACAGCAGGAGGTCTGCATGTAAAAGACTCCAGCAAATCCCCAAGTCATGCTCTTATTTAGAAAACTGACCCTGGAAGTATTACAGCAACATTCATTTCCTGACAGTTTATGTGTTCATTGACTTGTTATAACCTCTTTTTGCTTTCCTCCATAATTGTAAAGTTTCCCCTTCTATGGAGCCTTGTCCAACTTATCCGTCACCAGGCAAAAACGGACAACCACACATACTCTTACTCACACTTGAGGACAATTTCCGAGTCATAAAATCATCCTATATTCATGTTATTGGACTAGAAATCAAGTTACACAGCGAAAACACATGCACACGCATGAAAAACAATTAAACTCCACTCAAAAAGGCCCACAGATCTTTATAGAATTGGGGATATTCTCAATACTCCTGACTGCTTTACCACACTGTATCCAAACTGCAAAGTTATATTTAAAGTATTTAAAACATATTTAGCTTTTTGTCTTAATTCTATTGGATAAATATCAATTTGGGGTGTCTTTATGGCACGATGGTTGCCACACTATCGGGATTAGTGAGCTGAAATAATAAAGGTTCACACTATGCAAAGGTAGATTTTTTTCTATGACAAGTGTGTGTTTTACATGACAAACAATCTTTTAAATAGGTATGCTTTGTTCATGTTTCTAATATTTTCTCTCCCAAGTTTAAGTTTGGTGATCAGACTGTGGCATCTATGCGAGAAGAATGGACTTTCCAGCTTCTATATAAGATCCATCCTCAGTCTTGACTGATTTGTTTTTCCATGCTGCCTGTCAAAGCCCATCTTCAGATGTTTGAGCGGTGTGTCTGAGTCCATTTAAGCTGTGAGTCTTGCTCAATTCACAGGCCTGTCTTCCCCAGAGTTCAACCAATTGCACATCCGGCTATATATATCACTCCATTAGTGCAATCTGCTGCTTTAATTGCTTTACAGGGTATTGTTGACTCAGCAATTCATACAGCTTTCAATCAGAACAGTGAGCATTTAATGACACACGGCTTTTGCATGCATATGGAATAAGTGACTGACCACTAATATATCAGGAAGGTACATGAGACCTGACTGTGCTGAGCACGTGAAGATATAACCAGAAATGATCATACATTACATTTCCTGCTATACCATGTCGGGCTTGTGATTAGTGATCCAGTTTCATGGCTGCAGGCTGGTCGTAGCCCCTTCTAGTCTATTCATTACAGTAACCCAATCAGGCCTCTCAGGCCCGAAGCATGCGCTGATCAATAGCTGCTGGATGCTTTTAGGAGAATGATCTTTCATTCCTGGGCAGGAATCCAAACGAGCACTCAAAAAATACAGTGTGCTCATCTCTGCCTGCACACCCTCCCGTCAGTGTTGTGCACTGATAACTTTCCTCCGTTGTATAGCGTTACAAGCTCTGTTTTACAGGAAGTCGGCTGCAGGGCTGCTTACCAAGTTTTAGATTCTTATTATATTATCTGGAGAGAGCCGCTTGGAATGGGGCCGGGACGCAGGTGATCATGGTTTAGGTTCACCGCTTTGTGCAAGACGGGTGTGCCAAGGATGACATTCCTCAATATGAAAATCAAGATGATTAAACAATTGAAAGGTAAGATTAAATATGTTGATTTACATTGTGCCATTTTAAAGCTATTGAATCCAGTGGGGAACTAGCCAAGATGCTGAATGTGCTGATTATCTCTGAGTATCATTTGTATTTCCTTTGGCTTATGACATACACTGTCACCATGTGAATCAATGCATGGAAAGACAGCACTGATGTGACTATGCAGTCTTTGTTTCAAATGAAAGATTGAGACCGGGCAGGCTGATAAACATAAATACACTCAGGACTCTTCACTTCCTCTCACATGAAACCACCAAAACCCAGAGGCAGACAGCAAGGAGACCGGAGGATTAGCCTTTCTGTGCCATCCTTTCTCAATTCGGCTCTGGTATTATATAAACCGATGAAGGCCTGCTGATTGTTTCTCAGGGAAAAGGTCTGGTGCACTCAAAATATCAACTGACACACAAATAAGTCAATCGGATCGGTGCAAAACCAGTACAGAAGGCCCAGGTTTCCTTATATTTCTGTGAAGTACATAAAGATATTCCTGGTCATAAATTAAAAAAGCAGCAAAGTAGCAGAAATATACAGAATTTCTTATGCTTACATTTGAGCCCATATATGGATGACATGAAAAGGCAAACACATAAACTAGTAATCAGTTGATAGTTGAACTTTTCACATGAACAAACTTCGCTATCTTGATCAGGCCCACAACCTTTGGTTATTAGAGGTTTGTGAAAACATTCACCAGTGGTTAACAAGACATTCAATCTAATTTCCTATGATGAAACCAAAACAAATGTAATTGTGGCTTTATTGCACAAATGCATCAATAAAGTTACAGCTCCACTGAACCACGAGGTTGTTTTGTCAGCAGTGGAGAACACGTTTGATTTCACTTCTGCATTAGCGTTTGTTGCATTCAATTGGTGTCGGAATTCTTGATGCTGCACCGTGTGACCATGTAAACGTCGCTTCTTATGATCATCTCATAAAATGTAATTGTCAAAGAGCTGTACGTCTAGAGAAATATTGAAAAAGAATCAAACAATCAAAATTACTACGTTTTTCTGGTTTTATATTTTTGACAGAACCCACATTGTGCTTTGTTAACACACTTCCAGTCAGTAGTAGGCTATTTGTCAAGAGTTCCAGAGTTTTTTTTAAAGTTGTAGATATACTTCAATTGTAAAAACAAACGTTGCGACCAAGAAAAAGACCTAGAATCCTAATTAGCATAGTTTATTTGGGTTAGGATATTAACTTCATTTTTCTCTATCAGTTAAACCAATAGTTTGTTCTAATTTTTACTTCATCTGCCTATAGCAAGTTCAGAAAAGGCTGAAGTTGTGTGCATCAACATAACCTGGATTTTCAGTATAAATAATTGGTGTTTTTAATTAATTCTCTGGGGCTCACATGGTTTGAGGAACTGGAGTACACGTAACACATCAGTGATGCAAGAATAAAAACTCAGATATTTCATAGTGGAGCAGTAGCGCACTTGCCTCACTGTGTGCAAAAGATGCATCGAAGATTAATTTGTGACCCTAAAGATGTGAACATGTGTGTGTGTTTGTGTCTTCTCTGTTTGTTAGTCCTATGATGGAGGTGTATCCTGTCCTCCTCGTTCAGAGTAAACTGGGATTGGCTCCAGCGTCCTGCAACCCTGCACAAGATAAAATGTATAAAACATGGATATTCCATAATAGTTTAATTTGTGAGTGCATCAAATTTCAAATGTAAATTGATGCCACAAATTGATGGCCATTCCTATTTGTCACCAAAACAGATCAGTGTAAAATGCACAATGTTGGAAATGCACTTATTTTCCAGCAAATGTAACTTATTTACTACAAGACTGTTAATAGATATTTAATTAAAAATGTTGGCGTTGTGCTCTATGTGAACTAAATCGAGTTCGTCCTGGTTTTGGCGCAACATGATGATATGACGACAGCACTTTGGTTTCCGAGCGGCTCATGAAGGCATCACGTCAGGATCCAGGAAGTCTTGAAACTTTTGAGTGCGAACTTGTTCAGAGCGTCACGCACACGCACGGCGCGCGCTCCCGCCGGCCAGCTGAACGTGTGGGAGGTGGAAGATGGTCATAAAGTGGTCAGTTTAACATCCACAGTGTTTCCAGGGACAGGGACAGGGGACAGCTGCCAAAAGAGACGGCGAGAGAGAGAGAGAGAGAGAGAGACAGAAAAGAAGAGAGAGACATATTTTGGACTGCGGCTGCGGGGACGGACGGTCACGATGTGGGAGCAGGAGGAATTCGCCAAACACTGGAGGAACGAGTTCCCCGACGGGGACGTGCCGCGGATGGACCTGCACTCGGTGGAGGACATCGAGTCTCAGCTGGAGGCGAGCAAAGCGAACCTGAAGCGGCTGCAGAAGGCGCTGGCGGAGGAGAAATTCAAGGTGATCTACCTGCAGACCACCATGACGCGACAGAAGAGGAGCGGCCCGGATGAAAACTTTAACCCGGAGACCTTCGGGTTCCCCGGCAAGCCGCCGCGGAGGGACGACGGCGGCGGCGGCTCCAGGGTGTCCGACCCCGGGGGCGTGAAGCGCCCCCCGCACGGTGCTTCTCCGGGGGGCGCGCCGCCGGGGCTCGGCAGCTCCTTCGGCCGGGAGAGGAGCAGGTTCAGCGGCAGGACAGGTAAGCCCGTGCCCATCCCCGTCCCGCCCCAGAAGCCCAGCTTCCCGGTCCCGCTCCCGGTCCCGGTCCTGGTCCCGGTCCCGGTCCTCCAGCGCAACGACAACGAGGGGAGCAGCGACCGGGAGTACGAGGACGCGGAGCTCAACGAGAATTTCGTCCGGAATAACTTGTTGGTACCGAGGACCGCGGGCAGGGACAACCAGAGGACGTCCGCCGGCAACCGGGACAACCGGAGGCCTTTCCGCCACAGCAGGGACTTCGACTCCGGGGACGACGGGCGTCTGTCCCCGTCCTTCCCGCAGGTCCACCGCCGGGCGTCGCGGGGCTCCGGGTGCAGCACCCCGGACCGCAGGAGCGACGGATACCTGAGCTCCGACCATGAAGACTCGTCCTCTGCAGGTATCGTCCATTGGGGGGGTCTGGAACCCAGTGAATATGTCATTTTAAACTAGTTTTCTGTGTGAAGTCTTCCTGCTCGATTGGCATCTGCTTCGCCAAAAAAAGAGAGAAAGTTTTGTTCTTTAAAAATGTTTATTTTGCCCTCTGTCCTATCTGCACTGGTCTGAAATGTCCATCCTTTCCAAAGTGTCACAGTGCAACAGATGATTAAATATTGATTGGTAGAGTCGTGCTGGTCCTGGATCAGGGTGAGTTGTCGAAGTTGCATGAAATTAAGGAAAAGCAACAAACCAAAGGAAGCAGTGATGAACAATGTGGAGTTCATCTGATATTTGCTCCCATCTGTGTTCGGTCTTGGGGGGCGAGTGAGATCCGCAGGTTCTAATCAGGTTTGCAGCAGAAATGGCATCAGGTGTACATTTATAAGTTTGCAAGTTGCACTGCCAGCTGAATCCAATATCATGGTGAGATCAGATGTACCTGCTGATTTTTATTTTTCCAAAAAATGATTTGCCTTCATTTAGAATGGGGAAATCAGTAGTATTATGGCAGCAAAGAAAAATGCAACGCTGAAAAACAACAAAAGCAATGTCATTGAAGTGTGCACAGTTTGTTGGTGAACACTGGGTTTATTGAGTATTAAAGTGTTTCTCACACACTGTCGGAGCATTTCAGCGTGGTCGGGTGTAATACAGGGACGGCTTGGATGTGATGGTCCTCTCACCTTTGACCTCCACCATGTCCAGAAAGCATCTCGGATCAGGGTCGACCCTCCTCATCAGTTTGTTGAAACTCTCGCGCCCCGAGGGCAGACGGAGGTTTGATTCTGGGGGCGTTTGTTTGTGGATTCTGCGTGTTATTTACAATGTCGTTGTGTGAGCTTCAAGCAACTTCGTGTTTGCAAAAAAAAAAAAAAGATGTTGTTGGCATGTTACTCTGCGTTTCTCTGAATCGAAGTTCCTCAACGCGAGTCTTTCTGTCCAGCTACCAGGTTGGGGCCTCTTCCTGTGAGTCTAGTATCACACTGAGAAAGCTGCTGCAGGTGGTGTGACGGAGAAAACAGCCACGAAAGAGTGCGAGACACGACACCCTCCTCCAGATGAGAAACCAAAATCAGGAGGGTGAAAGTGACTCATAGCCACTTTTTTATGTGGTTTAATGAGTTGTTATAGCTCCATAAAAGAACTTTAATCGTTGGGGGTCTGCGGCCTTTCTGCAGAACGAGATCTCCATATAAAACTGAAAATGAGTCATTGATGAAAAATCCACGGGGATTTTTTTTATTATATATATAAATATCAATAAAATGTCAGGTTTGTAGTTGCTTCAGTCAGCTTCTATGTCTGCTGTAGTGTCTTGATCAGGGGTGTCAAACATAAAGCCCATGGGCCAAAAAGAGGCTCCAATCTGACCGAGCAAATGGTAAAAAAAACCAAAACATTAACTTAAAAAAAAAAAAATTTACAAATTTTTAAGGGTAGCAAACACAACACATCACATATCAACACGCATCACTGAGACCCGAGCTGAGATGTCGGTGACGCTGCAATGAAAAACAGCTAACCCGTTGCTATCAAAGGGTGAGTTTGTAAAAACTGCAAATGCATGACGTAACACTTGTAGGAGAAGGTTTTTTTGGGATATTTCACTGCATTTTCCAACCAGAAGGCTTCACGAAAATTGGCTGTCTGCCAAGATTGTAATTGTTTGTGGAAAATATAGTCGTTTTTATTACAGTATACTCTGTCCCACAACAAAGAATAACTATAAAGTTTATATTTATATATATATTGTGGCACTCTTTTACCAGTCCGACCCACTCGGGATGAAACCAGACGGTGTGAAACACATTTCCCCGCTTCCGTTTCCATTCTGCTGCACTACACCTCGCATAGGAGGTGCGGTTCTGCACGGAAGCTGACGACAGGTGTGAAAAAATGGCCGCTGTCATTTTTGTCCGCCTGCATAATACAGAGACGACTATTCTAAACCACAGTTTTCGTCCAGAAACGCCAGAATTAAAAAAAAAAAATCTAATTTGAGTCGGTGTTTCTTTGCTCAGAGACGGTTGTGGTTTGTTTAAGGGGATGCGAGGTGGATGTCGGGGGGGGGGGTGCTGCTATCTGTCACACATGGTTGAAAAAGGATGCAACACATCCTTTGGCTTTGGTTTCAGATCTACTGCACGAGCTCTGACCCTCAGCGGGACAACGAGGGGAAAAGTGCAAGAACCAGCCTAAAACAGCAGGTTACGTTTGTCTTAAAGTATTTATTCTGACCTCGGAGAGGAACAGGTACCAGTTTATGTGGCGTCACAAATGCGGCAGCGTTGCAGGACTTCTTCGACAGAGGATTTTGCAATATTGACTGAGATTGTGTCCGAGTCAGGGGTGAATGACTAACCCTCCCAGGAATAGATTGGAGAAGTCTTTATGAGGAGACGAAACCTTTTTTTTCTTTCTTTTTTTTTTTCTGTGACACATTTCCCTTCCCGTACAGCCGCATGGGCGCTGTTGTTTTAACTCTCGGGAGGGGATTATGGTGCTCGTTGTTAAACTCGCCTTAAATTGGATGGTTCTGGATTTTGCTGGATAATTAATCGTGATAGAGGGGGTAAAAAAAAAAAAGAATTCAAAGAAAATATAGAATTTTTTGAGGGGAACAAGTGACTGTTTTGCACCAGAAGTTTTCATTAAAATTGGATTTATGTCGAGATTGTAGTCAGTAGATTGTAGCTTTGGTAATAATCATCATATATACTTGACGCCACGACAAAGAACTAAAGAAAGTTTAAATATTTTGCCAGTCAATCACAGTGTAAATGTCTCCGTTTGTGCAAAAATAAAGGAACTGAGTTTTCCCACAAATGGCACCAAGTTTAATCTTCCATTGTGGAGCTTCCCAGAAGCAAAGGGACGCATGTACCGTAAGCCTTTTGAGTCCGTGGGTCTCTTTGTTATTCAACAGGATATTGATGCTTGGTTCAGACAACGGGCATAATTATTGGACGGACTGTGATTGTGACAAACACAATGGAGAGGGTGTGTGGCGGCGTGGAAAGGCATTTTCATCACCGTTTGGTCAAGTTTTCCAACTGAACGAACGTCGGCTATCAATCCTCTTCATCTCTGGCCGTCATGACGTTCAAGTCCTCCCATCAACTCCCACTCGCACAGGAAAACACACCAGTGGAGGCCTCATGCCAGGGGTCTTGCTCACGCCCAGGCTTTTGTGTTGTTGAGGGGGGGGGTCATGTGAGTCTGAGACATTCAGTTCTCTGGAAGCTTCCTGATTCATCTCTGATTCACGCCACTGCCTGTCCTGAACATAAAGCAATCCACCGCCGGAGCCGTTGTTGTTTTAACGTTTCGGTTGAAAAGTGAGGGGCGCTTTGAAGTTTTCAGCTGTTTTCATTCAAAGTGAATTACAAAGAGAAATTTTGGTCCGATTTTTAAAGTAAATGTTTTTTCTCAATGGTTATTGGGTTGAACAGTTTAAGATACTCCCACTCCTCCTTGAGAAGGTTGTCTTTTGTTCATCTTACCCACAATGCATTTCTCTGTAAAGTCGCTTAATAGCGCAAACAGAAAGCACCCACGCATAATTCTCAACTGCTGAAATTACGTAACGCTGACTGACAGGATCAGGACCCCCCCCCCCCCCCCCCACTGCCTGCTAAGATAATTACAGCTGTTTTCTGATGACAAGTGTTTAGATTTTACCGTCCGTCTGTAAACATGCAAACTTTATGAGAAAGGCGACGATGCTAATCACTGCATCACTGTTTTGATGCGTGTTTTGTGGAATAGAAGTAGAATACAATGTGATAGTGGATTTTATGCAAATTAATATTTTTTTTAATGATATAATAAAATTATCTTGATGGAAAATCCGTAAAAAAAATAGCTCTAGATTTTTTTTTTTTTTGATTCAAACTTGTGAGATTTATTTGCCGTTATTAGTCTGCGATCTAATAATGCCAGATCCTAAAGAGCAGAAGAAAGGTTGGGGGTTTTACTGAGTGACCATGTAATCGATCCTGAAGTCACTCTTCCACATATATATATTGCTGCATCGAACATTTTAACTAGCCAATGTAAAACACAGCTGGGGAAGTGTACAAAAAGTTTACAGGAAGCAGTGTTGGTTTCATTGTCATGAAAATAACCCTCAATTAAATCAACTGATATTTTATGATCAGTTTTACGTCAAATATCCGCTGTTTCACGAAAATCACTGTTCTATCGTGAAATCAGGATGTTTCTCATTAAAGAAAATGGCCGGGTCTCCACAGCAAAGCCCCCCCCCCCCCCCCCCCCCCCCCCCCCCAGCCTTCAGTTTGTCTGCTGCCGTGACGTAAAGAACTCGACGGCACAACCAGACGGGCCCGCCAAGCGCATGCTGTGTCATGCTGCCGATAGGTTCCTCTCTCACGTCCACGCTTCACGTATTTTAAAAAAAGAAAAAGCCTCCGTGTTTTACTCGGAAGCTGTGGCACAGCTGGCTGATAAATACCCGCGAGGTGACAGAAGTTCTCAAAAAAACCCCAGAGGACAAGTTTCCGTTGGGGAAAGTGACCTAGGAAAACGACACACATTTCTTCGTGTTGGCTCGTTCTTCCCTCAGATAAGACGGGGGCTTGTCCGGGCCCGTCCTGGAAAGCATGTGTGGCGGGAGGAACTATGAGCCCTTGTCACGGTGCTTCCACCTTTTTCGACTCTGTGGTGTTTGATTGAGGCTCGGAGCATTTTGCTTTATATGCTGCCGTCCTCCCCGAACCTGTGAAATTCTACAGCGTCGAGCCCCGGACGCCACAGCGCCGCGTCCTCGCTCCTCTTTTGTGTTTGTGGACGGCCTGACAGCTAAAGTTAGCGCACGGTCGGAGGCCTCATGCTGACAGATAGTCCCCCGTGAGAAAACTACGCAGCCGCCTCTTTATTAGTTCGTTCCTTGGCAACGCCGTCGAAGAGCTCGGAGCGGCGTCGAACTTCACGGGCTCTTCGGTGGCGAGTTCACGTATATGGGGCAGAAAGGGCCACTGGTTTATATTTTCCTCGATGCAAATTTTGTCTGCCCTCCGTTTTCTTTTCGCCACATAGTTCGGATGTCACCGTTTCTGTTGGCTGCAATTTCCTGCAGCTGATCTGGGAAGGACCCCGGCTTCGCTTTCAGGCCATCGGAGAGATACCAACTCTCCACGGGGCCCCGGTGTGCCCTTTAAGAGGCACGAACCATGAACTCTTTCTCCTCTGTTTGTATGAAGAGCAAAGTTTTACAAAGAGTCGTCTAAAACCACGTTGTGGACGAGTGTCATTTGGTTTCTGTGAGATCTAAATGTTTCATTGTGTTGCTTCTTTGGTGGGAAATGGACAAGAATTCACCCTTATTCTATTGTTGCGCATGAAAATAAGTTTTGTTACATGCCATCATAATATCATTGTATAAATAGCTGCAAATGTTTCAGTTTTTCACCTCTCCTCTTACAATAACCTCAAACGTTTTTAAACTTCCTGAGCAAAATTTGGAGCTCCTTAACCAGGAAAAACATCTGTTGGAAGCACACCACAGCTTCAGAGATCAACCATTAAAATCCTTTTTTTCTGATGTTCTGTTAAAGGTCCCATATTACAGATTCCAACAGTTTCATATAGGTGTCAGAGATCCAGCATTATTCAAAGTGTGATAATCACTGTATACTAACATGTGCCTCCTCCAAGGGCAGTTTCTAATCACTAATTCACCTCAAATACTCCACACAGAAAGCCCTCAGGCTTTGTGGTGAGCGTACTAACTAACCTTACCTAACCATATCACCATGGACCCACTGGAATTCCGAACACCGCTGGTGGTTTAAACAGGACTTCACACAGATGAATTGCAGAGCGAAGCGCTCGGATTAGCGCGTCACCTCTCACTCGCACAGTCATCACTGCCGCCCGACTGCGGAAGATGTTATTAATTATGCTCTGCTTAATATTTTCCAGAGAATTATTTCGCCCTCTGAGTTATTCCGCAGGAGGCTTATGTTCTCACAGTCACTTCATCAGTATTTAAACTCGCCAAAGACTTGAACAGTCGTAACGGCATTTTGTGGACAATTTCATGACAAATGGAATAAGTTTTTTAACGAGAAGATACGCTGAATACAAACAGAATTACATGTGAGAACACATGTTTTATATGTGTACATATTATATTCGGCATGTTTTTGCACCAGCTCAAGTGTGAGAGTTCATTTTTTTTTTGTTTATACAGTGATATTTTGAAAGTAGAATGAACTTCCGTCATCCTCCGGGGGCCGTTTGTTTTTCTTTTCATTGCTTCAAAGACAAAATGTCACCTTCTCATCAGCACGATATCTTTAGCTGTATTCTTCTGTCAGAACTCACCGACGGGTACTGCTCGAGTTTTCATTTGCCGTGATATCGGAAAAGCTTTTCCTCCCAGGCTGTGCAGGTGCAGCCGATGAGTGTGTCTTATCTTCCACCTCTAAAGTAGAAGACGGCTTGAAGCATCGTGGCTATAAATCCGTGGTCTGAGTTGTCCTCGTGTTGCCTTGGTGATGATGACTGTGTCTCTGTGGCTGTGCAGGGATGTATCTGTGATGGAGGAGGAGGAGGAGGGGGAGGAGGAGGAGGAGGAGGAGGTGTGGTGCTTTGCAGCTTTGTCGCTCGCTGATGAGCGTTGATGGATGCAGAACTGAGTGTTTGTATTGGTGCAGAAGCCTTGACCTCTGTTACATATGAGGTGTGAAATTCAAGGCCGGGACTTTAATTAAAAAAAAAAAAAAAAAAACGTCTCAAGTATTTCCTGTAGCTGTCTTATGTAATACAAATTTTGCACACACATGCATTCATTGAGTTGACTGTATTTGCAACAGGGATTAATATAATCAAGTTTTGCAGCTAATGGGGGGGTTTTCTTTGTATTTTTTGGGGGATTGCTGCAGTTTTTCAAGGTTTCAAGCTGCTCTGATAACTTGTAGCAGCATTTGTAGAGTTAATCTATTAATATAGACCCGGTCTGTCTCCATCATGTTGACATTTAAGACTGTGAGCGTCCGACACCTGCCTCAACAGCTCGTCTCCTCACACACTGTGATTAGTTTCTTTATGACTGTAACTGTATCTTCTCCTTACTTCGCATCAGCCAGCACAAAATATTTGTTTCAGGTGAAGGCTACGCAAAGTAAAGCAGTGTGAAACTCACACAGGTACAGAGCAGTTTGAACGGTTTGTTAAAAGTCCAATAACGAACTATTTCTGCGTTTGGCACAGACAGACTCGTAAAACCTGCACGGTAGTAAAAAAGTATTTTTTTTTCTAGTGTTTCCCACATACTGCAGTGACGTGTAACGACACGCAGCCTGGTTGGAGCTGCCGTTTGTCCCAGTTAGAAGCGCAACGCTCCCCTGGCCAGCTGTTTTGGCTTCAAGCGGGACTTTCTTTCATCATAGCAGGATTTTCCTTGTGCAATCTGAAGTTGAGATAATGCACTGAGTCACTGCTGTGCACTTTCTTAACAGTTTGTCTCATAGTTGAAAGTGTAGTAATCAAAGCGTTCGAGGTGACAATGTGTGATCAGGATTTTGTATTTTGTAGGATTTTTGTAAGTGGGGATTTGTTTCTCACAATGCATGTTGTTGTGTCAAACAGGAAAACGACTTGTGAGCCAGTGAGTCACTTTCAAGTGAAAATGATGAAATATGCGCCACACATTATGTACATTGACGAAAGTCCTCGATTTCTGTTGTTTATGTTCTGTATGACTTTTTTGTTGCGACACAATTCCCAACTAATAACTATAACTGAAGTTGCACAAAATAAATAAATGCAACATGCAATATATTTTTTTAAAGCACGTTGAGAGCATATTTGTTTAGCATGCATACAAATCATATGATGTGTGAACCAATCACAGCCTTTGCTGTCGGCACTCACATTAATCTCTACGTCATGCTAATAGAATCACAGATTTGCAAGTAGAAAAAAACAAAATTGTACCTGAGCAATTTTTTACACAACTTTTCAAACTGCCATTGCTCCCAAGCCACATAATTTAAACGACTTATTTACATTTCTATGAGTGTGCAATAACATTAATTACAATATAACGCAGACACGCGTGTTGTTTCGGGTATGAAAAATTACCTAAAATCCCTTCAGCCGGGACCGAATAGGATTATACGGATTGGAAAAGTTTATCAATCTGATATTTACTTTGCCAGTTTGAGGAAATGGAAGCACTTCTTGGTTAATGATACCCGATTTCCCACCAGCTTCCTGTTCGTGGGACACTGGCATGCTGCCCTTTGTACTTAACTGTGTATGTCTGTGTGCATGTGTCCATTCCTTGCGTAAACAAAGGCGTTGACCTCCCATGGGCTTGTATTTGAGCCACGGTGATGTGAGAGATTATTTTTTTTAGATTAAGAAGTGCAAGGAAGAGACTGCAGGAGGTGATTGTCGCCCAGAAAAGAATTAAAAGACCCTGTTATTGATTGGTGGGTTCTTCCCGTCTGCCTTTGGGACAGAGTTGAAGAGGATTACACCCACCCTCTCCTGCCCGGATTAAATCTGTTCCAACACTAAAAAAAAAACAAAAAAAGGAGTAAAACAGCACTACAATTTCCTCCTGATTATCTTTCCGAAGCACTTTGTAACCATGTTTTAGAAAAGTGCTATATAAATAAACGTATTATTATCCCGACGCACGGGGAATGTACAAACAGGAAATGTAAACTCATAGTGGAAGAGAACATCTCTCGGCTTTTATCAGGTTGAGTTGAGAAGCAGCGAGACCCAGGAGCTCGTCACAGTGGTGGTTTTCCTGTCAGTTAACTGATTCATACTCGTCATAGACCTGCTGAGGGAACAAACCACTTGTGGCTTGTAGATGTTGGTGTGGCTACAACTGGCAGTTGTCAAGAAAATAGGTAGCAACTCATAAAATTCTTTTGTTTTTTTAATAAAATTACATGACTTTTGATCATCTCCACCAAAAAAAAGTTGTTGGTTTTTGGTTTAAAGTCACTTATAATAGAGATAACGCCCTAAATTCTTACATCCGACAAGCTAAAAGAATACAAATGTCGGAGCTTTTTTTTTTGACGTGAAAGGAGAAACAAGCACGTACGAGATTCTGACTCACTCTTCCCTCAGACTTTATTGTAACACTGGAAGAACATTAAGAGAAGCGGGTACCCAAATAGCTAATCATCAACTTAAAGTCATGCACCGCCATGCAGCATCAAGCCTAAAACGTGCTTCAGCTCCCAAACAATAGCTGTAAATTGAGACGTTGATGAATTAAATCACAAAGTAGGTTTGGTGTTTTATTGTTTCATGCCAGAAAAAGGGACGGGATCCATCGCCCTGATGGGATTTTTTAAATATTTCACCACAAATTGCTTGTAGCAGTTTAAAGCAGTCACATGTTGCAGCGGGAAGCTGGAGACGACTGACTCAGACGTATCAGGAATGACGTCTTGTTGAAGCACATGCTCGGATCAAGAGAAGGAAAAAAATCGGGCAAGAGAAAAGAATCAACCGCACTTTTTACACAATTTACACTTGATTCATAATGCAGTTCCCCCCCCAACAGTCATTACTCGTAAAAAACTGTTTTTTTGAAAACACTTCGTGCACCAGAAACGAGGACAGGACAAAACATCACACTCTCGAACACGACTTTATTAGTTGTTGGAAAGTCCATCCATCTGGCAGTACGGAGAGCCCAGACATCCTTGTCTCTCGCAACTTCCTCCAACTTTTCTCACACCAGGTGTGTATTCTATCGTGCTTGAGGTAAACCACTAAGTGGTAAGTGGTATCCTAATCAGATGCCCGAACCAGCTCAACTGGCTCCCGTCAACGTGGAGGAGTAGCGTCTCGACTTTCACCGACTCCCAGATGGCCGGCGAGCTCACTCCTGCGTGAAGAGCGAGGCCTGCCACGCCGTGGAGAAAAAGCCCCTTTCACCCGCTCGTGCCTCTCGTGACTCGAATGTCGTGACCATACCCGAGGGTGGGATGGTTGACCGCCTGGTATAACGGAGAGTTTTGCTTTTACGGCTCAGCTCCTCCTTTCAGATGCAATCCTTCCTCCCATCAGGACCCCAAGACGCTTTAAGGTCCCATATTATGTAGTTTTTAAACAATTTCACTCAGGTGTCAGAGCACCAACAACATTGTATTAGAAATATTTTGCCCCAAATCCAGTTTTTGTCCTGAATTTTAGCCGGTCTAAAAGTCTCTCCAGTGAGGTGTAATGAGAACAGGCTGCTTCTGTGTCTGTACCTTTAAAAGGCTAATGAGTTGTGTTTGCGAAGACGAAAAAAAGGCGCCCACTCGTAATTTTAGAAGGCAGAAGCTCATCTTACTGTGGGAGGGTCCAAATGAATAGCCACTACCAGAGGGAGTGGTTATTTCCCCAGGTGATGTCATGAAGGGAAAATCTCCAATTTGCCTGTATGAGTGCATTTTTGTTTAAAAGGTGGAGCGAGTGAGGGAGATGACGGACTTTCTTCAATTCTCTGGCCTCAAACACAGTCTTATGGACACGTATTACTGTTTGAAAAACCAATTATGAAGGGAATTTTGCACAAAATGGGCCCTTTAAACTACTCAGAGGAAAGAGTCCCTGGAGAGGACATACCATCTTATCTAAAAGTTTTAATCTGGTTTAATCACCCAGTTGCCATAACCTACTCTTTTTTTGATTTTGAAGCACTGTGAATTGCACTAACCTCTTGACAAGTATCATGATAATAATGTTCCATAATTATAATGTTCATTGAAGCTTGCTTTCTCATCTCTGCGTTATTATGGACTTACTGTGTGTAATAGCAGCCACAAGTAATATAGACAAGTGTCTATCCTAAACCCAGAGCTCAGGTTTTGAGCCTTGTGGCCTTCAAACCTGTCACCTAAACATTGCTGTTCTCATATTTTTTCTGACTTGGTTTCTCATCTGAGCCAATGCTTTGACACCCAGGTCTCCACTCGGGCATAACCGTGATAATATCCTTTTCATTAAGATCCTTGCATTATCTTTTTCTCGAGTACTTCCTTTGCAGACATCATCACTTTCACTTCCTTGCGTCGCTCCTTTGCAATGAAAACGGAAGCGTTAACCGGTGAAAGATCTGAGTTGTATGTAGAAATTGTAACGGACCCAAACGATTACAATAATAAACTACTTTTTTTTGTGTGTGTGTGTGTGTGTAGCTGTGTTAGGAAAGGCCTCGCCACGCGGAGCCAGCAGGTACAGGGTTAAAAGTATAGACATACGCACACGGATCCGGACGAGGATGACTCCGGTTGAAAATTCCTCCTGCGTGTCTTCACACAGTTTGCAGAAGGATTCCCATCATAGCCGGCACGGTTTGCTTGTGCGTCGTCATAATTGTTTCTGGCCGCAAGGCCTTGGCAAAAGAACTGACAGCGATGCAATGTGGTGCCGTTGGCTCTCAGGAATTTAATTCGGGCCACACCAGTCGAACAACTTTCACTGCACATCCAGTGGATATTCAGTGTATCATTTAACGTGTTTATTGTATGATAAGGAAGCTTTTGTGTGTGTCCATTGTTTTACATTTCCCGTCTTGTCTCAACCAGGGGCCGTGTCAACTACTCTTTGGTTCAGGGGCCACATACGGCACAATTTAGTCTCCAGTCTCCACTATAACATTTAAATTTAGACTTTAAATATTTTCTTTGTTTTTGCACAGAGTATACATGATGAAAATGTCCATATCTTCACTAAAACCAACATAGTCGCAACATAAAACCAATTTT